>NC_060138.1:637477856-637786606 GCF_021461385.2 Schistocerca piceifrons | reverse complement strand
AGCCTGAAGTCCATAAAGAGGCTACAGAATGGTTACCTACTGGTCGAAACTAACAGGGCAAAACAGATGGAACTATTTACGAAGACCAAAAAGTTGGGTAAATATGATGTAACTGTTGAACTGCATAACTCCCTGAACTCTAGCAAGCATGTGGTCATATGCTGTGACTTATGGATATCGACTTAGCGGAACTTAAACAGGAATGTGCATTACAGGGGATAGTGGAAATATGGCAAAGGATGTGTAGGAATAATGGAGAAATTAAGAAGACCACCTACATTGTGACCTTTAATTCTCCAACTTTGGGTTAGGCCTTATGTACCTAACCCTATGCAGTGCTAAAAATACCAACAGTTTGGTCACACAGTGTTGAGGTGTGGGGCGGTGAAGCGACCTGTGGTAAATATGGAAAGGCAGTCCATGAAGCTGGGATTGACCTTTCATCTTCAGCAGTCTGCATTAACTGCTCTGGGAGCCATCTAGTCTGGAGTTGAAACTGCCCTGTTTTTGCAGAGGAACGAAAAATTCAGAACTAAATGTCACCAAGCAGATCCCTTATACTGAGGGAATACAAGGTAACAAAACATCGCATCTTTACCACTTCTTATGCTTCCATGGTGCAGAAACCTGTTTCTAAGGTTGACACCTCGATGCTGATGTCATCCAGCGTGCAACTATCCACCACCAGCACCTGTACTAGGATGTGTGCATGCCCAGGCAAAATGCATAAGGATAAAGAAATCCAAGCAGCCGCCACAGAAAAGACCAACGACAGTTCAGTAGTGAGTGTCAAGAAGGCACACAACAAGCAGAGTGCCTCTCAACGCCCCCTTTCCCCTTCATCCTCAAAGAGACAGGGTTCAGGGAAAGGTTCACAATGTTTGGGTCAAAAGCTGTTGTGAGTGCCATCAGGTGCCATTCTTTCATGTCTGACTGATGAGGAGGGCATCATGGAATTAGATGCCTTGGATTCAGGCAGCCCCTCACTCTAAAAGTGCTTCACCTCCGCTGTGCAAAGATAGGGGTAAATTAAAACCACATCGATGAAATGGCTCCCATCCTACAGCGGAATTGTCAGGGGTTCAGGACGCATGTGGAGGAACTTCATCTCTTATCTTAGGATAGACCACTATGTCTGTGTCTCCAGGAGACTCATTTCCATCAATCGTGCACTCCTGAGCTACAAGACTATGTACTCCACAATAAGGACGACCTGAATGGAAAGAGACCTAGAGGAGGTGTAGGTATTTTCATCAGTACTGGCTACAACTCCTTGCCTCTCTCACTTGTGACAATTTTACAAGCAGTTCCACAGTCCATGGAACAACAGAAGAGGCAACCTGTCCCTTGGTCGAATGCCAAATGCCGCTCTGCAGTCAGGACCAGGCATGCGGCTCTGCATAGGTTCAAGTGTCAGCCAACTGCAGAGAATCTTGCAGCGTTTTGGGTGGCAAGGGCAAAGTGTCACCGACTTATTTGAGAGAGCAAGAAGAGGTCATGACAACAGTTCCTGAACACCATTGATCATTCCACTAAAAGTTCTGTTGTGTGAGAGACCGTCAGGAGAATTTCTGGGAAAGGAGGTAGGTGCCCCATGGTTGCTGTAATGGGGAATGGCACACTCCAAACCAATCCACAAGACATTGCCCAGACTATAGCGGCATATTTTGACACAGTTACTGCAACAGCCAGTCATGATCCAAGTTTCCAGCACAATAGAGCAGTTGCTGATAGGTGTAGTTTGGACTTCTGGTCCACCTATGCTGAAGATTACAACTGCCCATTTTCCATGTGGGAGCTGAATTCTGCATTGTCTGCAGCTCGTGACGCATTCCCTGGTCACAACAGGATACATTACAGTATGCTGCGGCACCTCACAATGCGAAACAAAGATATCCTTCTCGCACTTTTTAATGCCATTTGGACGCGAGGTCACTTTCCCAACTCGTGGTGTGAGGCAGTTTTAATTCCTCTTTTAAAACCTGGGCAAGTCTGCACATGCCCACGTAGTTATCGTAGTGTTGCCCTCACTACCTGCATGAGAAGGCCCTGAGGCAGATGTTCAATTGCCGCCTTGTCTGGATCTTAGAATCCAGGCATTTCCCTAGTCACTTTCATTGTGGGTTCAGGATGTATCGCTTCTCCTTTGATAACCTTTCCCTCCTGGAGGCAGCTATACAACAGGCTTTCCTATGCTGGCATCAACTTCTATGAATATTTTTTGACATCGAGAAGGCCTACAACATTACTTGGAGGCATCTTACCCTGGAGGAGCTTCACAAATGGAATTTTCATGGTTGTCTTCCCATTTTTATGGAGTGCTTCCTCTCACCACGATATTTTAGATACAGAGTCAGTGACGTCTTGTTTGATCGCTTTGAGCAGGAGAATGGTGTGTAGTTTTAAGTGTGACTGTCTTTGCCATAGCTATTAATAGCATTAAGTCCATAGAGAAAAGTCCTGTCCAGTGTTCCTTGTTTCTGGATGACTTCTCTGCATTGTGCTCTTCTTCAAGCCTCGCAACAACAATACTTCAGTTGCAACTAAATCCACAATGTTTTGGATGAATGGGCGCAGAAGAGTGGTTTTAAGTTTTCCACCAGGAAGTCCATGTGTGTTCTTTTTAACTGTTCTCAGTCCAATTTAAACTTTCCTGGGTTGAGGATGAGGGACACTGCCCTGACTTTTAAAGACACAGTGAGGTTTCTGGGCATCATATTTGACTCTAAGCTTACAAGGTTACCACATCTTAAGGACTTGTCTGCTCCGATTTTACATGGCATTTGTGCGATCTCAACTCAATTATGGGTGCATGGTGTATGGGCCTGTGAGACCCCCTCTTATTTAAAGATGTTGGACATGGTGCACCATGAAGGGATTCATTGGCCACTGGGGCATTCAGAACAAGCCCCATACCACGCCTCTGTGCAGTGGCTGGTGAACCACCACTTCACGTCAGGTGATGGCTACTTATGGTGCGCCAGGCACATAAAACACTGTCGACTCCATACACACCCACCTACCATGCTGTTGCTCAGCCTCCACTGGAAAGCTTTTTCGTAACTAGCAACAGGCAACGAGGCCCTGTTGGATTCGTGCACAGGTTTGCCTTCTAGAGATGGGTTTGGCTGGTCTTCATGTTTTACATCACAGTGGGAGCAGATTTCCACCTTGGCTTCTCAGGACTTATCTTAGACTTGACAAATTTTAAGAAAGATCATACATCACATTTTACATTTCAATCTCTGTTTTTTTAACAATTTAGATATGCATCACAGTTTCACAATAGTGTGCACTGATGGTTCCAAGGAAGGGAATTCCTTTGGCGACCGTGTCACCAGGATTCGCCTTCCTGATGAGTATACCATTTTCTCAGCAGAGCTCCATGTGATCTTGAAAGCACTGGAGCAGATGCGTCATATTCGGTGCAAACAGTTTCTCATTTGCTCAGATTCCCTTAGTGCTTGACAATCGTTAAAGAACCTGTGCCCAGCTGAGCAATTGGTCCAGCTGATATATGAGCAACTCTACTTGCTCCAATGACAGGATAAGCAGATGTTATTCTGCTGGGTGCCAGGTCATGTAGGGGTATGGGGAAATGAACACACTGATTGGGGTGCCAAGGAGGCCTGCAGAGGACAGGATGTGGCACAGTGTCCTGTCGTTTCTGCACTGCACAGGAAGTGCATGCAGTTGTGGGATGAGGAATGGCTGGCGGTGACAGCCAGTAAGCTGCGGTTGGCGATGTGAACAACTTGGCCATTGCGTTCCTCGTGGCAGTTGCTCAGGCGGGATGAAGTGGTCCCCATGCATCTTAGAATTGGGCACTGCTCTCTCACATACAGCTTTTTACTATGGTGAGAGAATTCCCGTTTTGTGATGCTTGTGGCATGCACATCTCCATCTGCCATATTTTAATGGAGTGCATTTTATACTGTGATGCAAGGGCAGAACCAAATATTGGTGGGGACCTATCCTCTATTTTAGCTGATGATTTGTGTCTGGACTCTGGATAAACTTTTAGGAACTTTTAGGCTGGAGGTTTTATTGTGTTGCAGAGCTGCTGGCTTCTCCCTCTTTTTTTATTTTTATTTTTTTTTTTTTTACAGCTAGCCACGGCTGTCTGCTACATTGTTTTAGCTCCTTACACCACTTTCTTCCTGTGTCATTAGTACGTTACTACTGATACAATACTTCATTCTGTGGTTCTGTGTGGGTACACTCTTAGTTTTCCAGCTTTTGTACCTATGTTTTACATGCTGCTTTATCTTCCTGTTCTGTATATGTTACTGACACTCGTCTCAATCTGTTTTCGTGTGGGCGCTAAAGACCTTGCAGTTGTGTGCCCATACAAACATGTCCATGTCAAATAAAACTGCAGAGGAAGTAATTATTTCCCCCAATGATGTTCCCCATAAGTATAACAAAAGCTATTTTTCTGGCCGATTGAAATAGAAAAGGTGGAAACTCCTTGAAGCAATTTTGTACATAGCTAGAGACTACACCGAGAACAATTGGTTTCCTACGGCCAGTAATAAAATTAAAAGGTAATTTGCATTGTCCGTAATAATGGCACTAGTGAAAAAACAAGAATTCAACTGAACTGATTGAAGAGGCTGTTACAGAAATGCTCATATTTAGAAAAACAATGTCGCTAAAAAGATATCTTCAAATTAAAAAGTATTTGCACTTTGCAAATCATGATCTGGTTGCAGAGAGAGAGAGAGAAAGACCTATGAATAAGTATTTGAATCAAAAATTTAAAGAAGTGTATACAATGTATACAATGAAACAGGACAGTACTATTGATGAAATGCTCATGAAATTTAAGAAATGCGTATCTTACAAACAGTTCAATCCATCAGAAAGGGCAGTATTTTGTATTAAATTTTACAAGTTATGAGAGTCAGATTCAGGTTATTGCTATGACTTTGTAATATATGCGAGCCATGATAAGTTTGAAGTTAGCACCTCTGAAAGTGTTGTAAAGGAGCTATCACACTTGACGTTACACAGAGATCACACTGTATACCTAGGTAATTTGTATTCTTTACCAAAATTATTTATGTCACTATCACACTATTATAAAACAAATGCCATTGGAACAGTAAGTGAGAATAGAAACAATATGCCATAAGATTTCTATAAAGTAAAATTAAAGAAGGGAATATAGAATGAATGGCTGTAATTGAATACTCATTATAAAATGAAAGATAAAGAAGAGGTTCATCTTGTGACAATAAAACATGAAACAATAGGAATAACACAAGGATCCCATTGTACTTCGAAACCAAGTTACTTTATTGAGCATAACAAGAAATGATTGGAATTGATTGGCAATGCCAAATATCAACCTACTTCCCAATCATGAGAAAGTACATGAAAGGATATTCAAAAATTTTCTTTTATATGTTTGATATTGATCTTTTCATTTCATGCATTTTGTGCAACAAAGTAAATAATGGAAAAAGCAAGAGTTATGTTGATTATAGGATTGAAATGGTCAAATCATTACTGGGGAATATACCAGAAGCAGACAATAAGGGATGAGGATGAATACCATATGGAGATGTACCAGAGAGACCACACGCGACTCACAGGCACCATTTTCCTAAGCATATTGACACAATTACATCATCAAGGCCATTAAGACTCTGTAAAGTTTGCATAAAAAATAGAAACATAGTGGGGGTGCAAGAGATGCAAAGTTCGATATGTGTGAATTGTGAATGTATTTAGGAGTGGAGGTAAAATGTATTTATTTATATTATATTGTATAGACTGATAATAAATTTTTGTGGTACTTCTAACATAGCTTCTGGCAAGCCTTTTGGGATGTGAGGTCGTGGTCCAAGAAACTCTTTTGTTCCTGACATTTCATCCAGGATTGCACTTGACATCCTCAGAGGGGCTCATATGTTGAGTCTTACTGACTGACTGGTCGGACGTCTGAGAGCGCCATATATACATTAGGAAAGGGGGCTTGGTTGAAGTAACACATGGTGAGCAGAGATAATCCTTGTCAAAGATAAAACATAACTATCGATTGTCATCTTGTCAAAGATAAAATTGTCTAGCGATTCTGCAGAGCTACTGTCCATATGTCGCTAAGTTTCCTTGTCTCTTATTTCCTTTTAAAATTATCCTGATACTTATAAATTTCGGTGGCTTCTCTAAATAGGTGTGGATAATAATTTGATGTTGTAGATAAAATTTCCATTCCAGGAAACTTCACTTTGTGATTTACTGACTGAAGAGCATGCTCTGAAACAACTGATTTCTCTATTTTACTTAGTCGGCAAAGACTTTTGTGCTTTTATATGCATGTATTTACGCTCCTCTTGATAGTTCCAATATAAACTTTACCACACGTACACAGAATTTTATATACGCCACATTTATTCAGAGCAGGGCTCATCCTTTACAGATTGGAGTTCTTGACTTATCTTATTTGTTGGTCTAAAGACCATTCTGATGTCATCCTTCTGTAAAATCTTACTGATCTGATCTGTTACTTTTTTAATAAAAGGGAGAGAAACTGTGTTTTTCCGTCGTTGTGGTTCAACCTTGTCCTGTGGTCTTATGTTTCTTGGTTGCAAAATTCTTTTTATTTCTTTCTGTGAGTAGGCATTTTTCTTGAAGACCTGCCTCAGATGTTTTATTCGAGCATCCAAGTGTTCCGATGTGCATATCCATTCGGCTCTATCGACAAGACTTTTAATGTCACGTCTCTTTCGTTGTGGATGGTGATTGGAGTTTTTATGCCAGTATCTGTCGGTATGTGCTACTTTCTGAAAAACTTTATGTTCCAAACTTCCATCGGACCATCTCATAACTGAAATATTGAAGAAAGATATTCTGTTATCATTTTCCATTTCCATGGTGAACTGGATTTTTGGATTAATTTTATTTGCCCTTTCTACCATGGGACCAAACCACAAATGTCACCTACAAACCGATACCAGTGAAATGGTTTCTTATTTGCTTTGTCCAGAGCCAATTGTTCAAATTTCTCCCTATAGAAATTAGTGATCGCAGGACCTAATGGGTTACCCATTGCTACACCATAAAGTTGTTCATAAAATTCGTCATCCCACTGGAACTGACTGAAAGTAAGGCAATGTCTAAAAAGAGCAATCAGATCTCCTGGAAAATTATCCATTATGAAAATCATAACTTCATTAATTGGAATCATAGTGAATAATGACACTATGTCAAAACTTACAAGAATATCTTCAGGAGCCAGAATTAGCCCTTAAAGTTTCTTAACAAAAAGATGAGTCTTTTATATATGAGTCAGTTTTACCGATACATGGTTGTAAAGAAGTTGCCAGATATCTTGCTATTTCGTACATGGTAGAATTGATGGCACTAACTATGGGTCTCAAAGAAAAATCTACTTTATGAATTTTGTGGACACCATACAGTCTGCGACACACAGCTTCAATCTTTGACAAAGCTCTTTTATCTTCTTTTTGAACCGAGGTAGATGACTTAATTAGATTACTTGTTTTCCTCAGTACACTGGCTGTGGGGTCCTTTGTAAGTTTTTTTTTTTGTATTGTCCTGAGGTTACAAAGTCCAAACTCCTCTGTATTCATAATAACAGTAGCAGTCCCTTTATCAGCAGGAAGATCCACTATCTTTTCATCTGCATTTAAATCTCCGAGAGCCTTCTCTCGCATTTTGTTAAATTACTTTCCAAAGGTTTACTGTGGCATAAGACCCTGGTGGTTTTGATTCGAATTTCATTTGCAGTTTCCTTTGGGAGATTTCATACACCTGCTTCTGTATTCATTGTAAAATCTTCAACTGGTACTCTCATAGGTATTATAGCATAGTTTCCTCCTTTTGCAAGGACGGAAATCTCATCTTAAGATAACAGTATCAGACATCATCGTATTGCTTGTAGCTGCTACATTAGTTTCTAACTTCCCAAACTTTTTCTTGCGTCTACTAGTAGTCATTTCCACCATAGCTTCCATAGATGTAAACATTAGGTAATCTATTTTATTCCACAGATCTATCTGTATCTTACTAGCAAGGAATAAATGGAGTTTCAGTAAGTTACGGTCAACAGAATCCATTGCTTGTCTTGTGTAATGTATCCTTCCTTGGAGTAGTGCTTTTTCTGTACAATCAAAAATCTGATGCACCCGAGCTGTCCGGAACATCCTCTTCAGCTTTAAAAAGTTCAGTATAGAAGACAAGTCTCTGCAACGTAACAAGAAGGTCCAGCGCAGTCCTGGACGAAACGTCAGAAACAGAAGAGTTTCTTGGACCATGACCTCACGTGCCGAAAGGCTTACCAGCAGCTATGTCATCCAGTTGTGAAAGCCTTCATTCTATGATTTCTAACACACTTATTACATGAAGTTGCAATTAATATCCCAGAAAATTAAACCAGTTGGATCTTACCCATGTACATACCTCATGTAAGTCATGCACAAATGGTACAACATTGGACTGATATGCTGAACTATGGAATGGCTCAGAAGTCAGGTGATAGTGTCTATATTTTGATCCCAGGCAATTGGAACTAAAATCATTTTACAGAAAATAAAGGAAAGGCAACCACTCACCTATAGTGGAGTGCTGTGTGGAACATTGAAACATGTAAGAGGAAACACTATTCACACTAAGTTTTGAGTGCTTGCTGTTTTTCAAGTAAAATTACACACGTTAACACAGACACCCAAATGCACATTCCTCTGGCTACTGCAGGCTAGTGTGGGCATTTCCTGTTGAGTGTTTCTGTGCTCCACTCATCGGTCCACTGTAGGCGAGTGGCTGCATTTCGTTTATTTTATCTTATGTATGGCACCATCCAGGAATCCCCATTATTGTTTATGATTCTATGTACTTTTCAATCTGTATGACGAGTGAGTGAGTGAGTGAGTGAGTGAGAGAGAGAGAGAGAGAGAGAGAGAGAGAGAGAGAGAGAGAGATTGATTAGCTAATTTATCAATACATATACCTCTCGCCATTCTACCACAATCCCCTCCCACCTGCCCCATGCCATTTGACTTAGCTTTCTTTGTATTCTCCCCTACACTTCACCATCTGGCAAACGTCTCTCTTAACTCTGACCTGTTATCCCTGCTTGTCCCACATTTCCTATTGCTTGTATGACTGTTTCAGTTTCCTTCTCTAGCTTCTTGTGAACAACATAAAGAATGATAATTGAAACATTATTACAGAATGTAGTTATGTGTTCATTTGAGCAAGAAGACTTGGGCAGTTGACATGTGTGATCTCAGTTGTTGGTAATTTCACTGAAAAGTTGATTGTAGAATACACTGGTGATGTTGAATGACCTGATTTCATATTTGTAAAGTCTAATTCCAAATGACAAATAAAATAAAATAAAACTTTGCCTTGGAACACAAAAATAAAATACTATCAAACAGTGGTAAGGCCTGAAACAACATATGCGGCAGAAACACTTAAATTAACAAGATTTGTGGATCTTGAAAAACTGGAAAAAATTGAAAGAAGAATTCTAAGGATAATACTGGGACCAAGAACTAATAGTGATATTGGATACAAATTAAGATCAAACAGAGAGCTCTGTTTGAAAGTGATAGAGCTAACCGATCTAGTGAGGAAAATAAGACTAGTTTTAAGACCACACATACCGATTGGAAAATACCAGACTAACCAAGCAGATCTTCAACTTAATAAACAGCTACAAATCCAAACCCACATGGTTCACTGAAATTGACAAATATATGAAAAACACAGGAATTAAAATGGATGTAATAGATAACAGAATACTTTTTAGAGGATCAACACAAAAAGCAGGATTTCAGGAAAGAAAAGAGGTCTGCAAAAGGAAGAAAGTGAACCTAGGATGTAAAGGAACAGCATTCTCTATGGATGAAGGGTGTCTGGGAGCAACAAAAATCAAACACACAGAAGCAGAACCAAAGTTGATTTATTGTATCCACTAAAAGGTTTATTTGAATAAATAATAATAAATAAAATCAATTTTTTTAACTACTGAATTTGTGAGAAACTCAATGTTACATTTACAGGGGAGCAGTCACTGTGGGAGGTTCGCAGTCTCAGCAGTTTACGTTCTCTTGTGGAAAAGAAAGATTCTCGTTCTCAGCTGAAAGCAGTGCCTCGTATGGGACAACCACACTTCATTGTACTGTGGAAGACAATGTACGGTTTGTTTGAAGCACAGCCAGAGGACCAGGAGGTATTTCACTGTATTGCAAGTGTAGGTAAGCAAAATGACATTTTACAAACATTCTAAAATATTTATCATACCTGAACATTTATTGACTCTTGCTCTTAGTAGTGGTAGTTACTTGTGCTTGCTGTTGTGTGCTCTGTATTATGGCATTATATTACCTCTCCCACGTAAATAAAGAAAATTTCTAACTACTCACAGTTAGTAGCACAATATGACTTCTAGAGAGAATTCTCTATGGCATATGAAGACTAAAAGCAGTTTGAATAGTGATTGACAGGTGTGTCAAATAGATGTTATGAGTGAGAAGTTTGTGACCATTTGTAAAATATAGTGGCCACTTTCAGATTTTTTTCTTTGTCGAGATCTAGCATAAAAACAGAAGGTCTTACAAGGGAAGCAAAGGAGAAAGAGAAATTTAATCTGTAAACTCATAAATTGTTGTTGTAATGTTGTAACACCCTCCCCCCACCAAAGAAAAAACAATAAGAAAAAAAATTGTGTGCGCTTCATCATAACTACAAAATGTGGTGCAATTGCAGGGTGTTGTGGCAAAAGATTGAAACAGTACTTTTGGAATTGAACTCATTTGTTGAAGATGATAATCAGTTGAATATGCTCATGTTCACATATTCGATTTAATAACTTTGAGTTTGGACTGAATTTTCACAGAACAAAGTAAATTTTGGCTTACCTCAAACACTCAGCTTTTGTTAACATGATGTGAACCAACACTCCCATGAACTAATCTTGCACTGAACTCACACTGACACTGCTTTTGCATGTGCAGCCACTGGAGTATATGTTATTTTTATTAATTAAAAGCAGTGTGAATATTGGCAACAGTAGTACTTCAGCTTAGTTGTAATTACAAACATTGATTACAGAGTAATGAAATGCACCCTGGCATAGTTAAAGAAAAATATAAATCCCAATTTTCTAGTCAGAATTCAGTAATATACATTCCATCAGCTTCAAATTTACATAATAACCATCAGAATATATCAGATTTTACTTAAACACATAATTACTTTATCTATAATTTTACTAAAGTTTATATGTGAACATAACACCATATTGAGTTGTGTCTTGAGTTCAGTTCTGTTTGGAATTATGAAACGACAAGGAATATAACAGTGCTCATATCATAGAAACAGTTGTTCTATGAAGTTAAGTAATAAATATGTTAATTATACCTGCACTTAATATATTGAATCAGTAGCTACAGTGAGTGGAAAGTTGAAGTTACAATAATAGAAAATCTAGGATGGAATGTAACATAAGGTTTTATGTATGTAGTAAAAGTTAGATCAGCTTGTTTACGAAAATCAAGTCTCCAGATGCTATTCGTGGAAATTCACATTGGAGTGCATCCACCCTTCACCTTAATGATGGGATGAACTCTGCTGGGGACACTTTCAGTGAGGGGTTTGAATGTTAGTGAAGGAATGGCAGCCCATTCTTCCTTGAGAGCCAAAACCAGAGAAAGTAGTTGTGATATTGGGTCTAGAGCGAAGTCAGAATTCTACCTCATCCCAAAGGTGTTCCATTGGGTTCAGTTTTGAACTAGCAGTCCGTTTCATGAATGAATGTTACTGTCCACAAACCATCGCCTTTCGGGTGGTGGTTTATGACTGGATGGATTGTTATGCTGATACAATCGGTCACCATCACTGAACTTTTCCTTTACCGTATGCAGTACGCAATACTATAAAATGTGTTCGTATCCTTCTGTATTTAGCATTTTCTTAACCACAATATGTGTACCACACCCTAACAACAGAAAACACTCCCATACCATGATACAGCCTCCTCCATACTTCATTTTTGCCGCTACACAAGATAGCAGGTAACATTCTCCAGGCAGTTGCCAAACTCATACTCTCTCATCAATGTGGTGCAGGATATAGTGTGATTCATCACTCCAGTCTCTCATTTCCAGTCATCCATTGTCCAGTGGCATTGCACTTTACACCACTTCAAGCATCACTTAACACTGACAATAAAAATAAGTGGTTCATTAGGGCCTTGTAAACCATTGTATGCCATTATTTTCAACTCCTGATGCATAGCCACTGTGCTGACAGCACTTTGGGACTCAAGATCTTTACTGATCATTTAATTCATTCCAACTTGCAGATCTCTTACTAGAGAAAGCAGTAGAAATGCAGAGCTGTGATTACCTTAGACTTTCACCAACACTAGATATATTCCATTATTTTCTGGTGAAAGATACATCTCCTTTCATGCTACTTATTGTGTTAATCCTGATGATTTGAATATCTTCCAGAACATTTAGAAGATACATTTTTTCTTTTCTTAGTATATTTAGCACATCTGCCAATGTTCTTATTATTTTAAATGAAATTTGTAGTAGCAGATCATCTCTTATTGCAGTTTATTGAATTGTGGAAAACACTGTATTCATGAAATCCACTGAGGCAGCACAGTGCACACTGGACTCTGATTTGGAAGGACACTATTCATATCGACATTTGACTGTCCAAATTAAAGTTTTCTTTGGTTAGCTAAATTGCTGAAGGCAAGTACTGAGATGATCCCTATGAAAATGATGTGGCTAATTTTCTTTTCCAGTCCATGCTTGTGCTCGGTCTCATTGCTAATGGGACATTAGACCCACATCTTCTTTCCATTTTGCAGTGGGTTCATTTAGTACATGGCTCTGCTATATGTCACTTGCTGTAACCACAATTGTGTAATTGAGTCTAACATTAGGCACATTGCTAAGGATGCTGCTCACACTAGCATGAAGATCATGTCACTCTTTGAGTGATACAATAAGCCCTGGATAAAACATTTGGTCGAATGTGTTGATACAAATGTAGTAAAATTTCTGAGGGGAGATGAATGTTCACACATGGGTATGATTTATATATTGCCCATCACTTGGTCAAATCATAGACATCATGTTTTACATCTGAATGATTCCATCAATAGGCAACATTCATCCCATCTTCATCATTTTCAGTATGTTTGCTAGACATTTTTAAGGCAAATGCATATAAAAGACAGAGATACATCATAAATATAGTTAAAAAAAAAAAAAAAAAAAAACCTTCTAACAGAACAAAATACAGTAGGTTGGAATGGACCAAGGACATTAAAGAAAATGCATTTAGTGTCTTACATCAAAACATCGTAAGCCTCATTATTAAAAGGGAAGAACTTCTTATATCATTACAGCAAAATGAAAGAATAGGTGGAATTTCAGCAGATTTGTTATGCATATCAAAACATCACATGGAAACAACTGAAATTCAACAGGTACATCTTGATGTGTTGTTGTTGTTGTTGTTGTTGTTGTTGTTGTCTTCAGCCCTGAGACTGGTTTGATGCAGCTCTCCATGCTACACTATCCTGTGCAAGCTTCTTCATCTCCCAGTACCTACTGCAACCTACATCCTTCTGAATCTGCTTAGTGTATTCATCTCTTGGTCTCCCTCTACAATTTTTACCCTCCACGCTGCCCTCGAATGCTAAATTTGTGATCCCTTGATGCCTCAGAACATGTCCTACCAACCGTTCCCTTCTTCTTGTCAAGTTGTGCCACAAACTTCTCTTCTCCACAATTCTGTTCAATACCTTCTCATTAGTTATGTGATCTACCCATCTAATCTTCAGCATTCTTCTGTAGCACCACATTTTGAAAGCTTCTATTCTCTTCTTGTCCAAACTATTTATCGTCCATGTTTCACTTCCATACATGGCTACACTGCATACAAATACTTTCAGAAACGACTTCCTGACACTTAAATCTTTGCTCGATGTTAACAAATTTCTCTTCTTCAGAAACATTTTCCTTGCCATTGTCAGTCTACATTTTATATCCTCTCTACTTCAACCATCATCAGTTATTTTGCTCCCCAAATAGCAAAACTCCTTTACCACTTCAAGCGTCTCATTTCCTAATCTAATTTCCTCAGCATCACCCGACTTAATTCGACTACATTCCATTATCCTTGTTTTGCTTTTGTTGATGTTCATCTTATATCCTCCTTTCAAGACACTGTCCATTCTGTTCAACTGCTCTTCCAAGTCCTTTGCTGTCTCTGACAGAATTACAATGTCATTGGCGAACCTCAAAGTTTTAATTTCTTCTCCATGGATTTTAATACCTACTCCGAATTTTTCTTTTGTTTCCTTTACTGCTTGCTCAATATACAGATTGAATAACATCGGGGACAGGCTACAACCCTGTCTCACTCCCTTCCCAACTGCTGCTTCCCTTTCATGCCCCTCGACTCTTTTAACTGCCATCTGCTTTCTGTACAAATTGTAAATAGCCTTTCGCTCCCTGTATTTTACCCCTGCCATCTGTAGAATTTGAAAGAGAGTATTCCAGTCGACATTGTCGAAAGCTTTCTCTAAGTCTACAAATGCTAGAAATGTAGGTTTGCCTTTCCTTAATCTATTTTCTAAGATAAGTCTTAGTGTCAGTATTGCCTCACGTGTTCCAAAATTTCTGCGAAATCCAAACTGATCTTCCCTGAGGTCGGCTTCTACCAGTTTTTCCATTCGTCTGTAAAGAATTCGCATTAGTATTTTGCAGCTGTGACTTATTAAACTGATAGTTTGGTAATTTTCACATCTGTCAACACCTGCTTTCTTTGGAATTGGAATTATTATATTCTTCTTGAAGTCTGAGGATATTTCGCCTGTCTCATACATCTTGCTCACCAGATGGTAGAGTTTTGTCAGGACTGGCTCTCCCAAGGCCGTCAGTATTCTAATGGAATGTTGTCTACTCCCGGGGCCTTGTTTCGATTCAGGTCTTTCAGTGCTCTGTCAAATTCTTCATGCAGAATCATATCTCCCATTTCATCTTCATCTACATCCTATTCCATTTCCAAAATATTGTCCTCAAGTACATCACCCTTGTATAGACACACTATATACTCCTTCCACCTTTCTGCTTTCCCTTCTTTGCTTAGAACTGGGTTTCCATCTGAGCTCTTGATATTCATACAAGTGGTTCTCTTTTCTCCAAAGGTCTCTTTAATTTTCCTGTAGGCAGTATCTATCTTACCCCTAGTGAGATAAGCCTCTACATCCTTACATTTGTCCTCTATCCATCACTGCTTAGCCATTTTGCACTTCCTGTCGATCTCATTTTTGAGACGTTTGTATTCCATTTTGCCTACTTCATTTACTGCATTTTTCATCAATTAAATTCAATACTTCTTCTGTTACCCAAGGATTTCTACTAGCTCTCGTCTTTTTACCTACTTGATCCTCTGCTGCCTTCACTACTTCATCCCTCAGAGCTACCCATTCTTCTTCTACTGTATTTCTTTCCCCCATTCCTGTCAATTGTTCCCTTATGCTCTCCCTGAAACTCTCTACAACCTCTGGTTCTTTCAGTTTATCCAGGTCCCATCTCCTTAAATTCCCACCTTTTTGCAGTTTCTTCAGGTTTAATCTACAGTTCATAACCAATACATTGTGGTCAGAGTCCACATGTGCCTCTGGAAATGTTTTACAATTTAAAACCTGGTTCCTAAATCTGTGTCTTACCATTATATAATCTATTTGATACCTTCTAGTATTTCCAGGATTCCTCCATGTATACAACCTTCTTTTAAGATTCTTGAACCAAGTGTTAGCTATGATTAAGTTATGCTCTGTGCAAAATTCTACCAGGCGGCTTCCTCTTTCAATTCTCTCCCTCAATCCATATTCACCCACTATGTTTCCTTCTCTCCCTTTTCCTACTCTCGAATTCCAGTCACCCATGACTATTAAATTTTCGTCTCCCTTCACTACCTGAATAATTTCTTTTATCTCATCATACATTTCCTCAATTTCTTCATCATCTGCAGAGCCAGTTGGCATATAAACTTGAACTACCATAGTAGGCATGGTCTCCGTGTCTATCTTGGCCACAATAATGCGTTCACTGTGCTGTTTGTAGTAGCTTACTTGCACTCCTATTTCTTTATTCATTATTAAATCTACTCCTGCATTACCCCTATTTGATTTTGTGTTTATAACCCTGTATTCACCTGACCAAAAGTCTTGTTCCTCCTGCCACCGAACTTCACTAATTCCCACTATATCTAACTTTAACCTATCCATTTCCCTTTTTTAATTTTCTAACCTACCTGCCTGATTAAGGGATCTGACATTCCACGCTCCAATCCATAGAACGCCAGTTTTCTTTCTCCTGATAATGACGTCCTCCTGAGTAGTCCCCGCCCGGAGATCCGAATGGGGGACTATTTTACCTCCGGAATATTTTACCCAAGAGGGTAAAAACAGTAAAGCTGCATGCCCTCGGGATAAATTACGGCTGTAGTTTCCCCTTGCTTTCAGCCGTTCACAGTACTAGCACAGCAAGGCTGTTTTGGTTAGTGTTACAAGGCCAGATCAGTCAATCATCCAGACTGCTGCCCCTGCAATTACTGAAAAGGTTGCTGCCCATCTGCAGGAACCACACATTTGTCTGGCCTCTCAACAGCTACCCCTCCATTGTGGTTGCACCTACGGTACAGCCATCTGTATCACTGAGGCATGCAAGCCTCCCCACCAGCGTCAAAGTCCATGGTTCATGGGGGTAGAAGAAAGGGAGACAGGCTGTAAAAGCAGAAAATGGAGTTATATCCCAAGCCCTCCAGGTTAATGAATATGGTATCAAACAGCCCTTTGAATGCTGTCCTACAATAGTGTATCAGGAAATATACAAGCTTGTAGTAATGGCAGTTTACAGGTCATCAATGGGAATATTTTAAGTTTTATCACATTAGTGTCATACCTCTTGTCAGGATGGAGTCTTACTTTTGTAACAGAAAGCAGAGGGTCTGATTAACAGACTGACACAGCCATGAAAGTAACCTCACTATGGGGGAACATAATATGTGGATTCTTACAAGAATTGATACTGGACCCACACGTTTTTACAGACATAAATTCTCTTCCAAAGACTTCAAAGGGTAGTTCAAATATTTTAATTTTTGCTAATGAAACAAGCAGAATCCAGACTCGACCTTAGCATTCACATGGTAGTTCATTAGGCATAGAAGTTGGTCATAGCTAACAGTTTGTCTTAATCTTACAAAGACTGATATTATGTAGTTTCAAACAAGCAGCAATGCTTGCATCAGAAGTAGACATTAATAGTCACACACTATTTATTGTTTATATGGGATAAAGAGTAAGTTTAAGATTTCCTGTTCTTTTGTTAATACACCCTGACTTGTTTCACATCCCTGACTTGTGGCTGTTCTTGGTAGGATTGGTGGGACATTATAATTGATTGAACAAATTAATGGTAAATGAGAAACTATCACACTGATAGTCATTAAACTCCACTGGCAGATGGTACAAGAAAGACATGGTGCATCACATTATGATTTACTGTTAAATTTCTGGGACAGTATATTCCTAAATGAGACAAAAAGTATCTTACTTTCTCCTATGTGAAAATCATGAAAATTCAATGAAAATAAAATCAAAGAGATTTGAGCGTACACTGAGGCTTACCAAAAGCTGTTTTTCCTGTACATCATTTGCAGATGAAATAGGAAAGGGGGAGAAAGTGACAGTGGTACACGAATTACCTTCTGCCACACACTGTAAGGTGGCTTGCAGAGTATATAGATGTAGAACTGGATTTTCCTCTTAGGCTTCATGGTTGGTAACTTTATGCACTATCTTTATGTTGATTTAAATAAAATAAGTTAAATTTATAGTGTCTGACATAGAAAATCCACACTACATATCTTGCTAGAAAACAGAAAATGTGAATTGAGCTGAATAGCTTCATTTATAATCCCCTCTTACATTGTGCATATGAATGCTGACACACAGTATTAAAAACAGTTAATATGCTTGAACTAATGTACCTCAAGAATTTGATATCTGAGGAATTATTCTTTGTGATTTTTGTGGCTGAGGTCTAAGTTACTGCATCTATGAGGGTCATTCGGAAGTAATGAATTCTTTTTACAGAAATTTTTATTTGGCATAATTAAACAAAACTGTATTTTACATACAGTTTGATACACAACTTACTTTTCTACATGGTCACTGTTCAAATTTAGGCCTTGTTGTACTGTTTTACCAGCTTTTCTATGCCTTCTGCATCTCAGTTGTCACCAACTCGTTGAACCACTGATCAACTGTTTCTATAAGTTCATCACAACTTCCGTAGCTTCTTCCACTCAAAAAGTCTTTCAATTTGAGGGATAAATGATGATCATTTGGTGCTAAGTCCAGACTCTTAAGGCGAATGTTGAAACATTTTCCACTGAAATAGGTGAACCAAGTCCTATGTCCCTCCTGCCCCATGCAGATGTGCATTATCATGAAGGGCAATGACTCCACTGGTTATCATCCTATGCTGTTTATTTTTAATGGCGTGGCCAAGCTGTTGAAGGGTCTGACAGTAGGCCACTGCACTTATGGTGACAATATGATTCAAAAAGTCATCACAATCATTTTCATAGTGACTAAAAAATTTCAGTGCAGCTGCCATTTATTTAGTTGTGTGTTCATCTTACAAAATTTGAGGAACCCACCTAGCTCACACTTTTTTTATAGCCCAGATGTGCATTAACAATCTTGTACAACACAGTTCTTGAAATGTCTGGAAAGAATGAGTGTAGCCCACTAACTGTGAAAGACATTTCTTCTTTGATTTTTGTTTCAGTCTTTGCTTTGAGTCCGTCAGTCATCACTGAGGGCCAGCCGAAGTGATCTTCTTCGTGAATATTCTTCCATCTGTCATTAAACATGATACACCACTTCTAAACTGATTGTTCATTCAATGTATTACCATAAACCTCAGTTACTTGCCTATAAATTTCAATGAGTTGGACTTCTTGCACATTCAGAAAACAGATAGCACTGTGCATCTCTCACTTGGTGAGGTTGTCAGTTTTGTTACTGAGCGAGATGACACAGTGGTTAGCGTGCTGGATTCACAGTCGGGAGGATGACAGTTCGAACCTGCATCCGCCCATCCTAATTCAGGTTTTCCATGGTTTCCCTAAATCACTTTAAGTAAATGCCAGGATTTTTCCTATGAAAGGGCACGGATGACTTCCTTCTCCATCCTTCCCTAATCTGATGGGACTGATGACCTCACTGTTTGGTACCCTCCCCCAAATCAGTCAACCAACCAATCACTTTTAAAATTCCACACTGAGAAGTATAAAATCTTATTGTATCATAACAGCCCCCAAACTGAGGTAGATGAGTATAAAGATCAGTGGTCGGCCAGTGATGGTGGTGGGGAGACATGGTCACAAGTCAAAACAAATCATTCTTTACTTTCCGAGTGATACTCGTGTAACGAAATGTATTAATTTTAGTGGAGTGCTAAGTGAATTTATTTTATATTCCTATGAGTAAAATTTATTGTCCCATTGACAAAAATTTAATGTCCCATTGACATTCAAAATACTAGAAACTGGGAATTAGATCACTTTTAAGGAGAGGGGAATTATTATCTTGAGATTTTCTTTTAAGAAATAATTATGATGTAACAATATCGTCTTGTATTGCTTACCACATCAATCCACAGGTAGTTTACAGTATTTTGAAAATCATAATATCTTCTTACATTTTCTGGTGTAGTGCATTTTCCTAGAAAATGAGAGAGAGAGAATATGTTTTGAAAAACATTGTAATAAAATCCATTTTCATCCTATGACTACCTTCAGGGCACAATAATTGTGTGCACCTCTACATTGTGCCGACTGAATACACAAATCATTAGATGCACATGTTACTTAGAATTAATATTTTTATAGGATGAGTTTATTTACTTTGTAAATTAGATAGCTTTCATCGATTGAATGTTTACTTGGTTCCTATTTGTGAAACAGCTCACACTATTGAACTGTTGTTTTCCTCTGTGTTAGGAACACTGCTATTACAGTTGGGAGATGTTGGGAAAAAGTTCTATCTTGAAAGGGAAGAATCCGTAGATAGCCTGGCTGATGCTGCAGCTGCTCACTGGAGCTCACGAATGGAACAGGTAAAGTGTATATCTTATATAGTATCCTTGCAAAATCTCATATAGTAAATTTTCTGTATAGAGTACATGCCAAAATTGGAAGGTTTCTTCTTTGATATTCCACCTGCCTTGCAAGATTTGATAAAAACAGACAAACTAGAATCAGTATAAAGGAAGTGCTCTGAATAGAATTTTAATTATTTGTTGATAAGGGTACTGTTCTATCTTTTGCACAGTAAACTGTTTCTGATTTAAATTCTTTGATATTATTGTTGCACACATTATTCATTTTGACTGTATGTTATCTGTTGCATGTTTGAGTAGTTCTGTACTGGCCTATTAATTACACATGTCCCTAAATTTCTTATACTTTGTTCCTGTGTACTGCATATATATCCAATTTAGTGAGTGAAAAAGATGTGGAATCATGTTAGCTGGCAAGAAAATGGAAGTGGGTAAATATGCATTTAGGGGAAGTGTTGGACAGGACATAAGCTTTTGATGTTGCCAGAATGTGTTACAGACTGATACATTGACAATGTGAAATATGAAGTACCTGGTAAGTTAGAGCACCTACTTCTCTTTCTGCAGGTCTGAAAAGACTTAAGGCAGTTTTGCCTTAGGAGACACACAATTCTTATATCTCTGATGTGTGATTAGTGTTAATTCCCAAAGGAGTCAGCTAGAAATACTGGCAGACCTGGTCAATATTTTATTCCATTTGCTGGTTAGCATTGCCTAAATTCAATTTTTTGACACTAGTGGAATGTGTGGAGCACCAATTCATATTATTTTGGAACTAACTGAAGACTGGAATTACAGTCATGAAATTTTTGAGGTCTTCATCGCTTCCACAATAGGTGACAGTTTGTAGCTTCACAGAGGAGAAATAAATTAATAAACTATGTAGTGTCATCATCTGATATCAAACTGACCTACCAACAGTAGCTAGATTATCTGCCTAGCATATCAGTGGATTCAAGGAATTTTTTATTTGCACACCCACCACTCCTGCAGCTGGTAATATGTACTATCAAAACCCAAGCAGCTGCTTCTTCACGTTTCACCTCAGTTGTCCTCACCATTGGACCCAGTTCCCGTCTTTCCGTGGTATCACTGAATGTTGAAACCACAGGCTGACCAATAAGCCACAGAGCCAAACTTCCCTCTGCGATAATGCTAACAGGAGGCTCTGAGACAAAAATCATTATGTCTGATGCTATTAAAATATTTTTTGCTTCTGCTACTACTTCCTACTCTTCTTATTCTTCTTCAGTCAACTAGTAAATGATCCATTTGTGAGGGTTCCATTGGTCTTAGTGTGGTTTTTTTTTTTTTTTTTTAATTAGAACTTTCACTTCTACCAGATGATTTTCATGTTCCAATCTATACTTTCAATAAGAGAGGCATATTGACAATAATAACGATTGGTTTATTCCCTCAAAGTACAATTCTAGTTTAGTATGTAACTTGAGAACTTGAGTTTTATCAAAACTATCTCATTTTTAAATAGATATCTCTCTTTTTTACCTAGATTATACATCATTATTTATTTCACGGCTCCTCCACGGAACCTTGCAATCGGTTGTACTCCATGACAAAGCATACTGTACTGCACACTACAGGCAAAAGCTTGTGTTGACGTCGGCAAGCTGAATGGAGTTCCGTGACTGCTGAATGATGCCCAGTAGGGCCTCAGACATAACAGTACCAAAAACCTACAGAATCATTTCAACAACCTTAACCAATACATTAAAACTTTGTTTGAATAGGCCATTGCTGAATCTTAACACAGGTGCTCATTTATGCCCAACTTGAAGAGTATTCCTGTACACTCATGCATTGGAGCTTCAGTTTTGCATATGTGGGATTCATTATATGTCCACTAGTTTAGCAATGATGCAACTGATAGTGAACAAAGAAGAGAGGATACAAACTGCAGACTAGCAATAGCAAGGAAAGTGTTTCTCTTTTTCAGAAATACTTCAACATCTAATACAAGTTTAAGTGTTAAGAAGTCTTTTCTGAAGGTATTTTTTGGGAGTGTAGCATTGTATGGAAGTAAAAAATGGATTATAAACAGTTCAGATAATAAGTGAAAAGATGATTTAGGAATATATTGCTACAGAAAATGTTGAAGATTCGATGTGTAAGTCAAATAATGAATGAAAAGGCTTTGAAGAACATTTGGGGGGGGGGGGGGGGGGGGCGAGGGAAGAGCATCAGGGAACAACTTGATTAAAAGAAGAGATTATTTAATAGGACACATTCTGAAATATCAAAGAATGGTTGATTTGGTTATGGAGAGAAGTGGAGAGGGAGGGGTCTGGGTGTAAAAACTGTGTAGAGAAACCAAGGCTTGACTGCAGTAAGGACAGTCACGTGAATGTACCCCCTCAGTCCAAAAAGTTTCGAAACTGGATTACTAACAAATAGAGAAAAGTCAAGATGGCAGTTTAAACGTTTCAGGTGGTGTTCTGTATAGTCTCCCCCACTTAAGTACATTGCACAAAACAGTCATACAGTCATCTGAAATTGTCAGAAAAGTCCTCCTTTGGAATGATGATCAACTTGCGTTTCACATTGGCTTGAATGTTGGTTATGTCATTGACCCATATGTGAACATCTGCACTTTGTCATTTTGTGGAAGATTCATATTGATAACACTAAGTCTTATCACCTGTGATTAATTTTTCAGAAAAGAACTGTCTGCATGTTGAATTTTAATGAAGTAGTGGCAGGCTTCCACGTTACTGCTTTTGCCTGGGAGTCAAAGTGTGTGGGACAAGTTTTGGACACATTTTTCCCTTATTCAAAACATTCTGGAGAATGCCTTGAACACTTGATTGAAGGCTGTTGCTCCATTGAAATCTGTGATGTAACAGTACACAATGGCCACACTTCCACTTCTCAATACTGCCTGCTCACAGCTGACTGGTCAAATGCACATATGTTGTTTACAGTTGTTATTTCGACATGCCACTATAAATATTGTGCTGATGGCACTTACATGCCAGGAATATAGAGCCATTTTCAGGACTTTTAGGGGTGGATGGGGTACTTTGCTGTAGTTATGCAGACAGCTTTCGCAGGGTATACTAGCATGGAGAGCTGAATAAAATCATTTTTAGTAATGAAGATACCAACAAGTAGTACTACTACTGCTACTACTACAACTACTCCTCCTCCTCCTCCTCCTCCTCCCCTCCTCCTCCTCCTCCTCCTCCTGAGATCACGTGTAGGTGCCATAAGAGAACTCATTTTCTACAGCATGGATTCTTTTCACAGGCTTCAAATGGCAAATTAAGTAGCAATTTTGAGATTCATCTGGTTGAATATTAACTCATGACATGCTGTACAAGCTTCAGTTTTATGATATATTCATAATGTAGACAAACCTGGTCATAACAAACACTGAACAAAATTTTTATAAAATTATTGATAATTATTGTTATTGCAGAGATATAATATAAATTATAGACATGGCTGTTACAGTGAACATTCTTGTCATTCTTAAAATTAACAAAGATATTCAGTCCTTGTACGTTTGTAAAATTTTTTAGACAAACAGTTGCAATCACTTTCTTCCTGCTAGTGTGGGGACTACATGTGATGCTCACTATCATTATTAAGGCATTAAAAGCATATGTGCAATTCTTGACAAATTTATCAAATTATTTTTACAAAATGCTATTGTACTTGATGTACAATTCAGTTTTTCAACTATTCACATAATGAAAATTATATCCTCATACCTTAGTACGAAAGTGGTGCAGTGCATATGTATAAGCACTGTTTCCTCAAATGTGTTATAAACGTGGCTTATAATCAGTCTTTACACACAGCTGACACACTGCTTAGGAAGATATTAGATACTTGGGATATACTTTTCTTGGTTTCCACTGCAACTATGTTGAGTATTAACACGTTTTCACTCTGAAACTATGTCTGTACTCTGATAGTAGCCTCCTCACTGTGTGGGTAGAGTGTAGTTGGGATACTACCATCTCAGATCATCGCTGTAACCAATGTTTCTGTAATTTTATTTGCTTTAAGACAAAAGAAGGGAAATGGCTAGGTTAAAGTTAGATACAGTGGGAATTAGTGAATTTCGGTGGCAGGAAGAAGAAGAAGACTCCTGGCCAGATGAATACAGGGTTATAAATACAAAATGAAATAGGGGTAATGCAGGAGTAGGTTTAATAATGAATCAGAAAATAGGAATGATGCAGGTAAGCTACTACAAACAGCATAATGAATGCATTATTGTGGCCAAGATAGATACGAAGCCCATGCCTACCACAGTAGTACAAGTTTATATGCCAACTATCTCTGCAGATGACAAAGAGATTTATGAAATGTATGATGAGATAAAAGAAATTATTCAGATAGTGAAGGGAGACGAAAATTTAATTGTCATGGGTGGTTGGAACTTGATAGTAGGAAAAGGAAGAGAAGGAAATGTAGTAGGTGAATATGGATTGGGGGGGAAGAAATGAAAGAGGAAGCCGCCTGGTAGAATTCTGCACAGAGCATAACTTAATCATAGTTAACACTTGGTTCAAGAATCATAAAAGAAGATTGTATACATGGAAGCAGCCTGGAGATACTAGAAGGTGTCAGATAGATCATATAATGGTAAGACAGATATTTAGGAACTAGGTTTTAAATTGTAAAAGATTTCCAGGGGCAGATGTGAACTCTGACCACAATCTGTTGGTTATGAACTGTAGATTAAAACTGAAGAAACTGCAAAAAGGTGGGAATTCAAGGAGATGGGACCTGGATAAACGGAAAGAACCAGAGGTTGTAGAGAGCTTCAGGGAGAGCATTAGGGAACGATTGACAAGAATGGAGGAAAGAAATACATTAGAAGAAGAATGGGTAGCTTTGAGAGATGAAATAGTCAAGGTAGCAGATGATCAAATAAGTAAAAAGATGAGAGCTAATAGAAATCCTTGGGTAGCAGAAGAGATATTGAATTTAATTGATGAAAGGATAAAACACAAAAAAGCAGTAAATGAAGCAGATAAAAAGGAATACAAACGTCTCAAAAATGAGATCGACAGGAAGTGAAAAATGGCTAAGCAGGGATGGCTAGAGGACAAATGTAAGGGTGTAGAGGCGCATATCACTAGGGGTAAGATAGATACTGCCTACAGGAAAATTAAAGAGACCTTTGGAGAAAAGAGAACCACTTGCATGAATATCAAGAGCTCAGATGGAACCCAGTTCTAAGCAAAGAAGGGAAAGCAGAAAGGTGGAAGGAGTATATAGACAGTCTGTACAAGGCTGATGTTCTTGAGGACAAATATTATAGAAATGGAAGAGAATGTAGATGAAGATGAAATAGGAGATATGATACTGCGTGAGGAGTTTGACAGAGCACTGAAAGACATAAGTCGAAACAAGGCCCCGGGAGTAGACAACATTCCATTAGAATACTGACAGCCTTGGGAAAGCCAGGCCTAACTAAACTCTACCATCTAGTGAGCAAGATCTATGAGACAGACAAAATACCCTCAGACTTCAAGAAGAATATAATAATTCCAATCCCAAAGAAAGCAGGTGTTGACAGATGTGAAAATTAACAAACTATCAGTTTAATAAGCCACAGCTGCAAAATACTAACATGAATTCTGTACAGAGAAATGGAAAAACTGGTAGAAGCTGACCTCAGGGAAGATCAGTTTGGATTCCGTAGAAATGTTGGAACACGTGAGACAATATTGATCCTATGACTTATCTTAGAAAATAGATTAAGAAAAGGCAAACCTACATTTCTAGCATTTGTAGACTTAGAGAAAGCTTTTGACAGTGTTCACTGGAATACTCTTTCAAATCCTGAAGATGTCAGGAATAAAATACAGGGAGCGAAAGGCTATTTACAATTTGTACAGAAACCAGATGGCAGTTATAAGAGTCGAGGGGCACGAAAGGGAAGCAGTGGTTGGGAAGTGAGTGAGACAGGGTTATAGCCTCATCCCGATGCTATTCAATCTGTATATTGAGCAAGCAGTAAAGGAAACAAAAGAAAAATTCGAAGTAGGAGTTAAAATCCATGGAGAAGAAATAAAAACTTTGAAGTTCGCCAATGACATTGTAATTCTGTCAGAGACAGCAAAGGACTTGGAAGAGCAGTTGAACGGAATGGACAGTGTCTTGAAACGAGGATATAAGATGAACATCAACAAAAGCAAAACAAGGATAATGGAATGTAGTCAAATTAAATCGGATGATGCTGTGGGAATTAGATTAGGAAATGAGGCACTTAAAGTAGTAAATGAGTTTTGCTATTTGGGGAGCAAAATAACTGACAGTGGTGGAAGTAGAGAGGATATAAAATGTAGACTGGCAATGGCAAGGAAAACGTTTCTGAAGAAGTTAAATTTGTTAACATCGAGTATAGATTTAAATGTCAGGAAGTCGTTTCTGAAAGTATTCGTATGGAGTGTAGTCATGTATGGAAGTGAAACGTAGATGATAAATAGTTTAGACAAGAAGAGAATAGAAGCTTTTGAAATGTGGTGTTACAGAAGAATGCTGAAGATTAGATGGGTAGATCACATAACTGTTGAGGAGGTATTGAATAGAATTGGAAAGAAGAGAAATTTGTGGCACAACTTGACTAGAAGAAGGGATCGGTTGGTAGGGCATATTCTGAGACATCAAGGGATCACCAATAAGTAAGTTTCTTCTAGTTTATTGTTTGTATTTCATATTCCAACTGAACAATCTTGCCTGGTGCACAAAGTATGTTAGTGTAAATCCTAATCCTCTCATTCTTGGTAACCGAGTGAAGTAAGGCAGTGGACTAACATTTGAGAGGAGTGTGATTGAAATCCATGTGTGACCATTTTTTTCTATGGTTTCTATAAAGTGACTAAGGAATAGGATATGGCCAATTTCCATCCCTATCCTCGTCTAGCCAATCTCCTCCTCTCCTCAAATCCCCTCCTTCTCTCTCTTTAAAACAGTGGAAGCTAAAATAATAGCATTTAAGTACATATTTGTGTTTTGCTGTGGCCTGTCATTGCCCACCATGTCATAACAAAGCTGTTAATTAAGCGCAATGGATTCACTATTAGTCACCCCCTTTAAAAAGAGTACACTCATCACTCTGGATCTATGTAGTTGGCATATAACAGGTATTGGCAGGAAAGAGGCACTGCATCAGTCGGTTGTATGGGATGAGTGCAGCAAGACAGGTCAGTGTGGAGAGGTGTTAGAGTGGTGAAAGGAAATTGTTTGGACATGCCCATGACCACCCATCAATGGAATTGCCCCATTCGTTGGTGGATAGACTGTTCAACATTCCTACAAAGAATGGAGTACCACCCCAGTCATGTAACAGGTCATAAGAACAGTGGTCATAAATGACAGGGACCAGAGAAAAGTCTCACACCTTGTCAATGACAATTAATTTCAACTCCTACAAGAAGTGCTGCTATTAGTGAATGCAGGTCCATCTCAATGTATTTATGAGTGAGCACTGCAAAGGGAATCTCTTCCAGTAGACATTTGGAGTATGATACATTGTAGTGATCACTGCTTACAGTGGCACATAAAGCAGTATCTCTCAAATATGACAAACAAAGTAGAAACCGGGCAGTAGCAGACTGGAAGTATGTAATGTGGTCTGATAAGTTGTGGGTTTGCCATTTTTGAAATGACATGTAGTGTCAATTCACTGATGACTCAGTGAGGCATTTAAACCTGATTTAGGCCAGAGGTGGTTCTGTAGTGAACATTAACCACAGTGTTTATTTCATCAACCTCAGTGACCGAGGGTTGCACTTTCATCTGCTTATTCATGATGAGTATGCCGTGGACACTCGTTTCTTCCAAGATGACAACAGTCATATTCACACATATGTTGCTTCTACAACGAACACTCGGGCAGTCTATTTCACATTGACTGGCCCACAAAATTGAGAACAACAGGTGAAACAGTATCAGTGTCTGTGTAGAGACAAGTGTTAGTGATCATGGTATCATATAGCAAAGATTGTTACTGAAGTTAATAAATCCACAAGTAGGCTAGGAGAGTATGTATCCTGGAAAGGGCAGATAAGCAGTTGTTAGCATCCTACTCAGGCAATGAATGGCCATAGTTTAGTTCCAATGTGATGGACATAGATGAATTATGAACAAGGTTTAAACAAATTGTGAATCATCTCTGGAGAAATATGTGCTGCATAAGTGGATTAAGGTTGACAAGCAAATGCTAGTAGAAATACATGCATCTATAAGAAAATCAATGCATGAAGCATAGTACTATTCCACAGTCTTACCATTGTGAAGGATCTTGCCAAGAACCCAAGAAAATTCCAGTTCAATGTAAAACCACTAAGCTTGTCAAAGGTTGCTATCCAGTCATTCATCGACCTATCTAGTGTGACAATAGAAGGTAGTGAAAGGAAAGCTGCAGTTTTAAATTTCGATTTTAAAACATCATTGGCACAGGAGAATCATACAAACTTACAGTTGCAAAGGTTCTCAACTGGAGGACATAGAAACAGTGAGTGAATGAGTTGAAAACAAATAAGCTGCTGTGTCCAGAAGGAATTCCAATTTGGTTTTACAAAGAGTACTCTCTGCCGCTAATCCCTTATTTATCTTGCATTTATTGCAAATATCTTGCACAACACAAAGTCCCAAGTGACTGGAAAAAGCATAGGTGACTCCTATTTATAAGAAAGGTAAAGAAACAGACCTGAGAACTTAAAATTGGTATGCCACAGACTTCTTGAACATGTTCCAAGTTTGAAGATAATAAATTTCCTTGAGACATAAAGGCTTCTGTAC
Source organism: Schistocerca piceifrons (assembly GCF_021461385.2). Classification (NCBI taxonomy): domain Eukaryota; kingdom Metazoa; phylum Arthropoda; class Insecta; order Orthoptera; family Acrididae; genus Schistocerca; species Schistocerca piceifrons. Next base: position 637,757,618 of record NC_060138.1, on the reverse strand, counting down.
ACAAATCAGCATGGGTTTAGAAAGCATTGCTCGTCTAAAACACAGCATGCTCTTTTCTCGCACACTGTTTTGTGAACTGTGGATATAGGGCAGTTGGCAGATTCCATATTCCTAGATTTCTGGGAAGTGTTCGACATGATTTCTCACTCCAGACTTTTAATGAAGTTCCAAATGTATAAAATAGGTTCCCAGATACGTGAATTGCTTGAAGACTTCTTAAGTAATAGATCCTAGTGTGATGTCCTCTATGGCGAGTGCACAGCAGAGGTAAGGGTATCATCAGGAGTACTCCAGGGAAGTTCTTGTTCTCTGTGTACATGGATAGCATGTGCAGCAATCTGCAACTGTTTACTAAGGTGCTTCAGTCATTGAGATATTGTAGATATGGGTTGATTTGGACAGAATTTCTATTTATTGTGATGAATGTCAACTTGCAATAAATGTAGAAAAATTTAAATTAATACAGGTGAGGGGGAAAAACAAATCTGAAATGTTCGAATATGGTTTTAGTGGTGTGCAGTGTGACACATTGAATAAATATCTAGGCAGAATGTTACAAATCAAACAATGAATCCAGGATGGAATTGGAGAATATTACAAAGCTGTATGAAATGCAATGAGCACGTAAGGATGGTAGTAAGGAAGGCAAATGTTGAGCTTTGGTTTATTGGGAAAGTTTTAGGGAACTGTGGCTGATTTACAATGGAGACTGTATGTAGAATACTTGGGCAAACCATTTTTGAGTACTGCTCAAGTGTTGAGGATCTCCACGAGGTCAGATTAACAGAAGATATCGAAGAACAGGCATTTGCAGCTAACAGCAGAATGATTCTACTGTCACCAGCGTACGTTTCATGTAAGGATCGTGAAGGCAAGATAAATCAGTGCGTCAATGGAGGCATATATACAGTCATTTTTCATCCATTTTCATATGGAATAAGAAAGGAAATGAATAGTAGAGTGGTACAGGCTGCCCTTCATTATACACCGTACGATGGCTTGCAGAGTATGTATATAGATGCAGAATGTAGTAATCAATATCAACACAATTTGGTAGTTTGATGGGTCTAATCATCAATGATTTCCTTGCCAAATTGAGGTCATTATCAAGGTTAGATATAGTGTTCCATTGTATTATTGTGATTTATCTTGTGGTTTATAATTTTTGTCTGATGTGCTTATTGTATGATGATGTATGGGCTATGCTGAAAGGTGGAATATATAGAGGGCAATGCAAGGGAAAGCAGTATTATAGAAAGGGAAGTGGTTCTAGATTCATGTGTGTTTGGAGATATGATAATGTGAGAATAATTTGACAAAGCACTGAAAGACTACAGTAGGAATAGGTCCCATGGACTGTGCGTGACAAGTTACTAAGATCCTTTTGAGAAATAGACATGAAAAAAATATTCAGCTTGTGTGCAAGATATATCAGATAGTTGATGAAATACCCTCACACTTCAGGAAGTATGTAAAAAAAGTCCTTTTCCAAAGAGGGAACATGCTGACAGATGTGAATGTTACCGAACAATCAGTTTATTAAGTCATGGTTCCAAAGTACTAACACAAATTATTTACAGAAGAATGGAAAAAGTGGTAGAAGTGAACCTCAGGGAATATCAGTTTGGGTTGCGTCAAAAATTTTGGAACAAGCGAGGCAATACTGACCCAACGACTTATCTTAGACAGGTTAAGAAAAGACAAGCCTACATTTAGAGCATTTATAGACTTGGAGAAATCTTTGGCAGTGCTGACTGGAATACTCTCTTTGAAATTATAAGATAGCTGGGGTAAAATAGAGGCAGCTAAAGGCTATTTACAATTTGTACAGAAACCAGATAGCAGTTATAGGTGTGGAAGATCATGAAAGGGAAGTAGTGGTAGACAAGGGAGTGAGGCCAGGTTGTAGCCTATCTCCAATGCTATTAAGTCTGTACATTGAGCATCAGGGAAAGCGAAGAAAAATTTGGAGAAGGAATCAAAGTTCAGGGATAAGAAATAAAGCTTCGAGGTTTGCTGATGAGACCGTAATTCTGTCAGAGACAGCAAGGACTTGGAAGAGCAGTTAAATAGAGGATTTAAAACCAACATTTACAAGAGCAAAACAATGAAAATGGAATGAGTTGAATTACATCAGGTGATACTGTGAGAAATAGGTTAGGAAGTGAGGACACAAACAATAGTAGATGAATTTTGCTACCTGGGCAGTAAAATAAATGATGGTCAGTGAAGTAGGGGGGATATAAAATGTAGACTATCTATAGCAGGAAAAGCATTTCTGAAAAGAGGAATTTGCCAATATCTAAACTCAATTGAAATTGTAGGAAGTCTCTCCTGAAGGATTTGTCTGAAGTTAGCCTTGTACAGGAATGAAATGTAGACAATAAGCAGTTCTGACAAAAATGGAATAAAAAAATCTCAAAAATGGTACTACAGAAGAATGCTGAAGATTAGGAGGGTAAATCATGTATCTGATCAGAAGGTATTGAACAGAATTGGGGAGGAAAGAAGTTTGTGGCAGGAATTGGTCATTAGTACTCATTCTGAGACATCAAGAAGTCACCAATTTAGTAATGGAGGGAAATATGGGCTGTAAAAAAATAGTGGGAGATAAGAGATGAATACAGTGAGCAGGTTCAAAAGGATGCAGGCTGCAGAGATGATACAGTAACATGCAGAACTGCATCAAACCAGATGACGACTACATCATGCATCTGCTAAACTGCTACTAATCCATTATTTACATTAGTTCTCCTTCTGTACAGGAAACATATTAATTTTTTATAATGAGAGTATTCCACATCTATTTTTCTCTCTCTCCCTCTCCCTCTCCCTCTCCCTCTCCCTCTCCCTCTCCCTCTCCCTCTCCCTCTCCCTCTCCCTCTCCCTCTCCCTCTCCCTCTCCCTCTCCCTCTCCCTCTCCCTCTCCCTCTCCCTCTCCCTCTCCCTCTCCCTCTCCCTCTCCCTCTCCCTCTCCCTCTCCCTCTCCCTCTCCCTCTCCCTCTCCCTCTCCCTCTCCCTCTCCCTCTCCCTCTCCCTCTCCCTCTCCCTCTCCCTCTCCCTCTCCCTCTCCCTCTTTTTCTTTCTTTCATTTATTTTGCGGACTGACATTATCATTATTACCATTCATGCCAGTTAGTCAGACTGTGTTTTCTAATTAAGCCTTTCTCCTAGAATATTGTTGCAGAGAAACAATCAAATTCTTGCCTTTTACTGTCTTGAAATTACATACTTATCAGTAAAAAAAAAAAAAAAAACTACGAATTTCTCTACAGCCTGGGCCAGCTCTTGTAACCGCAACACCTGATCGTAACGGAAACCCTGGGGTTAATGGCAACAGCAATAGCACTGCTGACCCATATTGGTCCATCAGTATTGAGCAGTTTCTAGCCACTGTACTAACAGGCCAACCAATAGTTGAATTCTTCAGCCAACGGACATCTTTGGCAGATGGAATAATGCGTCTCCGCGGCCGTCGCTTTAATAGGCTGCATAGTCTTACTGTTTAAATGAAATAAACATTGTTTTTGTACAGTGGAACAGCTTTTCTAAGGCAGATGTAGTGGCCTGTGTTAGTGTACATGTTTTTATAAAACAAATAATTGCAAGTGTATTTTATAATGCTGGTAATAGAAATTTGTATATTTGCTGTATTGTGGTAGTATGTTAAGAAATAGCTGGTAACAAGTCATTGAAGGCTTCCTTGGCAAACAAGATGGATAACTTTCCATCATACTGGTATTTATTTTTGTAAAACACACACACACACACACACACACACACACACACACACACACACAGAGTTTTGGTCATTTTGCTGGAATCAGTTTATATTTATAAAAATCATTGTGTGATATCAGAATTCGGATATTACAATTAAAGGGCTCCAGGTGGTCCCTTAAAGGTTCATTAATGCAGATATAATATAACATATTGAGCTCTGCTCTTATATGATTTACATGTACCTGGAGAAAACTCATTTCCCTGGTACATGCAGTGCTGTTTGAATTGTGAATATTGACTATTTGATTTACTGACAATACTGGTCACTGTATAAAATCCCAGACATGCAGAAATTGTATCAAGTCTCTGTAAAAGTAAAATGAAATTTATAGAATTGCTAGTAGTTTAAAAGACTGCAGAAACAGTGTCCAGTTTGTCAGGGTGTTAGTTTGCATTATTGATTCTTTATGGTGATGTAATATCTTAATTACATTAATAGATCACTCAAAACTGGGATTCTGTCTTAACTGTATACTTCCCCTATGTAACCACATGTACACACTCTGTAACTTCATTTATAGTAAATAAAAACAGTTATGAGGTACACTTATTAGCATAAAAGGTGCAGATATTAGCATGTACATTGCTATAAACAAAATACCCTTGGTGTTTAAGTTGTTGGAGTAGTAATCCAAATGTGAAAATGTTTTTTTTTTTTTTTTTTAATATTAGCTGATAGAGAGCCATTCCAGTTTCTATGTCCAGAGAGAGGCAGACTGAGAGAATGTGTAATAGTAATTAACTACAGACAATAGTGCTTCTGTTGAATGTTTAGCTCTTTAGGCCTAAGGCTCTTAATGGGCTCCTTTTTTTTTACTTAAATTCTCACATTTTTTGTTCTACTTTCTCTTCAGAATTCTCAATAGCATTTTATTTTTGTTTCATAAGCTACTGTTGCACCTTTTGTGACATCAAGTGGGCCATTTTTTATTTTTATTTTGAAATTTAGATTAATTTCTGTGATTTATTGCATTCAGTTTGTATATGTGTATTATCATTCATGAGTTATGGTGAAGACTGCAGAGAAACTTGTATTTAAATGATGTCAGTGATGTTTTTGCTAAAACTTAAGTAATTATTGACTGTCCCATCTGTACATAACAGCGATTTAGAATGGTTTTAATGCATGTATGTAACTTTTCCCTGTATTGAGCGATATGAAATGATTAACTTGTTCCATTATAAAAATATAGAAATATATAGTGTTTATAATGAACAAAACAAAACTAACAGTCGGTACTTTACAAATATTGGATACATTTGTTGAATTGTGATATATTAATCAATGTATTAACTTGTACTCTGCATTTTATTTATTTGATTTATGTATGTATTCCACTGCTCTCATGAAAGTTGTATATAGTGTAGGAAAAAATACATTTCCATGTTGTTAGTCCCTGACAATACAGGTTTATTGGCAAGTGCATTAAAGAAAATGCCTCTTGCTAAAATATTTCATTGTGATTACAGTTTAAACCTCCCATGTGGTGAGTTTTATGACCTAAAAACTTGGTAAACACATATTTAGAAATATATCGTTTTATCTTTGAAGTTAAACATAATTTTTTGCCTCATAAGCCCTTCAGTTTTTTACAAATCTTTTACAATTTTATTGGCTACATAATTTACTCCTGTCAAAATTTTAGTTCCGTATGTGTAGATGCAAAGGTGCTCCTTGAAGTACACTGGCTTCATTGGAACTGAAGCCTGTGATAAGTAAGAAACTCTTGCTGAATGCAAATAACATGTTTAATACTGTGAAAATCAAATAAACAATTGTTCTAAAATAAACGGTTGTTGCCTTTCAGTACTGTAAATTTTGTACATGGATAAATACACTGGTATTCAGAACTATACAATGGCAGATGTTACCACCGTAACACCTTCCTGTTTGAAATGTCATCAAAGGAAATGGTTAATGAGAACTGATAACATCTCATTCAGAATGTTTCTGACATATTGTGCAAGTGCAACAGAAGTTCATATTGGCCCATCTGTTGAGGATAGGATGATCTGACAATGAAAGTTGGCTCACAAGAGGAAGACACATCGCAGATGCTACATGTGCCATAAAGTTTCACTGTCAAGTTGTGGGATGGTTTCCAAATCAATGGATACAACCAATGTGAAACCATACCAAGCTAGAACTGTTTCAGCAATACCATTATCTGTTAATGATTGCCAGCTGCTTGTCCAACAACTGAAGCAGCCATTGAATGTAGCAGAATCAATGTAACAGCTTTCAAGACAATGTCTACAATGAATGGACTCAGTTGGTCTCTTCACCAGATGGCTAACTGTGTGAGCTGCTGCTCAGTACTGCAGAAAGATGAATTTGCTAAGCTGGCATGAGGGACATAATCATTGACCAAGGAGTTACAGGCACCAATGGTACACAGTCCACAATAGTGTGAAGAGAACAAGATACTCATCATAATCAGGACGAAACTGTGGAATTTTGGTGGTATTGTGATGGGATGTTGTGGGTAACATCCACACACTAAGTAAAGCATATGTCACCACTCTGTATGTGCCTTATTTTGGATGGATATGTAATTCACGTGCAATGGGGCTCAAATCCCTGTCCATCAATACTGACTGAGTTTCTGTGGTTTTCATAAATCAATGTAGGTTTTTCCATAAATCAGTGTAGGTGACAGAATTGATTTTTGAGGTCACTGCGACTTCCTTCTCCATTACTTCTTGAACTGAGCTGATGTTCCATCTCATGTGGCTAAACATCATAATGGACCTAAGCTCCAGCCTTCCATTGTAGGGTCACACCAATGTAGATCTTTCCGAATGAATTGGACTCTACACTTGAAGGCCATTATATCTCATTACCAATTAATTTGCTTTTAATCAGTTGGCGTTTGTTTCAGTCCACACAACAAACTTCAGAAAATTCACACTCATTCTTTTCCATACATCCCGTCAAGAAGGTGATTCTTCAGGGATATGGAATGCATCGTGGTATACATTAATAAAAGACAAGCAAATGGTGGAAACTTGATGTGTATAATGTATTATTAATAAACTGTCATTGTTAATGGTATCCATTCCTGTACCTATGTCAGCTACATTTAATCAAGTAAATTATAATTACAACTGCTACTATGAAAAAAGCTGCTGCCCCTCTGTTATACTATATAGCTGCTGGCCAGCTCCTATTGATATCTTAACATTTGCTTGATTACATTAGCATTTGTAAAAAAAAAGTTACCCTCACCTGTAAATAATGGGTCCTGCTTGCAGTGCTTTAGAACTTGTCATGCAACTTTACAACAAACACTGCTACCTGCTATGTAACTTAAAGGATTTTTCAGTCCTTGAATCTAGATATTCAGGTAATTTGTAAAAAGAGTGGCTCATCAAGTATGTTTATAATTTTCTTTTGAATTATTCTGGATTCTCAGTTTTTTGCTTTATTTTGCATGGGACCTTGTTAAATGTCTTCCCATGAGAATACAAAACTCTACTCTGCATGCTGGAGGAGGAGGAGGAGGAGGAGGAGAAGACAAACTCTGCATGATGGTTATATTTGTGTCTTCCGTAAATCACAGCTTATCGTCAGCTAAAACTGAGTTTGTAGAGCAATGCGGTTGGCATGGGTATGTGTGTTGTTCTTACATAAGTTAGTTTAAGTAGTGTGTACGTCTAGGGACTGATGACCTCAGCAGTTTGGTCCCTTAGGAATTCATACTTTCTTTGAGTTTGCAGCACTGAAAAACATTAAAGAGTAGATGTGTTGGGCAGCATGTATAAAAATTTGAAGACCCTTAAAAAGTTGTCAGCAAAATATACCACTACCTGCTTTAAATAATAATCTCACTGCTCACTTAGGTTGAATAAACACTTTACTTACTTTAGATGCACAGCTCTAGAAGGTGATCTGTTAGACTGTTGGGAATGAAACACCCAAAATAAGCCATCAGTAGTGTCTTTAGGTTAACAGAATAAGACACTTCTAAGGACAAAATGTGCTGAAATGAACTTTTTGATTTGTTTATATCAACTGAAGCTGCATTTTTCACTTGGTGGATGACTATAATGTCTACTTCTGGTGCTGGCTATTCATTTTTGCTTGTTTGAAATCACAAAATAAATGTCTTTTCTGAGATCAACAGTTGTATATAATTACGTTCTGTGTAACAAAAGCTGCAGAGATCAGAAGCTTGCAATAAATGATTGGAAATGTAAAACTTTTTACTTCACAAAAAGTAAAACATAGTATCTTATGACTGGAAAATCTGTGTCATAACCGGAATCAGTCAACTCAAGTACCTGGTTATAACTACTTGTTCAGATACCATCTGGAATGATCAGTTGGATTAAAATGGTAGATGCACCACTTGTTAGACTGAAGTTCATTCGTTGTATAGTGAGAATCACGCAAGAAAATGACTTTGTTGTATGCATTACGGGATCAAATGATGATGCAAAAAATGAAGCATATGTCTGCATAAAAGTGCTTCAGAACTTTCTAGAAATAAATAAATCAAGGAATACAGTTGTTGCTACAGTGCCTCATAGGCATGATCTAATCTATAGTTTGTGCGTTAATAAAGAAATTCGAAGAACAAATATTAAAATAAATAAACTGTGCTCTGAATACACTAATTGTGCTGTGGTTGATATAAGTAAACTGCAGCGTAACCTTCACACCAGACATGGGCAACACCTAAACTATGAAGGGAAAAAGTTTGTGTGCGAACGTGTCAATGAAATAATTTGAGAAAGACTCTCACGGAATAAAGCAATCTACGAGAGTAGCAGTCTGAGTAATACCTGGAATGTACGTCATTTTTTTGTTTAAAAGTCTGGGAATCGGCGAGTAATAAACCTCCTGTACTTCAACTAGGTGCTAAAATCGACATTTGAATGATCGAGTGTCTACAGACGATAAACAATAAACATAAATCTGTCACTGTGATGCAAATGAACATTCACTGCATTAGGAACAAAGTATTACAATTAGAACATTTCTGCAGTATTGAAAACGTTGATGTTGTTTGTATCTCAGAACATTGGTTGACAGAAGATCAAGTACAATATTTTGTTCCTGAACAGAATGCTGTAAGAGACATTGTGGGGAAGTGAAAGAAAGAATGGAGGTGTCCTAATATTTGTTAAAGATAGTATAATGTTTACCAAAATAGATGTTAGCTCATACTGTGCAGAACTAGATGGAGAATTTAACTGTATAAGACTAAACGCAGAGAATACTATAATTGTTAGCTTATATAGATCACTAGGAGTAGATGTAAATAAGATGTGAGTTGCTTATGAGGAAAATACTAAAATCTAAAATAAAACTAATTATCTGTGGTGATTTCAACATTTAAATGGCCAACAGTGATGAACATGTTAATAGAACATTTTTTAATATCTTAACATCACTAAATTTACAATGTACATATTACACACCAACACGGGATAATGCATGCTTAGATAATATTATAGTAAATTTTTCTAAAGATACGTATGACGTCAGACTTGCCAGTGGGGCCCTAGCTGATCATGAATCATTAATTTTAATATTCTGCTGTGATTAGTTGCCTAAATCAGACAAATCAGTCAGAATCAAGTCTAATGCCACATGGGTAAGAGGGCAGAAAGATGAATATATTAATTTATTTATTGACAGATTATCTGATGTTAACTGGGACTTTGTATGCAACACACAACCTGAGAAGGGTGCTGGTGAAATGGTGTTTAACAACTTCCTGAAAATACTCGGAGTGTTATGGTACTCCTGCTCACCATTTATCTAGCCCTAAGCATAAACAGAAAAACAAACAGCTAAAATGGTATACAGATGAGCTAGCTGTCACTAGGGAGGAGATGCTCAGACTGTACAGAATATATAAAAATTCTTGTAAACAAGGACCTGAGCTAGATAATTCTTCTTATAGAGCTTATCTAAAATGTAAAAAAATCTAGAAAGACCAACTGTCCTTGGCCAAAAAACAGGCATGTGAACATTACATTGAAAGTGCTTCCAACAAATGTAAAGCAGCATGGGATATCATCAACCAATATAATTCACAAACCCATACACAAGATGCAATGCTGGTCCCAGAAGAAGTAAATAATTAAAATATCCACGGGTGTACTGCCGGTCTACAGTGTCCAACAGGCACAATATTTCGGCGATCATACATGTCGCCATCATCAGGTGAACTGATGGACTGAGCTCCTGTGAACGTGCCGATATGGAGATCCGTACACTATGGCTGCTCAGGGGGAACTGGGTTCGGTCGCGGCGACGGTCGATTTAAATACCCTCCGCCATCCGTGCCCTGCGCCATGGTCACGCGGTGGAACAGATTGCGACGGCATCTGAGATGACGTCGGTGTGATGGCTATGTCCGCCGTGGTCGTCACAATTATACGTTTGCTCGGTTTACTCTTGATTAACCCAATTGCTGATTCCCAAGCCTTGCTAAGATTATAGCCACAGTCACGGTTTATGAGGTCGTCATTGGTACGGATTTCGATGGCGTCTCTAACAACGCTGTCCCACTATCTTGACGTCTGTACCAGAATCCTCGTGAGTTCATACTCCATAGTGTGATTTTCCGACAAACAATGTTCAGTGACCGCCGACTTGCTCGGATACATCAGTCGAGTGTGCCTCCGGTGTTCACGGCATTGATCCTCGACGGTACGCATCGTCTGACCAATATACGACTTGCCACATTGACACGGAATCTGGTACACGTTGGCCTTCCTCAAACCGAGGTCATCTTTGGCGCTCCCCACCAGTGCACGAGTTTTATTTGGAGGACAAAATGCAGTTCCGACCCAGTGTTTCTTCAAAATACGGGCTATTTTCCTCGGGAGTGCACCTGTATATGGAATAAACGCAGTGCCTACCTCCTCCCTCGTGATTTCATCCATCTCCACAGGTTGTGCTGTAGTGGTTGGGTGGAGAGCATGTTGAATCTGCCACTCTGAGTACCCATTTTTCGAAATGCAGTTCACAGATGTTCCACTTCCTGGGGTAGACTCTCTGCGTCAGAGATAGTGCGCGCCCGATGTATTAGAAGGGTGAAGGGTGGTGGCAGCTGTCTGCATGCAAATACAGATCAGTGTGCGTTGTCTTCCGATACACCCCATGACCAAGGGTGCCGTCAGCCCTTCTCTTGACCAAGACATCAAGGAAAGGTAATTTACCCTCCGTTTCAGTCTCCATAGTGAATTTGATGTTGGGGTGTATGGAGTTTAGATGTGTAAAAAAGTCAAGGAGTTTATCCATACCATGTGGCCAGATGATGAACGTGTCGTCCACGTAACGGAAAAAGCAAGTAGGTTTCCATTCGGATGACGACAGGGCTTCCTCCTCGAAGTTCTCCATGTACAAATTCGCTACCACCGGTGAGAGTGGGCTACCCATGGCGACTCCCTCCGTTTGTTCGTAGTATTATCCATTAAAAAGAAAATACGTGGAAGTCAAGACATGCCTAAAAAGTTCAGTGGTCTTCTCGTCAAACTTGTGACTAATCAATTCTAGTGACTCTCACAGGGGTACCCTTGTAAACAAGGAAACGACGTCAAAACTCACCATAATATCTGACTCATCCAACCTGAAGCTATCAAGGCGTTTAACAAAATCCACGGAATTACAGATGTGGTGAGGGCATTTACTCACAAGGACTTAATATTCCCGTCAGGTATTTGGCCAACAAATATGTAGGTGCCCTGATGTTGCTGACAATGGGGCGTAATGGTACCCCCTCTTTGTGAACCTTTGGGAGGTACCGGGCCTTGGGGTAACAGTTTCTTAGCATCACCCTCCAGTAAATCTGTGTCCTTGAGAAGCGACCTCGTCTTGTTCTCCACCTTCCTTGTAGGGTCAACGCTGATCTTCCAGTAGGAATCGTCATTTAGCAGGCTCTGCATCTGTCAGTGTAGTCCTTATGGGAGACAACAACTGTAGCATTGCCTTTGTCAGCCAGTAAGACAACAATTTCAGAGCGCTCCCTCAGATCACGAATGGCCGCCCTCTCTTTAGTGGTGATATTTGACTTCATCGGCTTGGAGAGCAGAGCCTGCTAAATGACGATTCCTACTGGAAGATCAGCGTTGACTCTAAAAAGAAGGTGGAGAACAAGATGAGGTCGCTTCTCAAGTACGCAGATTTACCGGAGGGTGATGCTAAGAAACTGTTACCCCAAGTTTGTATCAATTAAAAATAGATGCTCCTCGCTGAAGGAAGTTTGGACTGGAGTTCCTCAGGGCTCAGTCCTAGGTCCTTTTTTGTTCATCATTGCAATTAATGACTTCCCTTACCATGTAAGAGCAAATTCAATTGTGTGTTATGCAGATGACACAACATTGCTCAGTACACACCATGACACAACTGAACTGCATCAGGCAACACAGGAACAACTAGAACTAGTAATGAATTGGTTTTCTTCTAATGAACTACGATGTAATCCTGATAAAACACAAGAACAAATTCTGGGTTTAACTGCAGCTGTTGAAAGCAAATCAGTAAAATTGTTATGATTCCACATTGATTCAAAATTAAACTGGGAGGAACACATTAGCCATATGTGCAAGAGAATAGCAAGAGTGTGTTATCTCACCTGGAGACTGGCAGATGTAGTCACTGATGAGTATCTAAAGGTGGTATATTTTGGCCTGTTTCAATCACACATTTCCTACGGCATATTGTTATGGGGACATTCTTGCTTTGTCAGTGAAATTCTGAAAATTAAAAAATAGTAATCAGAATAATGAGCAAAGTTAGACCCAAGGAACACTGCCGTCCCCTCTTTATCAAGCACATGATATTAACTGTAGCGAATCTATACATCTACACAGCACTGCTTTATGTCAAAAGCAATTTAAATGAGTTCGAGACCAGAGAGAACAACACCAGAGGCAAACTGGACTTAGACATACCAAGACACAGACTCACAAAGACTGCAAACTCACACAAAAATAATGAGTTTAAAACTCTTCAACAAACTCCCAGCATCTGCTTGGTCACTGACCAGTAATATTTTCAAATGTAAGATTTATGACTGGTTACTCAAACACCCATTTTGTAAGATAACAGAATATTTTGAAATAATCATTGACATTAGTATGTAAGAATATTCTTAAAAGAAAAGGAATTAAATTGTAAAAACTGTACTGTAAAGTTATTGTTAATTATATATTTAATGTTCAGACGTATTCTGCTGTAAGTGACCAATGGTGAATAAACTGAATATTGAATATGCAGGCACTCTGTACAGGATTTTGAAGATAGATGCCAGTTCTCCAAATGCCTGCTTACAAAGTGTCAAGAACCAATGTTAAGTTTGTAATGTAGGAGTATACTACGACCCATTATGAACTGCCACCTTAGGACCCAAAAAGAATTGATTACACTAATAACAGTGTGCAAAGAGACATTTATGCATTCATTCTTACCACACTCCATTCAGGAATGAAATGGGAAGAAACCTCAATATGTGACAGAACGGGGAGTACCATCTGCCATGCTCTTCAGTGGTTTGCAAAGTGTAGCTGTAGATTTACATAATATGAATATTTGTGAGATTAAGTCTTAAACATTAAGCTTTGAACAGGTTGTGCTGTTGCAATACATCTTTTAAACATGCAACTGCGATGATTGTCCCTCACTCTATTCAACTAAGCTGTTCCAACATCCGAGTGTGAAGTACTATGCAATGGAGTGAGTAAGAATCTTGTGAAATACTGCTTTGACATTGGTGACATAGTTCATTGTGTCAAAATGCATGGTTTGTACCCTGTAGCTTGTGCCAAAGACTCTTTGCTTTGAACATTTCTATGTTGAGACACAAAACTACAATGTAAATAAATGAGATGAGTAAGTGTATCATTAAAGAAATAGCTTAAAGGGCTATTTAATTACTGACATCTCTTCTTCTTCTTCTTCTTCTTCTTCTTCTTCTTCTTTTCCTTATGCCTTTGTCCCGCAGTTTTCACAGGGTCAGCGTGGTTACATTCAGATTTGGCGAAGTTAATTTGAAGGGGTGGTGGCCGGATGACCTTCCTGCCACCACCTCGTACCCCCCGGGACAAAATCAGTGTACACCTGCTGTCTGCGTCTAGTGTAAATCATGAAATAGTGTGAACGTGTTCCAAATGTCTGTGAGTTGTGTAACTGAGGCAGGACGTGGGGATCAGCCCAGTATTCATCTAATGGTATGTGGAAAACCGCCTAAAAACCACATCCAGGCTGGCCGGCACACCGGCCCTCGTCAGTAACCTGCCAGGCGGATTCGATCCAGGGTTGGCACGCCTACCAGAGTCCAGGAAGCACTTCATTAGTGCCCTCGGCTAACCTGGTGGGTAATTACTGACATCACTGTTGTGTGTTATTTTCTTTCTATTTTAAAGCTGGCACTGTTAAAGTGAAGTACATCTTCAGAAGACATGCTGCTCATCAGGATTGATGTGATTAAATAGTAAATTGAAAATCATTGAGTCCATTTCATAATAATTCTTCAGTTGGAATGTAGCGTGCGTGCGCATGCGTGTGCGTGTGTTTGTGTGCGCGTGCGTGTTTGTGTGCGCGTGCGTGTTTGTGGGCGCGTGCGCGTGTGTGTTTGTGTGTGCGTGTGCACGCGCGCATCTTTCCATGCACTACTGACAAAGGCCTTAATGGCCAAAAGCTATGATTGTGTGAATCTTTTTATTGTGCCTATCACGGCTGAGTATCTCCGCTATATGGTGAGTAGCAACTTTCCTTCTCTCGTATTGTTAAATCTTCAGTTGCTTAGTTTTATTAATTTTGATTTTGAAACATATATATAGCTGCAAAATATCAGTACAGAGATATTGTTAAAATAATATGGAATGCACATGAGCATGAGGTTGTCATACTATGTATTCATATTGTTTACTATTTTTTGCATAGAATAATGTTCTTGAACGAGATTTCAAGACACGTTGGGCAGATGCACCCGTATCCCCCCTTCTCTTCCGTAACCTTCAATGTCCTGCGAATAGAAGGGCTTTGGTTGACACTCCGCTGCACAGATTACACGAAAGATTAAAAGCTGTACTTTCAGAAGGTTGTAACTTCGTACTATCCGAAATATAGCGCAAATTTTCACTCGGGATTGACTGCTGAGGCTGACAACTTGCACGTGTGCCTGTTTTCCCTTGAGGTGCCTGTTTCCTTGTGACAGGCAGTTCACAACTTTGCTCAGTTAAATGAGTCTGCATTCTCATTTTGTCATGGGCCACTTTCTCTAACACTTAAAAAAAAATTGCAGAGAATCTGTCAGGAAACATGACCTGAGTCATTAATTGATTGCAAAGATAACTGAAGGGTAGTCCTATCAAGTCAGAACAAGAGTTCATCATTCCATTTAATAGCCAGCAGATATACTACTTTTTAATGATCTTGAATTTTATCATCATCTTAATAATATATTTGAAATTGTCTGTTATAATTGAGTTTGGTGATTCGTGCATTTCATTTAGGTCATTATTTGTGTTTGTTTCTTATTTCATAACATTTCAAGTGGTTTTTGTCTAATTCTTGGAGAGTATTATTTTTCAGCTTAGTATGTATATTTATTTTAGTTGGAAAGTTTTATCATACTGGTGGTAATGAAGTGTCAAATCTAGGCTACTGCTCATCCTCTGACCAGGTTTACCTCTCTCTCTTCGTAGATCAAAATACCTGAGTTATCTGCCTCTTATCCTCACATCTGTTTGATTTTGCCCTTATTTGTTTTAGGGGAAACAACTCAGTGCTGTATGGATTTATGTAAGAGTTAAATTTTCCTTTTGCTCTTTTTTTTCTTTATAAATTCCTACACAGTGGCCTTTCCATAATTCCTCTCTAAATACTGCTATCAAGTTGTTGTGATTCTGTTTTACAATATTTTTCTTCAATGATTTGTACCTGAGTGGACCATATATGTTTTTGCAAACATTTGACCATCTGGGTCAAATAAACCATTGGTTATTGTTTTTACAGCTAAATCACTGCAATGTGTTTGGGTTAAAAGCTAATTACCAGTGTCTGTTGCACTCTGTCCTTCAATTCTCATTGGGAGTTGTACGAGCTGTGTTCAAAAAGTAAGGTCACTTTATATTTTTATGAAAAAATATTTATTTATTCATCATTATTCATGTTGACCACTTCAGAGTAATCTCCCTCAGATACAATACACTTGTGCCAACACTTCTTCCAATCCTCGAAGCACTTATCATAAGCACTTTTTGGTACAGCATTGAGTAATTCCAGTGATGTAGTTTTTATTTCCTCAGTCATTGAAAATCTTTGTCCTTTCAGAGGTCTCTTCAGTTTTGGGAAAGAAAAAAGTTGCAGGAGGCCAAATCCAATGAAAATGATGGCTGAGGCATGATTGCCGTGTTGTTTTTGGCTAAAAAATCTCTCACATGGAATGATGAATAAGCAGGAACATTGTCGTAATGCAAAAACTGTGAACTGTTTTTCCACAATTCCGGACATTTTTTGCATATTGCTTCTCAAAAATGGCACATAACATCACTGTAATACTTCTTATTGACCATACGATCATGAGGCAAAAATTCATGATGCACTGTGCCACAGTAATTGAAGAAAAACAGTGAGCAAAACTGTGACATTTGAACGAACTTGGTGTGCTTTTTTCAGTATTGGCTCTCTGGGATGTTTCCATTCGAATGATTTGGCTTTGGTTTCGATGTCATAACCGTAAACCCATGTTGCGTCACCAATTACAACCCTTTTGAGCAAATCAGGATCACCATTGACATCAATTGAGAACTTCCGAGCATCGCTCATGCTACGGTTCTTCTGATCAAAATTGAGAAGTTTTGAAACAAACATCACTGACACATGTCTCATGCCCAAAACATCTGAAAAAATTGCATGTCAAAAGCCAACCGATATGCCAACATCCTCTGCAACTTCTCTTATGGTAATTTGACGATTTTTCAAAACAATTTTCTTCGCAGCTTCAGTGTTATCATCTGTTGTTGATGTGCTGGAGCATCCAGAGTGAGGTTCGTCATTGGCATCTTCTCAGCCATCTTTAAGAGCTTGTACCAATTGTAAACTTTTTTTTTAACTTAGAGCAGATTCACCATATGCCACTGTCAATATTTCAAGTGTTTTAGAGCACTTGATTCCATTTTTCATACAAAATGTGATGCAAATTCTTTGCTTCATTTTTTATAATAATTGAAAATCGCCAAGCACACTAAGTCATGTCTAACCTTTCTACCAGTAAAAAACAGACGAAGTATGCTGAACACTTTAAACTGTGAACATATGTTTGGGACATGTGTACCAACATAACAAAAAAAAGATTGATAGTTGAATGTACATTTCTTGAGCAAGTTGAAAAGTCTCCTTACGTTTTGAACAGCCCTTGTAGTGCAGCCATGATCCAAAGCTGGAAAGCAACAACTCAGATACCCTCAATCAGTATTGTCTGATAGAAAATCAAGATTAGTCTCCACAAACAATGATTTTCCAGTTTACAAACCTTATTAAATCTGTCCATAGCTGGGATACAAACTCAGTACTTCACAATGAGTTAGAAATTGTACCACAGTAACAACAATTTCAATTAATATCTTTTAAGAAATGTATCGTGTCCACAAAAAAAAAAGAATTTCCTCAAAAAATACAACAAAGAAACTGGAGCGGTACTTGGCCACCAGGTTACTCAATTTTAGTACTGTAAAATCAAATAATGGAAACTCCAGTTAGGAATATCAACAACATAAGAAAACATACATAGCTACTTACTGTAAAGATAGCATTCTATGTAGCTGACAGGCACAATTAAGACACTCACACATAAGCTTTCAGCCACAGTCTTCGTCGGAAAAAGGAAATGTACCTCATGCACACAAGAATGCCAACTCTGGCAGCTCGGACCAGAATGCAATGTGGTTGGATGCAGGAATCTGGAGGGGGCAGGGATTGGGAAGGGACAGCAATGTATGGGTGGGGGAAGAGGAGTGCTGTATGGCAAAGTGTGCAGGGACGAGAATGCCAACAATGGCAGCATCAGGAGGTCATGGGGCAGGGAGATGGAGAAAACAGGGCAAGAAAAGAGAGGATCAGGGAAAGATGGGCAGGTGCATTGACAGAGGGCGGCAAACAGGACAGGGGTCAGAAACTGTACGTGGAGGGTGTGGTGACAATATGTTACTGTAAGTTGAGGCCACAATAATTGCACATTGAACCCAGGCCCTCCAAGTTCATACCACCATCCAATCGGGATCCTCCCTCCCTCCTACCTAAACCACTTGTTGGTTATCTTCCAGGAATTACTTACCTCCAAGTTGGCCCCACCATCTTTACCCAGGTCCCTTCCTCAGAACACCAACCTTTCAGCAGAAGAAAGAGTAGCCAGGCACAACCTCACAACGAATCCTGACCTAAGCATCCTACCCGCAGACAAAAGTTCAACCACTGTTGTTATGAATTGTAGTGACTACCCAGTGGAACACCACCTCCAATTGTCAGACTCCTCCATCTAAAAACTGCCAGAGTAATTCCATCCCACAAGTCCAACACAACATCCAATCCATGCTTGAAGCCTTGGACACTTCACAGAATCTCTTCCCTGAATCCATTTCCCCCCTCACTTCTTTGACACCCTGCACATCTACCTTCTACATGCTCCCCAAAATCCACAAACTCAACAATCCTGGGCTCCCCATTGTGCTCTGTTATTGTACCCCCACTGAGAGAATTTCGGCTCTCATTGACCAACACTCATTGACACACACCTCCAACCACTTACCCGTAGTCTAGCCTCCCAAGTCAAAGATACCAACCACTTTCTTCACCAACTCCCCACCCTTTCACCTCCTCAACCCCAACTTGTTGCTGTTGACACCCTCTCACTATACACCAACATCCCTCAGGTCCATGGTCTTACAGCTATTCAACACTACCTTTCCCTACATCCTTCAGACTCCAAATCCACTACATCATACACATTAGTAACTTTACTCTGACACACAACTACTTCTCCTTTGAAGGGGAGGTATACAAATAAACCCACAGCACAGCCATGGGCACCTGCATGGCATTTTCCTAGGCAATCTGTTTATGGGTCATCTAAAGGAGACCTTCCTAGCCTCCCAAAACACCAGACCCCTAGCCTCATTCCGGTTCATTGAAGATATCTTCATTCCTTTGCAACCTCCCAACACCTACTCTCCCATTCACTTCCTTGGTCCTCCTTAACCCAACATGCAACCTTCCTAGACATTGACCTCCTCCTCTCTGAAGGCTCTGTCCACATTAAACCCACCAACCACCAAAAGTTCTTGCATATTCAACAGCTGTCATCCCTTTCACACCTCAATATCCCTGCCATACAGCCTGGCCACTCAGGGATAATGTATCTGTAGTTACGAGAACTCCCTTGCCCAGTATTCTGAGGGTCCTACCAAAACCTTCACAGACATGCACTAGCCCCCACACCTAGTCCGCAAAAGGTCTCTCATGCCATTTCCCACCACACCCAGGACCTAGCCACAAAGGAGTGACCCCTTGTCACCCAATACCACCCTGAACTGGAATAACTGAACCATGTCCTTCACCAGGGCTTTGATTATCCGTTGTCATATCCTGAAATCACGGACATCCTACCCGAGATCCTTCCCTCCCCTCCTAAAGTGATGTTCCATCACCCACCCAACCTCCACAAAATCCTATCCATCCTTACGCCTCTCCCAATCCTGAATCCTTGCCCCAAGGATCATATTCCTGCAGAAGACCCAGATGCAAAACCTGCCCAATCCACCCACCCAGCGCTTCCTATACAAGTCTTGTCACAAATTTATCCTATAATGGTATAATTAACAAAAAACAGTCTTCTAATATGAACAACCACTGCCAAACTTTGGCCAAGAGCAAAGTAGACCGCACTGTAGTACACCATGCAGCTGAACATAACATGCTTGATTTCAATGGCTGCTGCACTATCCGAGCTATGTGGATACTCCCCTCCACCACAAGCTTTCCCTTACAACAATTTATCCACTCCCCTAATTATCCCGGCCTCGACCTACTAAATACTGTTCCACACCCTCCACCCAACAGTTACCACCTCCCTCTGTCCTATCACCTCCCCCATTCTCGACTCCTCTTTGTTTGCCAATTTAGAGGCACTGGGAAAATTGGTGAAGCAAGCAGTAGTACAATTAATGTGTGTGTGTGTGTGTGTGTGTGTGTGTGTGTGTGTGTGTGTGTGTGTCATCCTCTCCAACATGGACATGGCTGCAGTGAGGTGGTGTGCAGTCTCAAAAATATGAGATAGCTATATCATACGTGCAATGATGTTTGAAGGGTATCTATGGAGACTAACATGGTTCCTAAAAAGGAGTAGCAGCCTTTTCAGAAATTGCAGGGGCAACAGTGTGAGTTGAACTTGTAACATTAACGAACATGGTTTTGATCTCTTGGTAGTGTAGAACGTCGGAACACATGGGGCCATGCAGTTCTACCGTATTGTTTAATGATGATGGCATCCTCTTGGGTAAAATAGTCCTCCATCAGAGATAGTCCATAATTTATGTTACATACAGCAGGAATTAGTGTAGTGAGGTGGCAGGAAGAACAGAAGTTCTGGTCAGTGAGTATTAGAATATTTCACAAAATAAAATGGGGGACATGTAGAGCTAGGTTTAACAATGAACAAGCCACTAGAACAGCACACTAAACTCATTATCATAGTTATATATAAATACAAAGATGAGGTGACTTACCGAACAAAAACGCTGGCAGGTCGATAGACCACAAACAAACACAAACATACACACAAAATTCAAGCTTTCGCAACAAATTGTTGCCTCATCAGGAAAGAGGGAAGGAGAGGGGAAGACGAAAGGAAGTGGGTTTTAAAGGAGAGGGTACGGAGTCATTCCAATCCCGGGAGCGGAAAGACTTACCTTAGGGGGAAAAAAAGGACAGGTACACACTCGCACACACGCACATATCCATCCACACATACAGACACAAGCAGACATATGTCTGCTTGTGTCTGTATGTGTGGATGGATATGTGCGTGTGTGCGAGTGTGTACCTGTCCTTTTTTTCCCCCTAAGGTAAGTCTTTCCGCTCCCGGGATTGGAATGACTCCGTACCCTCTCCTTTAAAACCCACTTCCTTTCGTCTTCCCCTCTCCTTCCCTCTTTCCTGATGAGGCAACAGTTTGTTGCGAAAGCTTGAATTTTGTGTGTATGTTTGTGTTTGTTTGTGGTCTATCGACCTGCCAGCGTTTTTGTTCGGTAAGTCACCTCATCTTTGTATTTATATATAATTTTTCCCACGTGGAATGTTTCTTTCCATTATATTGATATCATTATCATAGTTGTGATAGATACAAAGCCGACCCCTATCACAGTAGTACATGTTTATATGACTAGCAGCTCTGTAGATAATGAAGAGATTGGAAAAAGTGTATGACAAATAGAAGAAATTATTCATGAAGTTAAGAGAAGTGAAAATTTTATTGCAGTGAGGGACTGAAATTCACTAGTAGGAAAGGGAAGAGAAGGATAAGTAGTGTGAGAAATAGGACTGGAGGCAAAGAATGAAAGGGGAAGCCACCTAGTACAATTCTGCAATGGGCACAATTTAATCATTGCTAACACTTCCTTTAAGGATCAGGAAATAATCTTATACTGGGTGATTACAATTAAACTTTCACTATTTAACATATTATAACATGGAAACGAATTACCTTATGAATACCAAAATTGGTAGCATTAATGTCAAGGACATGGGAAGAGAAATAATACATAATCAATTCGATTGAAACAATTTTAATGTGCTGCCATGCTACAACATACCATTACATACTGGTACTATTACTGCTACAAAAGGGGCTCAATATGGCGCCCATTAGTGTCAAGAAGAGTCTGAAAGCACAGGATTGCATTCCGCACCGCAGAACGAAGCATGTCCGTAGGTATGCTAGCTACCTCTCTTGATATACTGCACTTCAGATCAGCACATGTGTGAATGTTCCCCTGGTAAATCCTGTCCTTCAGGTAGCCCCACAACCAGAAATCACAGGGAGTGAGATCAGGTGATCGTTCTGGATTTAAAGTATTTTACAATTGCATTATTAGAAATGTTGTGCTTATACGATTTTTGGATAATCGGACTTCCTCTCTTACATTTGAATTGTAGATGCAGGCAGCAGATATCAAGGTCACCAGCGTGTGTCAAAAATAGGAAAACCCTCCTTACTGGTTCCACTTCACTTCAATAAAAAATACTTAATATTGGTACCAATTCTTCTTTTATTTCAAAACATACATGGTACAAAACACTCGTAGCCCATCATGCTCCAAGCTGCATTTCTTAACACACACTTCTACATACCAGAGTGAGAAACAAAATCATGTATAAGGAAAAATGAACGATGGTTTTATTTTTTTCATTTGTCTGTGCCTTACAGCGCATTCATAATTAACGTCTTTGCCAAAGCTTATAGTTGATCGGTGTTTCTTTTTTTGTTTTTAATAAGTTTTAACTTTATGATATCCTTGGGGTCTTTCACCATGTACCTACACAATTGCCCCCACACTGTATGTTGACATGGTATGGAGACATACAGTGGTGTTTTTTTTCCCATATACCTATTTACATTTGCCGATAGGGGTCGATGCCCTTTGTCTGCTTCTCTTTTACTTAATGTAGTGGATACGCCAGCTTATCCTATGAATGTTAAAGTTCTACAAGAAATTGAAAGATTATATGCATATGATAGTCCATTACATATTTAAATTAAACGCAGGTTTTGCGCTTGTTCACTGGCAGATTTGGCGGCTAAGAAGTAGTCACTAACGGTCAACATGTTAGATGCTACCGTCAAACGTGCGTGCACTCGTTGTCTTAGTGTTGATTTCACATTGAGTGTCACACTTTCACCTGAGTATCACATATTGAAGAATTGCCGTGGCGTTTGTCTCCATTCTGGGTGCAATGGGTGAGTGCTTATTGTTCAAAATCTGATGCTGTGGCAGATAATCTCCATTTTTACAGCCCGGGTGTCTATCTGTCATAGTGACATTTTCAGTGCAGAGGACCCTGGCCAACAACATCTGTCGACGTGGTAAGTTCTGGCTCGAACAACTGTAGTTCACTTATTAATGTATCAAGTGTTGTGAGCCATGATACTCAGAAATTATTTCGTTGCACACATATGAGAATGTCACCACACTTGACCACCTGCTTGTTGAAAGACACATATAGCCATCCAAAACATTGTATAAATTGCTTGTCTTTGAAGTTCATTCCTTCACATGGAGTTTGGTTTCCAATGCAAGTTCATACAAGTATTGAGTTACAACAATATACATACCATGATAGCTTATACCTGTGGCTGACATTCCATCCATCGCTTATACTAAGAACGTAAATTTCTTAAGTTTTAAAATGTAATAAAATTTTAATAATAAAAAAGCACCAGTTTGCTTTTGTTCTACAACAGGTGCTTTTTATTTATTATTATAATGTTGTTCTACCAAGAACCGACGGAAGATTCTGTTAATATAATAAAAATTTTATTAACTGGGTTCTGTTACTATAGTTTGTTTGTTAGTTTTATCTTATCCTCGTTCACATCACATACACAAATTAATTACATAACACATTATTATGATACAATACCAGCATATGATACATTTATGCTTCATTTTATAGATAGGTTTTTGTCACTTATGGGAGCTCATTTCTTCCTTAGGTAGAGGAAGGAGAAAAGCATTGGAAATAAGACTAAAATATTATGCATTGCTGGCTTAACTACACTTGGTGTCACCTCCTTTGTTTGGGAGGGAAGAAAAGAAATACTCATCTACTGGTTAAAGGATTTATGAGGAAATGTTACTCTTACAGTCATGGACTAGTTGCCAAGCAACTTTTATATCATGGAAATAATGTTTACTGACTAATCATTCAAGTAGTATCGAATTGTTTCTTCATGTGCTTGTGCTGTTTACGTCAATTCACATCGAGCTTTGTGTGAAAGAGACTTACCTTTCTTGAATACTGGAAACGTCTTTATTTACTGGTTTTTGTAAAACTACATGCTTAAATGTTTGTGTGTACTCTGCAGTGAATAGATACTGGGAAAAATCACGGAAATATGTTGCGATTATGCATATTTTCATTTTTAATTTGCCCTGTGACCTTTGTATAGATATTATTATCACTAAATTGTTTACTATAGGTGCAGCCCATTTCTTTATTTGGTACCTGTTACTCTCGACGTAATTCTCTTCTTCTACGCTGTGATGAAGCACTGGTCACTGAAAGAAAAAAACTTAAAACTAATTTCATTATGTAGCTCAGTGGCCACTGATAGATTTGGTCATTACATCTGTCTGCAGATATTTCCATACTTTGTTTAAATTCATAGACATTCATTTATTCTGTTACCCATTGTGATCATTTACCCTGAAAAGAAAATTGACATTTCATAGGGTATTTTGTCGTTTCTCCTTAGCTTACACGTCTCGTATATTTTTTCATAATGCTTCCTTTTGCTTGTGAATATGTTGTATGTAGCTTAGTATTTAATTAAATCTCTGTGTACATGTATCAACAGGTTCCTTAGTTCTTAGGCAGTATATGTAAAATTGCGTAGTATTTCCGTTTACTTTGTATTTAAGTTAAGTACTTCTACATATCGCATTCCTGTTGGGTTGCGCCTCCTGTCCTCCTACTGACGTCAGCAAGTATTGTTGAGTGTGGATAGCTGAGTCATAAGCTAATTTTGTTTATACTTTTGCTGCAAATGAAGCGGTCTATTACTTTTTTTCTTTTTTGCTTACATGTACAAATCAAAAGAATTACTTATGCCTATACACATTACTTTATCTTAAAATACACTCCAGAACAAAAATTACACTTAAGAGTTACGTACAATATGTACAATTATCTTGTGACAGAAAGAAAGAAATGCTACATAGCTTCATCGTTCTGTAAAAGCTTTTATATCTTTTTTAGGGCGGAGATCCTTGTCTCTCCCTGTTTTCTCTAGACTAATCTGTATGTCCCAGGGTATGGTATTTTGGAAATTACATATGGCCCCCGAATAGAGTAATTGCCACTTCTTATTCAGTCTGCCAAATTTTGCCGGTTTAGGGTGCGTCTTTAAGAGGACTTGTTGCCCTTCAAAAAATTGTGTAACGTGTTTCAGTTTCTTATTACAAATTTTCTTTGTATACTCGGCCCTGTTTTCTAGAGTAACAGTGGCTTGTTTGCTTTTGTCTTGCAGTGTCATTTCTGTAGTGGATACCTCTGGTATGGGTGACTTACACTCATTCAGTTATTTTGACCGGAACATCAATTCATTAAGTGTGAAACATGTTGAAGAATGTGGAAGGTTATTGACAACTTGCATGAAGGGAGTTACGTATTCTACCCATCAGGTGTGTTTGTGAGGGGTGTATGTCCTGACAAACTGATTAAATTCTTTAAAGACTCGCTCTACTGGGCTTGCTTCTGGGTGAAAAAAGCTTACTAATATGTACTTTATGCCCTGTGAGGTCATAAATTATTCCACTTTTGCCCAACAAAAGTGTCTCCCTCAATTCTTTTTCTGATATTTGTGGCTGTTGTATTTTTAATGGCATACATTTTGATATGTTTCGAGAAAATATCATATAGTGCTACTACGTATCTTATGCCTCCTTTACTTCTTGGATATGGACCAGCTATGTTCAGGGATACTATATCTAGACGGTCTTTCGTAAGTGTTGGGTGTAGCTCAGTATATTTTGACACATTGGACTGTTTTGATTTTTGACATATTGCACATTTTCTCAATACCCGTAGGATTCACCTTCTCAAATTTGGAAAATAACAATGTTGCAATTTTTTCATCAGATTTTTCATGTTTCCTATGAAACAGAACACCCTTGTACTCCTGATACCATTTACTTACCTCCCCACCTTCATCTTGCTTAAGGTTTTGCATGAATTTACTCCATCTGTTATCTTGCTGTTGTATAATTTTTATATGCTTACAAAACTTACGGTACTCAGACTGTTCTGTTGTACCTTCCATTAATAACATTTTAATTTCTGCATCTTGATCTTTTAAGTCACCAAATTCCTCTAAACCTTGTGGTAACCTAGACAAAGCATCTGCAATAACATTCTGACTTCCATAAATATAAATGATCTCGAAGTTGAATTCTTGTAAATATAGATACCACCTAGCTAATCTACAGTGCAATAGTGTACATGTCAAAAGAAATGACAGTGACTGATGGTCACAGTAAACTTTGGTATTCTTGCCCCACAAAAAATTTTCAAATTTTTAAAATGCCAATATTTCGGATAAACTTTCCAATTCTGACACAGATTAAAATCTTTCTGCTTCTGATAGTGTGCGACTAGCAAAACTGATGACCTTGGGTACTTCTTTACCTTCTTCTTCTAGCATTTGCAACAAGTATCCCCCAACCCCTGAGAGGTCAGTAGCCTGGGGCTTAACTACAACCGGTTGGTGCTTTCCGACAGCGTAGTGTGACTTAGTTCATTATCTGGAGTAACTTCAGTTAGTTGCACTGTGTTGTGGGTACTTTGCCGATTTGTGTCATTGGCTGCTGTGCCGTTATTTTGTTGCCCAAAGGTTGGCTGCGGTACAGCATAAGGTATGGCGTTGTTGCTGCACGTCAGCCACAACTGCAGTTGACAGTTTCTGTTCATGTTTGGCATAGAACCTTGTGATGGTGGATTGTAATTCGCTCGGGCGTTAAAATTACTCCTGTTAATCAAGCTCTGGCAGAAAATAATCAGATTCATGCTCTGGTGTTGAGACTAATTTTTCTCTAATGTGCAATGGTAAATTACTTTTCAAAATTTTTAACATGTCTGCCTGTGATATTGGGTTCATTCAGTAGCATGTCCTGTTCAGGTATTTTTCAAAGTACCCGCGTAGACTACCATATTTGCCATTGAATGGTACGGGGTTGAAAACCTTGCATCTTTCTTGCACTGCCTCAGGCCAGTATTTGTCGAGGAAAGCTCATTCACATTGGATATCTACATCTACATCTACATGACTACTCTGCAATTCACATTTAAGTGCTTGGCAGAGGGTTCATCGAACCACAATCATACTATCTCTCTACCATTCCACTCCCGAACAGTGCGTGGGAAAAACGAACACCTAAACCTTTCTGTTTGAGCTCTGATTTCTCTTATTTTATTTTGTTGATCATTCCTACCTACGTAGGTTGGGCCCAACAAAATATTTTCGCATTCAGAAGAGAAATTGGTGACTTAAATTTCGAATAGATCTCGCTGCGACGAAAAATGTCTTTGCTTTAATGACTTCCATCCCAACTCGCGTATCATATCTCCCCTATTACGTGATAATACAAAACGAGCTGCCCTTTTTTGCACCCTTTCGATGTCCTCCGTCAATCCCACCTGGTAAGGATCCCACACCGCGCAGCAATATTCTAACAGAGGACGAACGAGTGTAGTGTAAGCTGTCTCTTTAGTGGACTTGTTGCATCTTCTAAGTGTCCTGCCAATGAAACGCAACCTTTGGCTCGCCTTCCCCACAATATTATCTATGTGGTCTTTCCAACTGAAGTTGTTCGTAATTTTAACACCCACGTACTTAGTTGAATTGACAGCCTTGAGAATTTTGCTATTTATCGAGTAATCGAATTCCAACGGATTTCTTTTGGAACTCATGTGGATCACCTCACACTTTTCGTTATTTAGCGTCAACTGCCACCTGCCACACCATACAGCAATCTTTTCTAAATCGCTTTGCAACTGGTACTGGTCTTTGGATGACCTTACTAGATGGTAAATTACAGCATCATCTGCGAACAACCTAAGAGAACTGCTCAGATTGTCACCCAGATCATTTATATAGATCAGGAACAGCAGAGGTCCCAGGACGCTTCCCTGGGGAACACCTGATATCACTTCAGTTTTACTCGATGATTTGCCGTCTATTACTACGAACTGCAACCTTCCTGACAGGAAATCACAAATCCAGTTGCACAACTGAGACGATACCCCGTAGGCCCGCAGCTTGATTAGAAGTCGCTTGTGAGGAACGGTGTCAAAAGCTTTCCTGAAATCTAGAAATACGGAATCAACTTGAGAGCCCCTGTCGATAGCGGCCATTACTTCGTGCGAATAAAGAGCTAGCTGTGTTGCACAAGAACGATGTTTTCTGAAACCATGCTGATTACGTATCAATAGATCGTTCCCTTCGAGGTGATTCATAATGTTTGAATACAGTATATGCTCCAAAACCCTACTGCAAACTGACGCCAATGATATAGGTCTGTAGTTTGACGGATTACTCCTACTACCCTTCTTAAACTGTGGTGCGACCTGCGCAATTTTCCAATCTGTAGGTACAGATCTATCGGTGAGCGAGTGGTTGTATATGATTGCTTAGTAGGGAGCTATTGTATCAGCGTAATCTGCAAGGAACCTAATCGGTATACAATCTGGACCTGAAGACTTGCCCGTATCAAGCGATTTGAATTGCTTCGCAACCCCTAAGGTATCTACTTCTAAGAAACTCATGCTAGCAGCTGTTCGTGTTTCAAATTCTGGAATATTCCATTCGTCTTCCCTGGTGAAGGAATTTCGGAAAACTGCGTTCAATAACTCCGCTTTAGTGGCACAGTCGTCGGTAACAGTACCAATGGCACTGCGCAGTGAAGGTATTGACTGCGTCTTGCCGCTTGTATACTTTACATACGATGTAACATGTGTTCAGATTCTGTGTCAAATTATCAATTTTGGTATTCATATCTTGTTTCATATCACTGAAATTGGTGTTCATATTATCTAATTTCGTGTTTGTTAGATAAAAACTGCCACAGCAGTGCATCAGTTGTATTACTGTCAGCTGTACTTTCCAAGTTAATGTTTGTGTTGTGACGTAGTAGTGCTTCCAATGTGTTGTCAAGATTCATATTGGAATCGCTCTCCAATGTTTCTTTCATGAGTGATATGTCGCTGTGGGAGATGCATGATATTGTCTTGTCAAAGTTATTCTGTTATGGAGCATCGCTATCATTTGTCACAGCTGTGACACTCATCTGTGACCTACTTAAACTTTCTGCAGTGGGCATGCATGGCACCTGAACTTCATTTGTTTGGTCGTGCAATTCTATGCCGTCTTGGCTGATTGTGTTTTCGCTATTGCTTAGCTGAAAATTCAATCATTGCCAAATGTGTTTTGGAGAAGCAGGTGAACTTCACAAGTGATGTGCATTGGGGCCCAGTCTTTCATGAAAATTGTTGAGTTCAATGTATCTCTCTCCTGTAGGATGGGTATGACATACTGGCAAAGCATATTGCAGAAACACTGGCCAGTCACTCTGCACGTCTTTGGTCCTTGAGTGCCAGCCTGTTCAGTGATGAATGTAGCCTTGAAGCCACACTATACAGTGACATGTTCAACATACAGAAGATCTCCATGCACAGTGACTGGAGGTGAAGATCTCCACGCTTAGCAATTATGTGTGTTCATTTCACCCGTCAGAGAAAAATGAGCTTCGTCTGTCCATAGTATGGTCCACAGCCAGTCCTAATCAACTTCAGTCCTTGTAAGAAAGAGGAGAGCAAAGTCAACACGTCACTGTGCGTCGTGTAGCTACAAGTTACTGTAAGATATGGATCTTGTACAGATATCATTTGAGAATGGTATGAAGCACCTTCCATATAGTGGACCATGGGATGTTCAACTGTTGTGACACAGCTCGCGCACTGCCTGACAATCAGGAATCGTGTGCAGGGCTGCCTGCCATAGCAACAGCGATTTCATCAACCACCTGTGGTGCAACCGGTCATCGGCCTCTTCCTGAAGCAATGCTCAGCTCTCCAGTTGATTCAAACTACTTCATCATGCTCCGCAAACCAGGTGGAGAAAGAGAACCCTTCCATAATCGTTCTAGCTGGCGATATTCTTGAAGTGCAGCTGCAGCATTACTGTTGTCTTGATAACAGAGCTTCACCAATAATGCCCTGCTGTTTTGTCCAAGCTCTTGTTGACACATCAACAAGTGTACTGTGAGTGGTCAGGTATGCGAGATTATGAAACATGATGACTGATCATGCCGCCTAGTGGCCATAGTTGGAACTGGACGGTGGTACTGTGACACATGGAAATCATGCACCTTATACTCTGGACATTAGTGCTACCAATTCTGGTACTTGTTCAGTAATTAGTTTCCATGTTATAAAATGTTAAATAGGGAAAGTTTAACTATAGCCAACCTGTATATGTGGAAGAGACACTGTAAAGATACAGATACCCATGCTGCACTTTGCAGTTTGAATGTACCCTTAAGCTGCTTTGCTAAAGTGCAGCAGCCAGCTGACCGGGATGCCCCTTAGTTCTAGAAGGAAAAGGTTGATGCCTGGAGATTATTGGCATGAGGTGAGATTCAGTCACACCAGCGTCATGCGAGAAAAGTGATCTTGGTTAAAGTAATAATTTTGAAGTAAAGGATTAATTTTGTAATAAGGGCACTGTTATATAATTAAAAGGAACTGGCAATGGTAAACTCATACACTTATCAGCCAGAACGTTATGACCACCAACCTACTATTGATATAAACCCCTCCAGCATTACCTGGCATGGAATGACTGCTAGTCAGACACATGCATGGTGCATGTAGTATCAGTGAGCGTGCTGTGGCCAGTTCCAGTTGATGTCCTGGCCCCCCAACTCACTAGATCTGAACCCAATCCAACACATCTGGGATGAGAGTGAATTTGGCATCAGAACTCATCACCCCCTGCCCAGAATTTACAGGAATTAGGTGACTTTGGGTGCAGATGTGGAGCAAACTCCCTACAGTGACATACCAAGGCCTCACTGCTTACATGTCACGAAGTTTCGCCGCTGTTACCCATACCAAAAGGTGGACAACCAGTTATTAGGTAGGTGATCGCAGTCTTGTGGCTGATCAGAATGTAAGCTGATGAGAAATGAGTGGCTATAATTGTAGTGCAAGTGTGGGCAGAGCAAGTAGTGACATTTTACCTGAAATTAAAGTGAAATAAATTAACTGTGCTGTATAATAGTGTACACATATTGCAACCTCTTCATTATTATTAGAATTATTTGGATGGGACTGAGTTACAGAACAGTATGAAAGAGTAGATAGGACATGCACCATCACCACAGCATCAGAACTTTAGTTACCAGTGCATGTATCTAGGTAATAAGTTCACCCTACAAAACTGGCAAACTTATGAATGCCTGACACCTAGTTTTCCAACCATCCAGACTGTAGCAAGCAATAATCAAGTTTAAATCAACAAATAATATGGAGTGGTAGCTTACATTAGGTGATACTTGACAACACCAAACTGTGTAAATGTTCCGATGTTGGTATGGAGAGAAAATAAGACACCAAATTACTTTTAATGCATGACAATATGAACTGCTTAAATCTCCAGCGATGATTGTAGGAATAGTGGAACAAGTACAAGAATAGCTTTCCAACATTTTGATATGACGGAACAACCACTACAAGAAATGAGATGGAGCCGGACAACAAAACGAAACAAAGGATCAAGCAGATGCCACATCGCAATGAACAACAGTCAGCAGTATAACAACCAACAGCAACAGGAAACTAGAATATAAGTGGTGCAAGTTGCTATGAACCATAAACCAAAATTATTGCTGTAGAAATAGTTTAACAGTGCAGCGTAGGCTATGAAGTGGTTGAAGCAGTATGTATTAAAAGTGATGTTTCAGAATTTTAAATATTGATAGACACTGTGTAATATTCAGGAAAAACCATAACAAACTTAAAATTTCAAAAATGGAGCTGGGATTGCTAGTAGATAAGATAAAGTAAGTTTATCAGATGAGAACATGAGGACAATTATCAATCAAATGTACTGTAAAGGAAGAGGAACAATTGTCATCAGAAAGTGAAATTAAGCAGGAAAAAGAATAATGGGGCGGCATATTTGTGCGGTGACTGGACTGAATTCTCCTTTGAGAACAGCTTAGAACAGGAAAGTATGAGAAACTTAGCCATACCCTGACTGATAAATTTGGAACATGAACATAGCAAGAACAGAAAGGCATGAAACAGAAGTAGTGAGCAAACATAGTGGATATGATGCATTTGCAGAAACCCCAAAACCAAGGGTATGTAGGATACAGTATCAACTTCAAACAGTTAATGAAAGCATTGAGAAAAATGCAGAGGGAACAAAAGGAAAATATTAAAGAAATTAAAGCCTCAAACAAAGTATTTGAATCATTAATAATAGAGAGAATTTATAAAAAATTGGAGAAACAAGAGGTGAATACTGAGGAAATGTTTAAAACATGGGAGGAAGTGGTAGATGAGAAATAAAGGAAATAAGAAAAGAAAATAAACAAACTAGTAAAATCACTTTGAGAATGAGAACATAATATAAGAAGTAAATGCAATAACTATTCTGGCAATTGTGACTATGTGAAGGCAATAGGAAACTAGTAAATGCATACGAGAGATCAAAGAGAATGCAGAAGTCACAAACCAAGTGACAAGAGAAGTACAACAAACTACTGAATGGTAGGTTGAACAGGCATTCAAAAACAAAATACGCAGTGAAGCAAAGTCAGCAAATTAACAAACTGCAAGAGTGACCCCCAAGTCGAATTTATACATACTTGGAAATTCAGTAAATTGCATTCTGAAGACGAAGTTGCATCCAGTTGCATTCAAAAGAAATTTCCATGACTTATTGCCAAAAATATGCGATGACAAAACAAAAACTACTTACATTTTAAATTAAATGGAACAATGAAGCTTGTAACTGGTGTACATATATAGAAAAGGAATGCTTAAATTGTGCAGAATTTGAAAAAAAAAAATATGTTGTTGAACAAATACTCTAATTTCTTTACATATTTGGCTATATAACAGGAGAATATATGGAGCTTACAGCCAGTTCTTGGAAAAAGAATTGGACAAAAACAAATATCTTGACACACCCTATGATGAGAGGAATGTGATGTGATGGGTGGTGCAAAGATTACCACACAAAGTATGTAGCAATTTAATAGGAACAATTATTGACTCAGTGGAGCAGGCCAGGATCATATTTGTGCCATTAAGAGTGCGAGGACAGGCAGCCAGAAGTACAAAGAGGTAACTTCAGTGATGCAACACTGCAGTGTGGAATGTGCCATGAACAAGAGTGGAGAAATGAACAGAGAATCAAAAGAGGCCTTAGAGCATGGTGGTTATGCTGTCAGATTCCACGGAGTGTGAGGGTCAGGTGGATGGGAGGAAGAAGGGTGCTACTCGCATGAAGTAAGACATGAAGGATGGAGGGTGAGAAGGGGTATGGAATCAGCCAAGTCTGAGAGTGTGGGAAGCATATAGGGGTTTTAGATTGACCCGACCTGAAACGTACATGGAGAGATCTTAGACAACTAGGGCAGAAATGAGAAACATTTATGTAATAAAAACAGGAAAACTAAGTGACTTACAAGAATAGAAAAATGTTATATCGAAAGACAAGGAAATACTCTCTCCTATAATTGAGGTTAAAACATGTGGGTGTGTGACTAAATCGTCGACTCAGGAAGCCTGCTGAATGCAATAGCAAAGAAATTGTATACCATCTAACAGGGTGATTTCAGACACCGGGGCGAATTCAGCAAGTATGGCTTATTTGCTCTTTGCAACTGCATAGAAACAAAGAGTTACTTATTTTAACATCCATTCGCCAGTTATTTTAAGCACAAGGTTGCATTTATTGCTTTCCACAACTTTTATTTTGCGTCAATTGCTTCCCTAGGTGAATAATTGATGAACAGTCTCAATGTTAAAAATCCATGCATTATAGTAAAATGGAAACTTTCTACTGTTGCGCCGAGTAGGAAGTTATTGTAACCATAATTGTCAACGCGCTCAATAGCTAACAGCATTGAGACAATTTCTGTACAAGTTTGTCGAGTTTCTCATGCAAGGTTATAAAATAACGACTGTTTTTGTAAAACTGTGTACTGTGTGGGGTGATTTCGGTCAATGCCAAGAACGTATAAGAGCAAGAGAGGTTCTACAGTACGGTGTAATTATGACCCGGAACTTTTAGATAAAGCTGTCCGTGATATTCAGAGTGGTAAATTATCATACAGAAAAGCGTGTGATTTGTATGGTATACCTAAACCAACCCTATAAAATAAAGTGCAGAAAGCACATCCGAAAAAAAAAAAAATTATGGGAGGACAGCCAGTGCTAAATAAAGAAGAAGAAGAAGAAGAAGAAGAAGAAGAAGAAGAAGAAGAAGAAATGTTGAAGCAAGGTACCTTGAGGGCTGCACATTGGGGATTTCCCTTCACTAAATTGGATATTAGATGTTTAGTTAAAGGCTACCTTGATAAATCTTGCTGAAAAGAGAAGAAATTTTGTAATAATTTGCTAGGAGAAGAATGGGTGCATTTATTCCTCAAATGACAGTCAGAAGATCTTTCCATTCACTTAAGTGAAAATATTAAATGAGCTTGTGCAGAACTTATCTGTAATATATAAAATTCATTATATCATTCCATATCACTTATTCTTAACAAAGGGCTACCTTAAAATGTGTAAAATGTCACCAAAATCAAATAAAAAGCATGTAGAATTTAAAAAAAGGCAGTAACTGTCCGAATTCGCCCAGTATATATTGTAACTTCAGACAGAGATTTAAAAAAACACACGTGTCCAAAATCACCCAAATCCATGAGGTGACTTCAGACACTTTATTTAACTGCCTCAGATAAATATACCTACACACACACTTTCTGGTTCTGGGATATTTTATTTGTTTCACATATACCCTACCACTTCCATAACAATCAATTTAATCTAACAATATATACAAAAGTTACAATCAAAATAATGACAAAACTGTCCGAAATCACCCTGTTTGACAGTAATGAATTGCTGAAATCAGGAGATGATGTACCGAGTTTACTGGTCAGTGGATTCAAAATAAAAGGAGCTGCAGGTGGATACAGCAAAACAATTAACTGCCAGGAAATGTTAAATGTTGAAACAGAAGGGGAATCATATCGAATGGACACCACAGCAGTGCCTAATTTGCAAGAGGAAGTCATTATAGGTATTGTATTGTATTTTTTATTGGTCCTGTTGTCTACATAGCAGCGTATGCATAAGACATTGGACAAGTCAAGTTATAAATATACAGGCTGAAAGTCATTTCAAGGCATACATATTTAAGGTTACAATAATACACTTTACATGTAAAAATTTTTGTAACACATTTCATAAATTTAAATATTCTTCAATGGAGTAAAAACAGTGATGCTGTAAATATGACTTTAGAGATTCTCCAAATGTATTGACCTCAGTGATAGCTTTTATGTTTTCCGGAAGTTTGTTATAAAGCTTAACTCCCATGTGAAAAAGTACCTTTTTGGCACAGTGCTGTGCTGATTTGAGTCATATGTAAGTTTCTGTTTTGTCTGGTAAAGTGATCATGTATATCACAGTTTTTTTGCAGTCTTCAATCCTTGCCTGTTACATTTAATTTAAAGAACAAAAGGGTTTCCATAATGTATACACATGGTAATGGAGGAATACCAGATTTCTTAAACAGGGGTTTACAAGAGTCTCTAGGCTTGCACCCAAATAAGATTCTAATGGCCCTTTTTTGTAGTTTAAAAGTGCTATTAGCTGTTTTAGAGTTTCTCCAGAAGGTGACCCCATATCTAAGACGAGAATGAAAGTACGCATGATATGCATTCAATACTGTTTTCTTACTACAGCATGATTTTAATGAACAAAGAAGGTAACATGTTTTGCTCAGTTCTGCATTGAGATATTCAATATGCTTATTCCATCTGATGTTATTCTGCAGCCAAAGTCCTAAGAATTTGGTTTCAGTATTGTTACCAACTGGTTCGTCACTGATAGAGACTGATGGGATAAACATGTCCTTGTTAGGAACATTGTGGAATTTTAGAGGAATGGTTTTCTTACTGTTTGTCACAAGCTGATTACTCTGTGCCCAGCTGCTAAGTTGTTTCGTGACCGTGTTTACTGTCTGCTGTAACTGTTCATCATCGTCTCCTTTTAGTAGAATCGTGGTGTCATCTGCAAATACGATTGTTTTGTGTGCATCAACATTTAAGCTTAGATCATTTATGTACAGAAGAAACAGAAGGGGCACCATTACTATTACTGATCCTTGGGGTACACCACATTTAATTTGTTTATAGTCAGATAAGTGATTAGATACAGTTTTTAGTTCAATATTTGTGTGCTTGATGCACACTGCCTGCTTACGATTAGTCAGGAAGGAACTGATCCACTTGTTGGACAGACCTTGAATACCATATCTTTCAAGCTTTGATAGCAGAATTTTATGGTCCACCATGTCAAAAGTTTTTGACAAGTCAATAAATACTCCTATTGTTTTCTGTTTTTTGTCCATCAGGTTTAGGATGGAATTGATGCACTCGTAGACAGCAGTTGTCGTTGACCTCTTATTTCTGAATCCATGTTGTTCATTACATAGGATGCTGTTTTCATTTATAAATTTCATAATGTATCAGTGTATCAATGACAGTGTTGAATTTTTCATTTATTTCGTTCATTTTGTACACTCCTGGCCATTTTTCTTTCTGTAATAAGTTGTTAAAGTAGTTTACATTATGCTGCTTATAACTTCGACATGCTGTTCTGAAAGACATGTTGTTAATAATACTGCCTTGTACTTTTATGCTTAATATTTGAGCAAGATGGTCACTAAAACTTACATTGAAAATTTTTAGTGAGGTGTTGTGTAAGCTCTTCTTGACTAGAAACTGATCAGGAGCTGTTTGGCAAGTTTCTGTTACTCGGGTAGCTGCTCTTTCTTCAGCCTATAAATTGTAGGATGTTGCAAGGTTCAAAATGGTTTCCCTATTTCTGCTATTCGTGAGGAAATCAATATTGAAGTCACCACAGATTATCAATTCACAATCCATGTTATTTACTTTATTTAGCAATCAATTACTCCATTTTGTTTAAGAAAAGTTCAAAATTCCCGAATGGTGATCGGTAAACTGTAGCAATAACCAGGTTGAACTGAGTAATTTTTATAGCTGCAGTTTCATAATCCTTTCGACATTTGCCCTAGTTAAGTCAGGTAGTGTAATAAAATCTACATTATCCTTTGTGTAAATTGCTACCCCACCCTGCTTGCTGTTTTTCCTGCAGTAGTAAGCAGCCAAAACAAATTTGTTTATTTTTGTATTCTGGATTAATTCTGGGTTAAGCCAGTGCTCAGAAATGCATAACACTGAGTTATCATTAAGTTCATGTGTTAACAGTATGTTAATTTCATCAGTCTTATTACGCACGGATTGCACATTATGGTGATAAATTTTTAGTTCGGGCGTATTCACGATTTGGTAATTGGGAATCATATTTACAGCATCACATACCTCTAGTTTAAATTAGGAACATCAGCACTGTTGTGCTGATTGTTTGACAGATGCACAATGCAGAATAGATTATGGGAAAATAAAATGAGGTTTTATGATGGAGAAAGGGATAAAAGAATAAAATTTAATGATGGAATAACAGTAGATTGAATACAAACTTTATCCCACACATACCGATTAGCTGCTTGTGAAGATGAAGTAGTACAGGAAAATTTGGTGGACCATGACTGAAATGGTATCTCTCCGAATAGTGAGGAAGAAGCAGATGAGCTTACACGTGAAGAAATCAACAGCAAAATAGTGGGAATGCTAATACAGGAACTATAAGAGTTGGTCAGTTATCCATATTAATTGGAAGATAGAGGGAGGTTTTTGGAAAAAGAATGGGAATAATAAAGGCCCCATCATATCACATAAAAACAAAGCAACATAAACCATCTTTTAAGCCACCTTACCTAATTCCACAGACCGGGAAAGAAGTAGCAGAAAAAGAATTGCAAAAATACTGCCTACAGGAGTAATGGAGAGAGCCTGGAGTCAGTACAATAGCCCTGTAACCATTGTGGCTCAGAGAAACAGAAATTTGAAGCTTGCATTGGATGCACAGCAAATCACCACAGTATTTGGCTCACAAAATGTGATGCACTGTTGCATGTCGAGAGCAGGCACAGTGAGGTGCTGCATTTGACTGCAGAACAGTGTTGTGGAGAGCACTCTGGCCATTGGGTGAGATGTCAGGCAGTGAATGAAGGAGCAAACAAGACAGGAGAATTCAATAGCTGGCCAGACATCTTCAGCGAGCACAGACGTTGACCCCATCAGCTCATAACAGCAGGTGTGGGCCCACTATCGGCAGCTCACCTTATCTTTGTGTAGGTAATGCAATTCTAAAGCAGAGCAGCATGCAAGGGGAGTGAGTTTGTGGCACATCACAGTGATTAAGTGTAAACTTGTGCATGGATACTCCTTGATATCCCAGTAATGTCTTCATGTGTGTTCATCTGTGCAGTCTAAAGATGTGCTCATGAATGCACAAAATCATTTTTTTCCCAACAAGCCGAAAATTTCAATTTATGTCTTTTTAATTGTCATTCATGTTTACTAGATTTCAAAAGCATTAAGACAGGCAATGGTAGCTTTAGTATAATGTATCTTTTTTTTAAAAATATACATGTAAGCTATATATAAATATATAACCAGTGCTAAAGTAACAAGTTATTTTGTGCCAAAGATAATGTTTTGACAAGAGGAATTTGCTTGAGCAGTGGAGAGGAGATCCTGTATTAGCATTATCATAATCAGCTTTATGCACAATGGAACTAATGAGAAGTAGTACATAACTTTAAATGATGGATACTGATGTTAAATGTATTGACATTGAAGGTCTGTTGATATTAGTGTCAGTTACAATTTACCCAGGATATGTCTACAGATTTATAAATTACCTTCCAGTTACATTCAATTATTTTTTCCAATCAAATTTTCTTTAATTATTAATCAATTTCCATTATTCATCTCCCCATTCATGTGACACTATTAATTAGACAAAAGGAAATGGGGTGGGGGAGAGGAGAGAAAGAAAGAAACATTTTTGTGGCATACTTGAATAATTTGGTAAAGTTATTGATTTCTAGATTTCTTGTCACACAGTACAACTATTTTACATAAAAAGTTCTCACACATGCTATTTCGTTAAGTGTATCACAAAATGTGTTGTGAAGTATTTTGAGAAACGTGTTTCTGTGTATTGTTTCTTTCAGCATGGACTTCAGTATTCCACGAATTTTGACATGGACTGAAACGAAATGTCATTTTAATCTTTAATTTGATCTTTCCTGTCTAAATAATTATATACAATGTGAAATTGAATATATTTTTGTAAATGGCATGAATAATTGCCTTTTTTTATTATTTTCAGTTAGTGGACAATTTTTTTTCAGTAACTGGGGGGATTATGTTTATTTCAGAAATCCTTGTTTCACACAGATTTTGAAAACAATTATTTGGTGATATAAGGGTACATGTACTGGTCATTCACTTGATGGATTGAATCTGTCCTTATGCTTCTTTGTGGCAGTGCAGCAGCAACTGTGACAGGGACGCCCTGTAGTTCTATAAGGGATATGTTGGTGCCTGGAGATCATTTGGCATGAAGGAGTGAGTCACTCACAGCAGAGCCATCACACCAGTAGGACATGTATGTATGTGAGAAAAGCAATCGTGGTTAAAGTAATAATTTTGAAGTATAGAATTAATTTTGTGATAGAGGAATTGTTATATAATTAAAAGCCACCATACTGTAAGGAATCGGCAATGGTAAACTCGTGTAAGC
Organism: Schistocerca piceifrons; assembly: GCF_021461385.2. Lineage (NCBI taxonomy): Eukaryota > Metazoa > Arthropoda > Insecta > Orthoptera > Acrididae > Schistocerca > Schistocerca piceifrons. The sequence goes on along the minus strand of NC_060138.1, from coordinate 637,718,062 downwards.
TCATGGTGAGTGAGTGGCTGTAATTGTAGTGTGAATGCCATTAAAACATGTGGAGACGTGACACCTGAAATTAAAGTGAAATAAATCAACTGTGTCATAAAAAGAGTTCACACATTGCTACTTCTTTATTATTAGAATTCTGTGGAAGGGACTGAGTTACAGAACAGTGCAGGAGAGTAGATAGGCCGTGTCTCATAGCTGCAGCTTCAGAACTTTAGTTAGTTCTCCCAGTACAGTATGGTGCCTTACAACCTGGAGACATGAATAGCTTTCAAATACATTACATAGGTTGTCTCACCTAACTCTGTGAGCTTGTGTATTTGAATGTGAAAAATACAGTTGGCCAGGGACGCACTTGTCAGGGGCTCGCAGACTGGGCAGGAAGGCACAATTCATAAAAATGAACGAACATCACTTTCAACACAAAGTTATGTTTTTTAAATGTCACATGTGTGTTTTTTTCTATTGAAATGAAAACGGAGGTACAATTAGTGATGGCAGATTTGGTTCTACTGTTCTATACATCATACCTTCTGGAATATGTAAACTTCAAAGGATAGCCTACAGCAGGCTTCAGGGCAGAGCAGGCAACCTGCATTATGGCAGAAACAGTGGTGCTGTTGCCATCCTGTAAAATCTAAATATTCCAGAAAGTATGGCGTTTAGAACAGTGAAACCAAGTCTGTCATCACTAACTATAACTCTGTTTTAAATTTCATTAGAAAAAACATACATGTGCCATTTAAAAAGGTACTTCTGCGTTGAAAGTGATGTTTGTTTACTTTCATGGATTGTGTGTTACTGCCCATTCTGTGAGCTTCTAACATACCTGCACCCCAGGCCAACTGCATTTTTCATATTTTGTTTCATTTTGAAAATATATGAAGTCACAGAGTTAGATAGGATGTCCTGTACAATAATAAGACTGAAATTGAGAAACCAGACTTTAAACTACAAAACAATTCCACTGATATATGTGGCGCCTGACCATAATTTATTAGCTATGCAATGCACATTAAAATTGCAGAAAGGTAGGAGATTAAGAAGTTGAGACCTGGGTAAGCTGAAGGAATTGGAGAGTTGAGCATTTCGGACATTAGCAGACAACTGACTGAAATAGATTAAATAAATGCAGAAGAAAACCTTTGAGCGATGAAATGATGGAGGCACCAGAGGAACAACAAGGCATAACGAAGACCCAGTAGAAATTCTGGAATAACAAACAAGGTACTGACTTTAATTGACAAAAGTAGATAGCAGACAAACTCAACATGTGAAGCTAGTAATATAGAATACATATATCTACAAGGTGTGGAAGAAAAGTAATGATACTGATTTTTTTTTATCTACCAAAGTTTTTATTTTTTTCCAGACAACAATACTGTCCCCTTCAAAAGGGTTCCCTTTGGCAGGTGTACAACGGCAGAGTCATTGTTCCAGTCTTGGTAGCAGCACTGAAATACTTCAACTGGTAGGGCCTTTAAAATGTTGGTCACATTATTTTGAATGGTCTGCAGAGTTCCAAAAATTTTAAGACGTTTTTCAATTTCAGAACAAGAAAAAAAGTCACCAGATCTCAGATCAGCTGAACAGGCAGGGCTGTGGAACAACAGAAAAGCTTTTTGAGGTCAAAAATTCTGTGATGGAAATGGGTGTGACATAGGGAGCTGTCATGATTCAGCATCCACTTGTCTGCAATGTCTGGTCTCAGCCAATTTGCCCATTTCCTGAGCATCTCTGTAAAACACATGGTTGATAGTTTGTCTGGAGGAACAAATTCTTTATGCACATTGCCCCTACTGTCAAAAAAGCAAGTCAGCATTGTTTTGAGCTTTGATTTGCTCATTCGAGCATTTTTTTGACTGAGGAGGTGTCTCAGTGTGCAAGTCCTCACTTTGCTGCTTTACCTCAGGATAATAATAAAAAATCCAGCATTCATCACCTGTGACCACACAACAGAACGATTCGTGGTCATTGGAAATTGTCTTGAGAAGATCAATGCAAACATTTCTTCAATTGTCCTCCTGCTAAGTTTGAGGTTTTGCAGCATTATTTTGGCACAAACCTTCCACACATGCAAAACTTCAGTCGAAATTTGATGTACAGTGAAACTGTTTCAAATGTTATCCATCATCTTCATTGTTAAACATTGCTTTGATCACAGAAGAGCATGCATATGTTTGATGTTTTCATTGCTTTTTGGAGATGCAGGCCACTATGAACAGGGTTCATCTTCAGTGTGTTCTCGGCCTTCCAGGAATGATTTGCGAGAGCGAAAAACTTGTGCTCTTGATAAGGAACATTCCCCATAGGCCTGTTTCAACATTTCAAAGATCATACTCATGAATTCCCCAAGTTTATCACAAAACGTTATGGCATTAACCTTGCTCTAAATTCTGCTGTTCTGTTTTCGTAACACACAAGAAAAATACAACTTCTGACAGTGCTCTCAAAAATCATATGATGGCCTTGTGGAGGGCTGAGCATCTGGAAGGGATGAACACACTGGTCTACAAACGCAGAACAATACAGCGTCGCCAGATTGATCGCAGTGTTGTCAGTCTCATTAAGTTTCTCATACACCTCACACAATATGCTAATTACAGAAAGTGCAAAAGTGCATAGCTGTAGAAGCATGCTCAACTAGTTACCACCTATAGGAACTTTTGAGAAGAGAGCAGCTGAGTGAACATCAGAGGCTCAGATGGCAAGCCACTACTAAGCAAAAATGGGAAGGTTGGAACATGGAAGGAATATATAGAAGAGCAATACAAAGCCAATGTTATAGAAAGGGAAGAGAAAGTAAATGGGGGATGTGATAATGACAAGACTTTGACAGAGCACTAGAACCGCTAGGTCAGAACAGGGCACCCGCTGTAGGCAACATTCCTTCAGAATTACTGAAATCCTAGGGAAAGCAAGTCATGACATGTGCAAGATATAGAAGACAGGTGAAATACCTTTAGACTTCACGCAGAGTGCAACTGTTCCTATTCCAAAGAAGGCAAATGCTGACATGTATGATTATCACTGAACCATCAGTTTAATAAGTCGTAGTTGCAAAATGCTGACACAAATTATCTTCAGAAGGAGGGAACAACTGGGGGAAGAAGGACTACAAAGAAATGTATAAAACACATGAAGTCATACTGACACTACAACTTATCTTCATAGATGATATCGCAAACTGACATCACATGGCTACAAATAAAAAAATTAGCCTGCTGAACTTGTTTGAGACTGTAGTAAGTGCTTTCTGAATTGTTAAAGCATCTGGTGATGTTCCAACACTGTAAGACAAAATATTCGACAGAGAATTATGCCTCTGACTATGGCCTCATGCGCAAATATTGTAAATATCAGCCATCAAAGCCGACAGTCTATAACTAAAAACTTTAATGTTTGTCAATGAAATAATAATTCTGTCACGGAAGCAAAAGGCTCAAAAAACATTGAATGGAATATATTGTATCTTGAACACAGGTTATAAGATGAATATCAACAAAATAAAACATAGGTAATTGGAGTTTAGTCAAATGAAATTTGGTGATGCTGAGGGAATTAGATTAGGGAATGAGAGAGTAAAAGTACTTGGACAGAAAAATAACTCATGATACCCAAGATGAAGAGGATATAAAATGCAGATTGGCAATAGCAAGAATGTGTTTCCAGCACCAAGTTAGTTATTCCTGAATGCCATAGCAGATGTAACACTAATCTGTTCTTTCTTCTGGTATGGGTCTTTCACGTATGAGTTGCATCCAGAAAGTAAATTCCAATGACCAATAAAGAAAACAAAACATCATCAAGTAATAAATATTTATTGTAATATTTACATAGATTCAATGGCTATTTCTCAACACACTTACCATCACTGTTCAGGCATTTATAATAATAGTGCATTCATCAGTTCTATTCTCACGTCACAGGAGTCAGCTAGCAATGATCGGAGCCACAAGGTCGCTTCGGTCTGCACCTCAGTATCATTGTGGAAAAGCTTCATGAGACTGAAGAGATGAAAGCCACTTGGTGTGGGGTCCGGGCCATAGGGTGGATGGTCCAAGATCTCTCATCCAAACTTATTCAACACATCTTGTCTGACGTTGGCTGTATGGAGTCCTGTATTCTTATCCATAAGTATAATGCCTCTTGTCTACATCACGTCTCTTCCGGATCGCTCTCCATGGATACTGACCAGTGTTTATAATTTCCCCTCATGCTAAAAGCTTGCACAGGACAAAATGTTGACAAACACTGCACACGATTTTTTTTTTTTTTTTTTTTTTTTTTTTTACACACTGTCTGCTTGAATTTGGTCTTTACAGGTGAACGACTATGCAGCCAATGCATGGATTTTTTTTCTTCTTTCTGGTGTTGCATGTGACACCCATGTTTCATCCCCAGTGACAACATGGTTGAGAAACTAGTAAAGAAGTTCATTTTTCTCTCCACATCACTAAAACATCAATGCTGCAGCCAGACATTTGCTTTCATATTTACCTGTCAGTTGCCTTGGCACCCCTATTGAACTTTATAAAAACCAAGCCACTAGAAGATAATTTTGCGCAACAAGCAAGATATCTTCAGGAACTGATGAGAGAGTTCTGAAATTGTGAAGTGCACTCATGCAAAATTGCTTTCTGCACTTTCCATCATTTTTGGTGCTACCAAGAACGGACAGCCACTAGAGTCTTCATCGTGAATATTGGTTCATCCTTCAGCGAATTGCCTGCACCTTCATCTGACCATACTGTTGCTCATAATGTCGTGTCCATACACGTGGCACAACTGGGTCCACACCTCTGCTGGAGATCACTTCTGAGTGTGCAAAAATCACATAATTGCATGAACCTCGCAATTGACAAAAGAAAATATTGGGGCAGCCATTTTATCCTAGCACTGTATGGTAATCACTGCCTTCACCAGGCTGAAACTGCACTGTATCATTCCCATGTAACTCCATACAAAGCACCCGTAGTCTAGGAGTAGCGTCTTTGATAACTAATCAGAACATCCTTGGTCCTGGGCTTGAACCCCACCACCACTTAAAATTTTGAATAACAAACATCAGCAATGGCAAGACTTCCGGGATAAGAAGTCCCCCTTATTCTGCCAACAGACTTGTCAAAGTGCGCTGAGGAACGGACAAACGTTCAGGACACTCTCTTGCCCTTGATGTGGAAAACGTCTCCTAAAGGTGGAAGAATCAGCAATGATCAATGGTATGAGGATGCAGAAGGTAATGGAAACCACTACATTGAAGGCACATACTGTGTATCCACAGGACATGTGGGCTGCAATGAAACAGTCCTGAATAGTCCCTCATTCGGATCTCCGGGAGGAGACTGCCAAGGGGGAGATGACCACGAGAAAAAGATTGAATAACCAACAAAAGAATAATGTTCTACGATTCGGGTGTGGAATGTCAGAATTTTGAACATGGTAGGAAAACTAGAAAATGTGAAAAGGGAAATGCTAACAATCTAGATATAGTGGGGGCCAGTGGAACGATGACAAGGATTTCAGGTCAGATGAGTACAGATTAATATTGACAGCAGCAAAAAAAGGGAATAACACAATTAGGATTTGTTATGAGTAGGAAAATAAGGCAGAGAGTGAGTTACTGTGAACACTTCAGTGATAGGCTTGTTCTTATCAGAATAGACAGCAAACCAATACTTACAGCAATAGTTCAGGAATAGGTGCAAACATCACAAGCCAAAAATGAAGAGACAGAGAAAGTACACTCCTGGAAATTGAAATAAGAACACCGTGAATTCATTGTCCCAGGAAGGGGAAACTTTATTGACACATTCCTGGGGTCAGATACATCACATGATCACACTGACAGAACCACAGGCACATAGACACAGGCAACAGAGCATGCACAATGTCGGCACTAGTACAGTGTATATCCACCTTTCGGAGCAATGCAGGCTGCTATTCTCCCATTGAGACGATCGTAGAGATGCCATTTCCACCTGGCGCCTCAGTTGGACCAGCGTTCGTGCTGGACGTGCAGACCGCGTGAGACGACGCTTCATCCAGTCCCAAACATGCTCAATGGGGGACAGATCCGGAGATCTTGCTGGCCAGGGTAGTTGACTTACACCTTCTAGAGCACGTTGGGTGGCACGGGATACATGCGGACGTGCATTGTCCTGTTGGAACAGCAAGTTCCCTTGCCGGTCTAGGAATGGTAGAACGATGGGTTCGATGACGGTTTGGATGTACCATGCACTATTCAGTGTCCCCTCGACGATCACCAGTGGTGTACGGCCAGTGTAGGAGATCGCTCCCCACACCATGATGCCGGGTGTTGGCCCTGTGTGCCTCGGTCGTATGCAGTCCTGATTGTGGCGCTCACCTGCACGGTGCCAAACACGCATACGACCATCATTGGCACCAAGGCAGAAGCGACTCTCATCGCTGAAGACGACACGTCTCCATTCGTCCCTCTATTCACGCCTGTCGCGACACCACTGGAGGCGGGCTGCACGATGTTGGGGCGTGAGCGGAAGACGGCCTAACGGTGCGCGGGACCGTAGCCCAGCTTCATGGAGACGGTTGCGAATGGTCCTCGCCGATACCCCAGGAGCAACAGTGTCCCTAATTTGCTGGGAAGTGGCGGTGCGGTCCCCTACGGCACTGCGTAGGATCCTACGGTCTTGGCGTGCATCCGTGCGTCGCTGCGGTCCGGTCCCAGGTCGACGGGCACGTGCACCTTCCGCCGACCACTGGCGACAACATCGATGTACTGTGGAGACCTCACGCCCCACGTGTTGAGCAATTCGGCGGTACGTCCACCCGGCCTCCCACATGCCCACTATACGCCCTCGCTCAAAGTCCGTCAACTGCACATACGGTTCACGTCCACGCTGTCGCGGCATGCTACCAGTGTTAAAGACTGCGATGGAGCTCCGTATGCCACGGCAAACTGGCTGACACTGACGGCGGCGGTGCACAAATGCTGCGCAGCTAGCGCCATTCGACGGCCAACACCGCGGTTCCTGGTGTGTCCGCTGTGCCGTGCGTGTGATCATTGCTTGTACAGCCCTCTCGCAGTGTCCGGAGCAAGTATGGTGGGTCTGACACACCGGTGTCAATGTGTTCTTTTTTCCATTTCCAGGAGTGTATAAGGATACTGAATGGGTAATTCAGTGTGGAAAGGGAGATGAAAATAGTCATGAGGGACTGGAATGCAGTTGTAGAGGAAGGAGAAAAGAGTTATGGGGGAATATGGGCTTGGTATTAGAAATGAAAGATAAGAAAGACTAATTGAGTTCTGCATCTAGTAATAGTAAATACTCTATTCAAGAATCACAAGCAGAGGCGGTATACTTCGAAGACTGGGAGATACTGGAAGATTTGAGTTAGATTATATCATGGCTAGGTAGAGATTCTGAAATCAGATATTGTTTTGTAGGGTGTACCCAGAGGCAGATGTAGACGTAAATCACAATTTAGTAGTGATGAAGAGTAGGCTAAAGTTTAAGAGGTTAGTCAGGAAAAATAAAAGTGCAAAGAAATGGGATATGGAAGTACTAAGGAATGAGGAGATACGTTTGAAGTTCTCTGAGGCAATAGGTACTGTCATAAGGAATAGCTCAGTAGGTAGTTCAATTGAAGAGGAATGGACATCTTTAAAAAGGGCACTCACACAAGTTGGAAAGGAAAACATCGGTGCAAAGAAGGTAATTGTGAAGAAACCATGGGTAACACAAGAAATACTTCAGTTGATTGATGAAAGAAGGAAATACAAAAATGTCCAGGGAAATTCAGGAATACAGAAATACAAGTCACTTAGAAATGAAATAAAAAGGAAATGCAGGGAAGCTAAGGCATAATGGCAGCAGGAGAAATGTGAAGAAATCGAAAATGAAATGACTGACATAAGGGTTGACTCAGCATATAGAAAAGTCTACATAATGTTAGTGAAATTAAAAGCAAGAGGGAAGGGGAAATGGGAATTCCACTGTTAAATGCAGAGGAGAGAGCACATAGGTGGAAGGAGTACATTGAAAGCCTCTATGAGGGGGAAGACTTGTCTGATGACGTAATAGGAGAAGAAAGAGGAGTCAATACAGAAGAGATAGGGAAACCAACATTACAATCAGAATTTAAAACAGCTTTGGAAGACTTACAATCAAATAAGACAGAAAGGACGGATAAAATTCCAACAGAATTTTTAAAATCATTGGAGGAAATGGCAACAAAATGACTATTCACATTGGTGAGTAAAATGCATGAGTCTGGTGATATACCATCTCACTTTCAAAATAACATCACCCAAATAATTCCGAAGACTGCATAAGCCGACAAATGCAAAAATTATCCCACAATCAGTTTAACAGCTTGTGTCCAAGTTGCTGACCAGAAGAATGGAAAAGAAAATTGAGGATGTGTTAGATGATGATGAATTTGGCTATATGAAAGGTAAAGCACCAGTTGCAGTTGAAAATGGATGCAAGACCAAAGAAAAATCAAGGTATGCTCATAGGATTTGTTGACACTGAAAAAGCATTCAACAATGTAAAAAGGTGCAAGATATTCGAAATTCACAGAATAGAGGTAAGCACAGAGAAAGATTGGTAATATACAATATGTACAAGAACCAAAAGGGAATACTAAGAGCGGGAAATGAAGAACGAAGTGCTCTGATTAAAAAGCGTGTAAGACAGTGATGTAGTCTTTCCCCCCATACTGTTCCATCTATACATCAAAGAACCAATTATAGATATAAAAGAAATGTTCAGGAGTGGAATTAAAATGCAAGGTGAAAGGATATCAATGATAAGATTTGCTGATAATGTTGCTATCCTCCATGGAAGTGAAGAAGAATTACAGGATCTGCTGAATTGAACGAACCGTCTAAAGAGTACAGAATATGGATTGAGAGTAAATTAAAAAAAAGAAGATAGTAATGAGGACAATCATAAATGAGAACAGAGAGAAACTTAACATCAGGATTGGCAATCACAAATTAGATAAAGTTAAGGAATTCTGCTACCTACACAGCAAAATAACCTATGACAATGGAGGACATCAAAAGCACACTAGCACTGGCAAAAAGGGCATTCCTGGCCAGGAAAAGTTTACTAGTATTAAACATAGGCCTTAATTTCCCTCCTTCTGAGAGTCACCTGATACTGCAATGCATAACACAACCGACAGATGGCAAATGACTTTAGTTGTTGCAGACATTGAAAGCGAAGATCTCAAGCTATGCAATACGACAGCAGGTACTGCCTGTATCAAAATAGATGCAACGTAGAGGGCGTTGGTATGTCTGTGCTCATAATTCTTTTGAGCAGTGGTATTTGAACGACAGTAGTGACAAGAACAATCCTGTCTAGAGCCTTCTTAACAGAAGCGTCTCTTTCCTGACCTTCCACTTTTATTACTTACGCTTTAATTTTGTAGATAATTTGTCTCTCTCTGTGCTTTGGCCTCATACTTCTACAAATTTATGACTTCTTAATTCACATCATATTTTCAAATGCTTCCCCTAGGTCTACAGATTCTGGCAAAGTATTATTCTGATTTTCCTCAATCCATCTTCCATTACTCTAAATCTACATCCATAAATTACAAACCACTGTGTGATGTGTGTGGCAAAAAGTACTTTCCATTGCTTATAATTATTAAGGTTTCTCACAGGTGCACATAACTGTTTTTATTGGTGACTAGCTATGTACGCTTGTTTTCATTTTCAAACCCTTACCTATATTAGAAGGTACATTATTAATAAAAACATAAATTACAATATGTCAAAATACATAATACTTTCCAACAGTTTGTATGTACAGGTTACAATAGTGCAATACATTGGTTATGACATACAGGCTTCTCTATTGTTATTTACATGGAACATTAAAAAGGCTTGTTCATACATTGTCTTCCATTACTCTATCTTTTAATGTGCATAAAAGTTCAGAAACAAACATGAGCATTCACGACTCATCACCAGTAAAAAGAATTATGTGCAACTGTGACGGAAACCTTAATAAATTATAAATAAATTTAACTGTAGAATCTTATACAAACACAACATTAGCATTGTACAAAGTTCCTATTGTGCCACTTATTAGGGGTTTCTTTTAGTTTCATTTGCTTATGTAGAGTGGGAAGGGAACTACGTAAATGTATTTATGTTTCCTGTACCTAGTTCTAATCTTGTCCTTGTGGGACCAGTAGGTAGTGGGCTACAGCAATTCCTAGATTTCTCACTTAGTATTGCCTATTCACACTACTTGCCTTCACAGGATATTTGACGTCTATCTTCAAGAATCTACCAGTGAAGGTTTGTCAGTACTTCTCTGACACTCTTCCATGAGTCACACAAATGTGTGAGCATTCACACTGCCCTTCTCTGTATGCACTCAATATCCTCTACTAGTCCAATCTGATATGGATTCTACACATTGAAGTAATATTCTACACTGAATTGCATGCAGTCTCCTCCAGAGACTACCAATCGCTTTACCTACCACTGTCATACCATTTCATTTTCCAGTATTGATTCTTTTTTTACCCAGATATTTTAATGATTTTATTTATTTGATTTGGTGACTGATATTGTACTGCATTTCTACATTTTTGTGAAGTGCACAGTTTAGTCTAGGGTTACTATTAATACTGCCTGTTAGGTCATTAATATATATAATCTACAACTGCATTGAAACTCCGAGAGCGGAGCCAAGCTAAGTGTGGTAGAGAGTACTTCTGGTACCACTATCATTTCTTTCCTTCCCTTTTACATTCGCAAGCTGTGCATGGGCTCTAATTTTTTCTAATTTTCTTGTTCATTTTGAGAGATGTATGTGGGAACACATAATATGTTCCCTGACTTTTCTTGGAACCTACTCTCTTAGAATTTAAACAGTAAACCTCACTATGATGTACAATACTTCTTTTGCACCATCTTCTAATAATTTCACTCAATGTTAGTGACAATGCTATATTACTCATCCTCCTCTCTCCACCTCAATTTCTCTTTCTCAGTCTACCAATCATGATTAATTTATTTATTTCGGGTAATGATGATTTAAGAGTTCTTTCAGAATCTGATTATGACAAGGACAGCAAAGGTTGCAATAGACAAAAAGTAATAATAGGTCACAAAATCTTTTTGTTGCTGCAGCTGTCTTTAGTCCAAAACATTCAAACTTCACCTAGATTCAGAAAAACATGATTTTAAGAAGTGTGTGATTTTGTTCTAATTACACACATCTGAATGCATCTACATTTCTTGAGTACTGCCAGCTATTTATGCTGGACTCAAATATTACATCTATCACAAATATCGATGCCACATGCAAAGATTATTTTTGCTGTTGGATATAGTTTAACCAGTTGTTACTGCATGACTATCAATACTTCATAGCTTGAAAGTTTAAGGAAAAGTACCAAAAAACATTAAATAACAGTGATGTGTGAGACTGCAGGGACCTCTCAGTCTAGCATAGTAGTTTGTTGAGCATCTCTGTATAGCTCTCATGCTTACTAAACAATCTCTTCCATTTATCAGTCCTGATAAATGTAACAGACTGACAGCAATACTCAAGAATTGGCCAAATGGTTTGTCTTGGAAACCACTTCTTTCAAGGATGAATTAAGTTTCTGTAAGATTCTTTGAAGGAATCTAAGTTTGGTACCAGCTTTTTCTGCAAACTAGTGTTATGTCATCTTCCACTTCAGTTCCCTCTGAATGGCTACTCTTGAGTATTTTGCACTTGTAATTGCTTATAGTGATTTATCACCAGTATTTCAATCGAGTAACAATAAATATCTTCAGTATTATAAAAAGGATAGATTGCTACTCATCGTTTAGAGGAGATATTGAGTTGCAAACAGGCACAACAAAAAGATTGTTATACTTTTGAGTGTTTGGCCAAGAGACCTTATTATGATGTAGAGAATGCACACACATTCACATGAGCACAGTGACCAGAGACAGTGGTCATGTGAGTGTGAATTGCACTTCTGTGAATGCAAGATCTGCAGCTTCTTAGGAGTGCTTCCAGCTGTGGGATTTGGGTTAAACATTATGGCAATTGATCATTACATTGTTACAGTCTCATCTGGGTATACACTAATACTTTGGGGTCTCATACAGTTTTAATTACCTGTACTAGACAGAGTAGCAAAAACCTTGTATACATTCTTCTAATAATTTCCGGGCATGCAGTCACACCTTGTATAGACTCCACAGAGTCAGTTTAGCTGGGTAGCAGTCTCTGATTTGTAGTAAACACCTGAGCCATTTAGGGAAACCCAAAAGTTTTCAACCTTGTAACAAAAACCTAGAAATTTGCAGCCAAGATTACCATAATACCTTTGAAGTCCTTTGTTCAAGCCTTTCACTTAATACAAGGGGGTTTACAATCAGTTCTGGGAACAACGCTGCAGACTGCGAGTTTTGCTGAAATGACAAACTGCCTCTTGGCTTCTGTCTGAGTTTCTTTGCCCGACGTTCATCTGATGCTTTGCCAGCACGAGTGACTGGCATTGTCTAAGTCTCATCCTCCATTGCTGGTGGTGGACTGGAGCCGATACCACTGCCTCAAACTATATGTACCTCGCATGCCAATTTCCAAGGGCTTCTCCCTGGTCATTTGTTGCAGCATCGAAAGCCAGGATCCATTTACTCTGAAGCTTTCTTCTTTATTGTTGAAGCTATTCTCGTGTTTATGTATTTCTACAGCATCTCTGGACAAGTAGGTTTGATAGTTCTTCTGTACAGGCTGAACTTCCATGTCAGCAAATTTTACTACATGTTCCATCTCAAACAGTACGTGCTTTGCCACAGACAATTTCTCCACCTGCCCCATTGTGCAATGTCACTTATGTTATGCCTTGACCAACAACGGAAGAAGAAAGCGTGATTTATGTCCTCTCTCACCTTTCTGTCCCAGTGCTGGGATAAAGGTGCTACACCAACATTCTTGAAATGTATGCAGCTGTTCACCACCGCCCAAGCACATCGTATCTACAACAGAATGGAACTAGCTTTTCTTTGTGAACAGATTCGTACAACACAGAGACTTGGCAAGAACGGATGAGGAACTTTTGGATATTTTCTATCAACTAAGTAGCAGAATGCATCGAGACGACTGGGACAAGATCGACAGCATCACCCACAGAACCATGCAGAAAAAACTTGAGCGTTGCACAGTGCGACAGAAGAAAAAATTTGCAACATGCCAGAAGCAGATCGACAAGGCGATTCCGGACATGTCACGCAGAGTGGTCAAACTCACTGAACAATAACTGATTGAAGAGGAAGGGTCTGTCCTACAAAAAGGAGGGAATTTCACTATCATCCTGAGAACTATACCTATGGAAGACATCACTGCTAATACCGAAGTGGTCATTCGGACCCTTCCTTTTGAAAGAACAGAGGAAACACATACTGAAACACCTACAATACTGCACCAAGCAAAACCAGCAGCTTGCAACCTGAAGACAGAAGAGATACACGCTGTTAAGAACCTTAACACCGACTACAGTAAATTGGTATTGCCTCCTGTTACGGGAAATGCGGCTGTTGTAGTAATGAAGATGTAGATTATGAGCAGAAGATCAGTGAGCTATTAGATCTGACGATGTATTGAAAACTAAGCACAGATCCGATGCAGCATATCACACGAAATACAAATTGGTTAATCAAGGTGTCTTCTCTGCCAATGGATATATAGAGGAACCCATGCAACACAGAAGCCCTACCACCTCCGCTCTATGGATTAACTACGATCCATAGGAATAACATTCCACTAACAACGATTGTTAGCGCTCCTGGCTCACCGACGTATAAACTAGCAAAACAGCCCCAAATAGGGAAGACTGACACATACGTAAAAGGCTCAGGACATTTCACTGAGAAGCTGAAGAAACTAAAACTTGCACCAAATGACATTCTGGGCAGCCTTGAGGTTGTTTCTTTGTTTATAAAAGTACCACTCAGTGACTCTCTGGAACACATTGGTTCCCTCACCACGAGTTATTTCACATGGAATGGCAATGTCTATTAACAGCTGGAAAGTGTTGCCATGAGTAGTCCTCTTAGCCCAGTGGTGGCCAACTTCTTCATGGAACACTTCGAAGCAGAGGCACTGGATGTGGCACCTTGTAAACCTAAGGTGTGGTACAGACAAGTCAATGATACCTTCGTCGTTTAGAGCCATGGTGAAGAACAGCTCGGTGACTTCCTAAGACGCTTGAACAGCCTCCGTGCCAACATAAAATTTACCATGGACGTAGAAAAGGACAAAATATTACAATTTGTAGATGTGCTGATCACAAGGGATGGTGAAAACCTGAGACCCAGCGTGTATCGAAAACAAATACACATGGACCGATACCTGCACAAACTTTCAAATCACCACCGGAGCCAGAAAAGAGGCATTATTAATAAACTCATAATGCGAACAAGATGAATATGTGAGCTGCAGCACCTCTGACACAAAATACAATACTTGGAAAGTGTTCTGAGGAGCAATGGGTACTTCACAAGTTATATTAGGAGTATAACGGGGCCACACACTCAGCGAAGTGACAAATCAGAAAAAGAGATGTCAGGTGTGGGCTTTCTGCCATACATTCCCAGAGTGACAGACAGAATCGGCCGTTTATTGTCCAAACATGGCATAAAGACTACTTACAAACTGACAGAGAGAGTGTCAGATCGGCAAAGGAGAAAAAGGACCCACTTGCAATGTCGGGAATATACCACACACCATGCACATGTGGAAAAGTTTATGTTGGAATGATTGGACGATCAAACACCAGGATCACAGAACATAAGCGACATTGCAGGTTGGGGCAGGTGGAGAAATTGGCTGTGGCAGAGCATGTGCTGTGTGAGATGGACCACGTAGTAAAATTCACTGACACGGAAGTTCTGGGTGTGGAGAAGAACTATCAAACTCGCTTGTTCAGAGATGTTATAGAAATACATAAACACAAGAATAGCTTCAACAAGAAAGAAGAATGCCTTAAGGTAAACAGCTACTGGCTTCCCGTGCTGCAGTGAACAACCGTCACAAGTAGCAAGAGAACTGCAGCGGAAATTACTGCAAAGATACCTTGGATGTTGGCGCACCACGTACATATAGTTCGTGGCTGCGAGCTCAGCTTCATTCCACCACCAGCAATGGAGGGTGAAACTTTGACAATGCCAGCCACTCATGCTGGCAAAATGTCAGAAAAATCATCAGACGAATGTCAGCCGAAGAACCAAGACAGAAGCCAACAGGCAGTTTGTCAACAAGTAGCCACAAAAGTCTTAACAATTATGATTTGCTGAAATCCTGTGAGTAAGGCTGGTTTTCTTTACCTCTATCTGCTAGAGGTTGGAATGAACTAAGTTTTGGGATGGTGCATAAGTCCGTAGCATTTCTCCGTATGTTTAATAAAACAATAGATACATGTACCAGGGATTTTAGTCATCAATAATATATTCTCCTTCACTATTTATAACAGTCTGCCAATGCTGAGGTAACGTTTTGGTTTTACAACTGTAGAAATCACGTGCTTTTCATATGAAGAACTCATCGAGGCACGTTCGGAGCATTTTTTCATCCAGAAAGGAAGTTCCTTGAAAGTTGTTCGATAGATATAAGAAAAGGTGAAAATCTGAGGGTGCAAGGTCAGGTGAACAACATGGGTGCGGAATGGCTTTCCAATTCAACTCGGTATACTGTTAGTCAGTCTAGCAGAATTCAGGCAGACATTATTGTGGAGAAGCATCACTTTATGCAGTCTTCCTGGTCATTGTTTTTGGACTGTGTCTGCAAGACGACTTCATTGCTAATAATAAATGCCAGCAGTAAAGGTTACACCTCAGGGAAGCAATTCGTAGTACACCACACAGTCGCTGTCCTACCAGATGCATAACATTATCTTTTGTGGATGTGCAGAAGTCATTATACAGGGAGTTGCTGCTTTATTTGGCTTCAGCTGTTCCCTTCTTTTCGTTATGATGGCATAAAGACTCTATTTCTCGTCACCATTAATGATACAGGATAGGAGTGGTTGGTGTCGTTCTGCTGTCTGCCTCCGCTGCTGTCACCCCCTCAACTCAAACAGAAGAATATGTTAGAAAGGTTCCGATTTCTCCACTTGGCAATCCATTTTCTGGTAACCACAGCTCCACTCATTTACTCCAAATGATACATGACAATATGTAAACCAGTAACAGTGAATTACAAACAAAAAATGACAATCAACAAATAAACTCATAGTAACCAGAATACCAAAATGCAAAATAAAAACATTACGAATTTAACAGGGTCCGAATGACAGACGTATTCATTCCAATGCATGCTACAATCCGCAATCTTTGGTCATGCCCAGGTGCTGGGCCATAACAAGGTACCCTTTGTCAATACCTCTTTACATCAGTGGATTTCCCAGTTTGCAGCTCATAAGCTGGCAAAGCTGGTCAGCTGTTTGCATGTTACTGTCATGACAATCTATGCAAAGTGATTGAAGGATGGGTGAAACCACAAGTAGGCAACAAGGTGTTGGATATTCATGCGTCATCACACAATATGAATGTTGGAGGCTTTTCTTCTCTGCAAAGCAGGATAGACAGTGATATGTGCCTGACCTGACAACAGATTATACAGTGCTGGTGCAGGCACAAGTGTTTTGGAACACACTGTTCAGCATGCAGATGGCCCTTCCATTTTCCCATGTTAAGACGGCAAAAATTATGATACCATTGGGCATACAGTTAAGATTGGAACATGGATTAACAGAAATGTGTTGCCTCGTTGCGTGAATCACATTTCTTGTTACGTCAGGTTGATGCTCATGCCAATATACACTGACATTCAGGTGAACAGCTGCACAATAAGTGCACCACACTACAGATGCAGCCCAGTGAGGTTAGTATGGGACATTCACCTGGGCTTCCATGCAACCCGTGGAAGTAATCGAAGGCATCATGACAGCTATGGACTAAGTGAACATTACTGCATACCTTCATGCTTGGTGTCTTCCTCAATGGTGACATCATCTTCCAGCAGGATAATTGTTTGTGTCACAAAGTCAGAAACATTCTACAGTGGCCTGAGGAGCTTGATAGTGAAATCACAGATATCTTGACCCTCAAAAACACCTGATATGAACCTGACGGAACACATCCAGGATGCTATCGGGCACCAGCTCCTTGTTCACTAAGCACAGGCCTGTAATTTACGGGACTTGTGTGACCAGTGTGTACACATCTAGTACCAACTATGGACTATACGATGCACCTTAATTTTTAAGCAATTTTTTTAAAAATAGCATTTCTACCATTTTTGTTATTAGATTGCAAAGTCAGACTAAAAATATTCTTAGTTCATAAAACCGAACTGACCTTTAAAATCTATGAACACTCCTCCTCCTCCTCCTCCTCCTCCTCTTCATCATCATCATCATCATCATTGTTGTCCTCTTCATATTATAGGTGGTCTTCACTGTCATTGAGACTGTTATTTATGCCGCACTTCTTGAAAGATTTAACAATAATGTGTTCTCTCACTCTAGACCATGACTGTTTTATCCACTAACACACTTGTTTGATTTTAGGTCATTTTCAAGCTCCCTTCAGTGCGAATTCATGTTAGGTTTCATCCATTTGTTCCTTTCCTCTCTCATATACATTTTAAGTGGTTTATTTATCGTGACTTCAAGAGGTTGCAATTGTGAAGTTAAGTCCTTCCGGATTAACAGCAAGCTCTATATTCCCCCATCTCTGTTTCTCTTTCAAAGGACTGCTAAACTGATCTAGCACAAGAAGAGAACTCTTCTTCAATAAAGCACCTTTCCTCTCCTCCCACACATTGTTAATCCATAATTTCGTACCAGCCTTCTCCATCCAACCCTTGTCATGTACGTGAACATCACCACCTGGCAGTATTTCAGAAGATTTTGGCATTGGTTTGCACTTGAAAAGCATCATTGGATTAAGTTTAGTTACATCAGCACAACAAGAAAGAACAAAAGTGTAGTGCATTTTTTCATGTCCACTTGTTTTTATAGTTACAGTTTTAGCTTCTTTCGTGGCAGTAGTTCTGTTCCTTGGCACATCAGATGTCAGATGAGTTTCGTAAATATTCGCTATTCGGCTAAGTTCCACACAGGTTTCCTTTCGATGCTGAATAATAATGCGATGGAAGAATAATATTTTCTCTTCAAACTCTTGTGGCATTTTATAAGATGTGGCTTTGGTTCGCATGCAAAGTCCATAATGCTTCATAATCCTGTGGCACCAACCAAGTGCCACAGCCTGTCAAGTTCCACTGCAGCACTAGCTTACAAGCATGTATCTGAGTTTTTTCTGTATAAATTGCAGTGCCATTTTGACAGTGTCCCTGAATCCTTTTCAACACATCACCTTCTAATTTTGGCCATTTTGCACACAGTCCTCTATTTACACATTTAGTCTTCCTCATTTTTTTTCAGTTCTTCTTTACTAGCCCACTAATCGTGCATGATTTTTTTTCTGTTGGTGGAGGGACAAAATGCCACTCGGCTGCTTTATTTCCATGTTATTCTGTGTATCTATTACTCTCCGTTTACAGCCCCCATCACATGCATGAAACTAGCTACTAGGAAAAATATTGTACTGTTACCGATAACACAAATCACTTTCAATAAAAGTTCACTGGCACCATAGACGGCAATGATGCATCACAGGCTACACAGTGTTCTGGGTTTGTCATGAGGGCGAGGGGGAGACAGTGTTAGCAAGCTTGTGAATCCCTCGGACTTGTGTTCATCGCATTGGTGCACTGCTGCTGCCGCCAGTTGAATCAAATGTCGCAAGCTAGAGATAGGTTTCCCGTTCTGTCTGATATATGGCCATTTTTAAGACTGGAAGGAATTTAAGAAAAGACATTTTTATATTTACTCTGAGTATGAGATGCACTGGAATTTTGGAGTCAATTTTTTGAAGGAAAAAAAAAAAAAAATTTAATAGTCCATAACATATGCTATTTCTGGAAACTTCCCAAGGGCTTTTCGAATCCTTGCCACATAGGATAGCTGCTGTATTGCATCAAAAAGTGGACTGACTTGCTATTAAGCAGGTGGTAGTAATAGTGTTATGGCTAATCAGTTTATTTGCTACATCACCAATCCCCTCCACACCACAACAGCAATCTTGACTCACAAGCTTTCCTCTCTTGCAACTACCACACAGATCTTACCCACAAACAAATCCCCCAACCAGTATCGTCCTTTCACTCTATGATGAATACAGTTGTCCCTGCCAAACAATGCAGACGTGAACTGTGGATCACCCAGACCTCATCGCATTACTCTGTAAAAATGATTATTTTCTTAAATCAAGCCCTGAAATTTGGTAAATTCTCCTTGATATCCTTTCATCACTTTTTGAACTCTGTGACAACAGTCAAACCACATGTATTCTCAGGTCACTATGCATCCCCCAAGGTTCCTGCTACAAAATGTGACTCCTGCATTCACCTACTGCTATTTACTCCAGCCCATCAGAGAAAATCCTATATCACAGGCATTGCAACAAGCAAAACAAAAGACCAAAGTGACAACTTAATGAAGGTAAATAGATGAACATCCGAAGATGTGGAGAAGTGACAAGGAAGACCATAATGCATGTTATAGTCTAAAGAACAACTTTGTTCAACAGTGGATGTCAAATGAATGGCTGATAATAACAAAAGTTAAATTCATAGCAGTTGACAATAACAACACTACTAGACATAAGGGTTGTTACAAAATAATTACACTTAATTGTGGATCTCAATGCCAGTTTTATTGATATAATCTCAATAAACATACAATTTCCTAGCAAAAATATGTTTTCGTATTCCATGTGACTATAAATGTAAGGTGACACTTCAATTTATATGTACTTGCATATCTCAAAGATACAGTGACATTATTGGTTAGTGTTGAATGTCATCATGCCACAAACTTCTTCACTGTTCTCCCTACATCAACCAACATTTCAAGAGCCAGTAGGCATCAAATTTAAAGTACACCATGTCAAGTCACGTTACATCACTAGAATTTGACTCATCACGCTTACGAAAGAAACCCTTTTCTGTTTTACACTCCCGGATTGTAACAGTCTTCAGATTGACTGTGACATCAGTGATGAATACCTGATCCGCCACTGGATTCACTGTTTGCCAATAGCGAGCACTTGGAATAACAGGTGCACGAGATGCCTTTACGCTTTGCTCTTCTACTGTATTCCCAGGGCCCTCTGTTGATATTTCTGTGATAGGTGAGACATGGCTGCTGCCTGTGTCTGTCTGGGAGTCTGCATTTTTCTGAAAAAAGGATAAAAATTTCGTTAGTAATTTTCTAAAAATGATACTACTGTTAGAACTCTCACCGAAAAATTATCAGATCTCAGCATGCGAATTCCAACAGTACTTGGCACACCATGTATCCTCACCAAGTCTTACTAAAAACAATAACAATGTATTAAAGGAATTGTAAACTCATATTCTACCATAAGGATGTAGAGGCTTATCTCACTAGGGATAAGATAGATATTGCCTACAGGAAAATTAAAGAGACCTTTGGAGAAAAGAGAACCATTTGTATGAATATCAAAAGCTCAGATGGAAACCCAGTTTTAAGCAAAGAGGGGAAAGCAGAAAGGTGGAAGGAGTATATAGAGGGTCTATACAAGGGTGATGTACTTGAGGGCAATGTTATAGAAATGGAAGAGGATGTAGATGAAATGGGAGATATGATACTGCGTGAAGAGTTTAACAGAGCACTGAAAGACCCGAGTCGAAACAAGGCCCCGGGAGTAGACAACATTCCATTAGAACTACTGACAGCCTTGGGAGAGCCAGTCCTGACAAAACTCTGTCTGGTGAGCAAGATGTATGAGACAGGCGAAATACCCTCAGACTTCAAGAAGAATATAATAATTCCAATCCCAATGAAAGCAGGTGTTGACAGATGTGAAAATTACCGAACTATCAGTTTAATAAGTCACGGCTGCAAAATACTAACGCGGATTCTTTACAGACGAATGGAAAAACTGGTAGAAGCTGACCTCGGGGAAGATCAGTTCGGATTCCGTAGAAATATGGGAACACGTGAGGCAATACTGACCCTACGACTTATTTTAGAAGCTAGATTAAGAAAAGGCAAAGCTACGTTTCTATCGTTTGTGGACTTAGAGAAAGCTTTTCACAATGTTGATTGGAATACTCTCTTTCAAATTCTGAAGGTGGCAGGGGTAAAATACAGGGAGCAAAAGGCTATTTACAATTTGTACAGAAACCAGATGGCAGTTGTAAGAGTCGAGGGGCATGAAAGGGAAGCAGTGATTGGGAAGGGAGTGAGACAGGGTTGTAGCCTCTCCCCGATGTTATTCAATCTGTATATTGAGCAAGCAGTAAAGGAAACAAAAGAAAAATTCAAAGTAGGAATTAAAATCCATGGAGAAGAAATAACAACTTTGAGGTTCACCGATGACATTGTAATTCTGTCAAGAGACGGAAAAGGACTTGGAAGAGCAGTTGAACAGAATGGACAGTGTCTGTAAAGGAGGGTATAAGATGAACATCAACAAAAGCAAAACGAGGATAATGGAATGTAGTCGAACTAAGTCGGGTGATGCTGAGGGAATTAGATTAGGAAATGAGACACTTAAAGTACTAAAGGAGTTTTGCTATTTGGGAAGCAAAATAACTGATGATAGTCGAAGTAGAGAGGATATAAAATGTAGACTGGGAATGGCAAGGAAAGCGTTTCTGAAGAAGAGAAATTTGTTAACATCGAGTATAGATTTAAATGTCAGGAAGTCATTTCTGAAAGTATTTGTATGGAGTGTAGCCATGTATGGAAGTGAAACATGGACGATAACTAGTTTGGACAAGAAGCGAATAGAAGCTTTCGAAATGTGGTGCTACATAAGAATGCTGAAGATTAGATGGGTAGATCATATAACTAATGAGGAGGTATTGAATAGGATTGGGGAGAAGAGAAGTTTGTGGCACAACTTGACTAGAAGAAGGGATCGGTTGGTAGGACATGTTCTGAAGCATCAAGGGATCACCAATTTAGTATTGGAGGGCAGCGTGGAGGGTAAAAGTCGTAGAGGGAGACCAAGAGATGAATACACTAAGCAGATTCAGAAAGATGTAGGCTGCAGTAGGTACTGGGAGATGAAGAAGCTTGCACAGGATAGAGTAGCATGGAGAGCTGCATCAAACCAGTCTCAGGACTGAAAACAACAACAACAACAACAACAACAACAACAACAACAACATGCTACGATGGCAGATATTAAAGAAAACCCTAAAAACAGTTATTTATCTGGAGCAATCTAAACACTCACAAAATCTAGTTAGAGGATGGCAGATATCTTAGTATGTGTTTTTCACCAATTGAGATTATTTAAAACACCCGTCTTTCACCAATACTTGAATATTTGCCTGGCACCCTTATCAATTTGTTTTCTGTTAATCCAGAGTCAAAATTTGAGGGACAGCTGTGCAAGAGCATTGCTCAGTTGCTAAAACTTCTGTGGTATACAGCATGAGAAATCTACTAGCATCCATGTTTTATTGAAAGTCGAGAATCTTATTACATTGTTTTCATGAGTACGGGCATAAAATTAGACACATTTGGGCATAAACAAAGGTACTGGCAACTTTCTTCTCACATACCAATCACAAAGGAACAAAATAGGTGAAACGTTATTCTGGTGCACCAGGTAGTCTTCACCATACAATACTGAGTAGCTTGTGGTGTAAAAAGGTAATGTTCAAAACACACACACACACACACACACACACACACACACACACACACACACACAGCTAAACAATCTAATGCAATGTGTAATGAACTAAATATAAAATTTGCAACAAACTTTCCTCGAATGTTCAGATCAAATAAGTCTACAGTTGTAAAATCAATTTCATTGCTGTACTACCCCACAGGAGATAAATTTGTCGTTCCCATCCTTTCAAGTACCACAGTAGTCTTGTTATTCTTGCTTCAACATTCTTATTTAATTCCTTTTAACTAACATAATGATAATTCTTATTTCAGCCCACTTCCTCACACCAACAATTGGTTTTCACTGCAAACTTCTGTTACACAGCATGGAATTTTATTAGGGTGAATAATTGTATCTATTTACAGTCTCTTGCTGTTTTGCCCAATTACTTGTTATAAAACAGAACCATTCTTGACAAATGAGGGAATTAATAGTAATGGCACAAGATGATTGTTTAGAATTTTACAAGCTCCCTCCATCCTAATACTACCAAGTTACTCCAGAACCAATGGATGGTTCATAAGCAACAATTTCATGTCCTCACATCATAGGACACTATTGTGATTTGGATTTAGACATATAAGAAACTGATAAATTTGGTTGTTTTCAGGAAATAATGTTCAATCATAACACTTTGTAACACAGTTACTTGGGTAAATTAAAAATGTTTTATTATAAGTTTCATCTGTAGTGAGAAAACTCTTACTAGACAAACAGATAACAACAAAGATTCTGAGGCAGGCGAGCATGCTGGAGGTAGTTGGAATCAAGCAACAAGCTCGGCAACAACTCAATCTACTTCTTCACCTTCCCTTACACAATTCCACATTCATTCTGAAGCAGTGTGATTTCTTTCTGCCAGTGAACAGTTCAACTTCCCTAGAGTCTCTCATACTTCCCAAATGTTTCCACAGAAACTATTTTTTGTGAGAATTTCATATCTTCCCAACAAGATGAACATGTGATATTCACTCAAGTCCATTAGTATATGCTGAAAATATCAACCACCAAATTATGCATTTCTACAGACTTCACATCAAAATAAAAATGTAAATACAAATGTCATGTAGCACTATTGGCTGGGACATCCCACGGGGTGGATTCAGCCGCCTACAGAAAGGGTGTTCGTCCATTGTGCACATTGGCACCTTTCCTTGCAGATATATGAGACATGTGTTATGTATGTACCTTTGGAGTGTAGGTGAGTGTAACAGATGTGGGTACACAGTAGTGTCATAACTGTGCTGTATGACGACAACGGTGATTAGAAGAGGGCCGCCAAGCTTAATGCTGCCCCAGTGGCTCATGTCCTCACTTCAGAGTGGTTTGGAATTTAATGCAGGTCACTGGTGTAAATACTGGTGATCAGGTGCTTTACACCACCACCACTGCTCTCCTTGCTGATCAAATAATGGCAGTGGAAATTTCTTCCACCATCAGGATTTGACCCAGTTTACCCGAGTTGAGAGCACTGCCACACATGCATGCATTTGCAATTTTGGCTATGGGGGCTACCTCAACTCATATTTTTTCAACAATTCGGGATGTTTTGATACTCTGTGGATGAAAGCCGTGCATCACACCACATTTTCCTGCCTGAGTCTGACCGCTCTGTCCTGTTGCCCACACGATTGGTAGTCAAGCTCAACTGTACTGGTGACAGAGTGCGTGAGACACGATGCACCATGAGGCCTGTGGCTGAGCTGGGAATCAACAGGCTTAGTGCAATCAGGAAACACCACGCAGAACTGGTAAGGAGGGATTGACTGACCTCACCCTGTGGAATTCCTTTCTGAATTGTTTGCACTTCTTTAAGATTTGTGAAGGTTTGATATGCTAGGAATAGGATGTGACACAAAAAAGTACTTATAGCCCAAATGCTTTGTATTCACCTGTACCACATCAAAAGGGCTGCTGACGCTTTTGCACAATGGGTAGATCTAGCACGCAATATTAAAGTACTTTACCCTTTTCTGTTAATTTACAAGTTTCCATTACAGGACTGACTGGCTCAACCCTTCCTCAGAATTCATTGAGGACGATCTGCCTGCTTTGCATGTGACATAATTTTGAAATTAGAAGCCACAGAAAGTAAAGATGGACAGTTTCAAATAACTTTCACTGTGAAGTTAGCTTATCGGTGACAAAGGTGTATTTTCCATAACTTAGTCACTGGAAGTTTCTAGTAGCTTCTCGTTTCAGTTCACACTTTGTGCATTCCATTATTATTGTCTTTCCCAACTGATTGCGAATCACGTTGTAATTACTAGATACAGCAGGGAAATAAGTGTTTGAAATTTTCCCAAATATCTTCAAATGTTCTTTAATTTTATTGAAATTTGGCAGATTTCCCAAACTGTAAGGCTTTCAATCAAAAATTCATATAGTCTTGCACATTACACAGGTTTGTGTTTGGTCCATGAAGTAATAAATTTCAACGGATGATATTTCTGTCAAATAAGCTGCAGTTGGAAGCCAGACTTTTCCCACAGCAAGGTGTACTTGTTGAGAAAAAGGCAAATGTCGTACAATACGAGAACTATTCTGCTGTTATATAGCCATATTACCCAATAAAAAGCTTTGAACCACTCTTTCAGGGTTATTGTGCGGTTCCTATAGAACGCATTTGTGATGTTTTGGAATGCTTGACTGACAACGATACCTCTCTTCAGTGCAGCACTCCATGAAGAATGGGCTGCCATTCCCAAAGAAACCTGCAAGTGAAAGCTGTCATCAAGGCTAAGGGTGGGCCAATTCCATACTGAATTCCAGCATTATCGATGAATGGCGCCACGAAATTGTAAGTCATTTTCAACCGGGTGTCCAGATACTTTTGATCATATAGTGAAACAGCAACCACAGTTTCTAAACATCGATAATTATATGAATATTATTCCATATAAATTAACACACTTTTAAATATAAAGTATTTTAAAGTTTGTGATTTAACACTCAATAAAACTAAATTTCAATGCTACGTTAAAAACATAGAATTTCTTGAGATTTTATGAAATTCCCTAGTTTTTCCTTATAAAATGTATGCCCTGAGAATTACAGGTTTTCCAAAAGAATCACCGCCCTGTCAACTAGCATTTATGGTTACGGAAATGATATCCTTTCTTTAAGGCACTATAAAATAAGAAAAATTTGTGTTGGAGAGTGAAACATGAGAACTTCGTGCTGGACTGGAACATGAAGCCAGACCCAGAACCTTGCCTGCAGAGGCAATGCTCTGACCTACCAACCACCACCCAGACTTACTTATTACAGTTGTGAAAGTGCCCTGCACACTGTTCTAATGTACCATGAAGTTTCAAAACAGTGCACAGTGAAACACTCACTCTGGTAATAGCTGTATTTTAACAGAAGTCTGATGACTTCAAAACCAGCCACTGCATAGAAATGAATGTGTGACTTAGTGTATTACTGTGGCACATCTATGAAATTTGTGCATTCAGTTATGTCCATATTGCACCCATGCAGTATAAGATTTGTTAAGAACAGCAAGTTTGCTGTTGTCGCTCACATGATGATCTTTTAAAGGATTTTTTTTTCCTCTTCCTTCCATAAAAACTGCATTTTGTTTCAACATTGTAGGCATGACTTATTTCAATGTTTTGATTACTAGTATGAATTCTCAAGGTCCTGATTGGCTCTGAAATGTCTATGATTGTCAGCAAATTTGATAAAAATTGTATGAGAAGACAGTGATCAATGGGCATTAACAAGTTCATCTTCATAATCAGTCTTTACTGGTTTGTGTTCTAGATACTTTAAAAGAACGGAACCATTTGCATTTTACATGTGTGTCCAAGAAGTTATAAAGAATCTGTAACATTTTGTTTAGTGATGACTTGTTATTGAAATTAAACCTCACTAAATTTCAGTACGAAAGCAACTGTAACCTGTTTTGACATTTCATTAAAATATATTGGAGCATGACTACCATAAAAAATTGCAAGTATATTATATACATCACTATGCATCCTAAAGTCGACCCACAGCCACCACTACTCGGTGTTACATTTTATTGCAAAAGGGCAAGAATGTGCCGAGCAAAATTTATAATGTCACCAGATTCTATGGGCCTGACAGTACTATAGCTAAATCAGAATTACTTCATGACTGACAGATGACAGTGTTGAGGAGTGGTGTCAGTGTGCAGCCAGCCAGCCAGCCAGCCATGCATGCATGCATGCATGAAAACACTGCTCCCACCTAAAAACAAGGCAACACAGTAGTAGTGGTGGTGGTGGTGGTGGTGGTGGTGGTGGTGGTTGGGATGTTTAAGGGGGACTAAACAGCTAAGGTCATCAGTCCCCCAGTCCAAACACAGGCGAGACATAAATGCACGAAGCAGGTAAAACCCCAAGGGGAAGGAGACTCCCCCCCCAGGCCCTAAAAGAACACAAATGCGGTAACGAACACTACAGACACGAAGACACCAGACAAAAAGAAACAGAACAAAAGAAGATGACCGGAGACTGGTTGACTGACCACGACAACAAAAAAGGGAAAGAGTCAACCAACCGACAACACGCTAAAATCTGCAACCAAATATGAGAGACTCGAGGACAAGAGGCACACAAAGGGAAAGGTGCAGGACCACTCCAAATGGAACCATAAAAAGGACTACCACGCATAAAATTTAAAACGTCGTCAGCCATGGAGGCAAAGTGCCTGGAAGATTAAAAGACTGCCGGAGGGGGCGCAGTCGGGGACACTCTAACAAGATGTGGGCGACCGTCAGCCGGGACCCACACCGACACAGGGGGGGGGGGGGGGGATCCTCCTGACGCAAAAGACGGCCGTGCGTCAGGTATGTATGGCCGATGCGGAGCCGACACAGGATAACAGAGTCCCTGCGAGAAGACCGCAGGGAGGAGCACCACACATCGGTCGTCTCCTTGACAGCCCGCAGTTTATTAGGCGCTGTCATGCCTCGCCACGCAGCAGACCACATCCCAAGCACCTTACGGCGCAACACCAGCTGCTGATCGCGAGCTGTGAGGCCGATCTCCAAAACTGGGGCGTCGATCGCCCCTTTGGCCAGCCTGTCAACACGTTTGTTCCCCGGGATGCCAACATGACCTGGCGTCCAAACCAAGACCACCGAACGACCAGAACGGGCAATGGCGGAAACAGACTCCTGAATAGAGGACACCAGAGGAGAAGAGGGATAGCAGCGGTCGATGGCCTGAAGGCTGCTCAGGGAGTCACTGCAGATGACGATGGACCTACCTGAGCAGAAACGCATATGCTCAAGAGCGCGCAATATGGCCACCAGCTCTGCAGTAAAAATACTGCAGCCAGCCGGCAAGGAGCGCTGGTCAACATGGGCAGCGTGAGCAAAAGTGTAGGCAGTGCGACCATCAACCAGGGAACCATTCAGTGTAGACAGTCTCACAGTCCGAAAATGAGGCGAGGAGCGCAAGAAAACGGCGACGGAGGGCCACAGGCGGAACCGAGTCCTTGGGTCCCTGTGCCAAATCCAGACGGACGGACGGCCTGGACAAACACCAGGGAGGCGTAGGTGCACGGACCCGGAAGGGAGGCAGAAGAGGGAATGATCCCAGTTCCGACAGCAGGGACTGGACGCGGACAGCTACGGAAAGCCCAGACCTAGGTCGCCGTTCTGGCAGATGGAGGACCATGGCAGGGAAAAGCAGGTGACGATTGGGATGGCCTGGCGAGCAATGCACGTGGACAGCATAGTCGGCGAGCAGTCGATGGCGGCGAATCCGCAGTGGGGGAACCCCGGCCTCCACCAGTAGACTATCCACGGGGCTGGTACGAAAAGCGCCAGTTGCAAGCCGAACCCCACAGTGGTGTATGGGGTCTAGCAACTTCAACACTGAGGGTGATGCAGACCCATAGGCTAGGCTCCCATAATCAAGCCGGGACTGCACAAGGACTCTGTACAATCGCAGCAGTGTGCAGCGATCTGCACCCCAAGACGTGTGGCTAAGGCAGCGGAGGGCGTTGAGGTGCCGCCAGCATTTTTGCTTCAGCTGAGTAACATGAGGAACCCATGTGAGCCGGGCATCAAACACGAGTCCCAAGAAGCGGCAAGTGTCCACCACTTCAAGCAGGTGGCCGTCGAGGTAAAGTTCAGGATGAGGGTGGACCGTCCGACGCCTGCAGAAGTGCATAACTCGAGTCTTGGCAGCAGAGAACTGAAAACCATGAGTCAGAGCCCATGATGCTGCCTTGCGAACGGCGACTTGCAGCCTGCGTTCGGCGACTCCCGTAGTCGTGGAGCTAAAGGAGATGCAGAAGTCGTCAGCATACAAAGAAGGAGACACCGACGACCCCACTGCTGCAGCCAGACCATTAATGGCCACTAGAAAGAAGGAGACGCTCAACACCGAGCCCTGTGGGACCCCATTTTCCTGTATATAAGATGAACTAGAGGTGACACCGACTTGCACCCGGAGAGCGGCGCAAGAAAAAGCTTTGAAGAAAAGCCGGGAGCCGACCACGAAACCCCACTCATGCAACGTGGCGAGGATGTGATGCCTCCATGTGGTGTCATACGCCTTCCGCAGATCGAAAAATACAGCAACGAGATGCTGACGTCGGGCAAAGGCCGTACGGACAGCTGATTCCAGCCGCACCAAATTGTCCGCTGCAGACCGGCCCCGGCGGAAGCCACCCTGGGATGGAGCGAGGAGACCGCGCGACTCAAGGACCCAACACAAATGCCGCCCCACCATACGTTCGAGCAATTTGCTCAAAACATTGGTGAGGGTAATGGGACGATAGCTGTCCACCGCCAGTGGGTCTGCACCGGGCTTCAAGATGGGGACAATAAGACCCTCTCGCCATTGCGACGGGAACACGCCCTCGCTCCAGATGCGGTTAAAGATGGTGAGGATGTGTCTCTGGCAGTCCCTGGAGAGATGCTTCAGCATCTGTGCGTGGATGCAGTCCGGTCCTGGTGCTGTATCAGGGCAATCGGCGAGGGCAGCGAGGAATTCCCTCTCGCTGAAAGGAGCATTGTATTTTTCAGAACGACGTGTGCGGAACGATAACGGCGTCTGCTCGGCACGCTCCTTGAGAGAGCGAAAGGCGGGGGGATAAGTTGCAGTCGCAGAGCTCTTAGCGAAGTGCGCAGCAAGGTGTTCAGCAATGGCGGCAGCGTCCGTGCAGACAGCGCCGTCCAAAGAGATCCCAGGGACACCCGTAGGGGTCTGGTGTCCATAAATCCGCCGTATCCGGGACCACACAAGCGAGGGGGAGACACGGGAGCCCAAGGAGGAGACATACCGCTCCCAGCACTCCTGCTTACGCCGTGTAATAAGACGGCGGGCGAAAGCACGGAGCCTCTTAAAGGCGATGAGGGTCTCGAGAGACGGGTGCCGCCTATGACGCTGTAGGGCCCGCCTACGGTCGCGAATAGCCTCAGCAATCTCCGGCGACCACCAGGGTACAGCCTTCCTCCGAGGGAGTCCAGAAGGGCGGGGGATGGCACCCTCGGCGGCCGAAATGATTGACGTGGTTAACACACGGACCACCTCGTCAATGTCACCCTGTGGGGGAGACTCAACGGTTGCCGCGCAAGTAAAACCCGGCCAGTCAGCCCTGTGGAGAGCCCAGCGGGGCAGGCGCCCAGAAGAATGACACTGGGGCAGTGACAAATATATGGGAAAATGGTCACTACCACACAGGTCAGGATGCACTCTCCAGTGGAGGGATGGGACAAGTCCGGGGCTGCAAAGAGAGAGATCGATGGCAGAGAGCGAGCCATGGGCTACACTGAAATGCGTGGGAGCACCGGTGTTCAAGAGGCTAAGGTCGAGCTGAGCCAACAAATGCTCCACGGCACGACCGCGGTCATCGGAGACAGTCCCACCCCATAGAGGGTTGTGGGCATTGAAATCGCCCAGCAACAAGAAAGGTGGCGGCAGTTGGGCTATCGGAGCAGCCAAGACATGCTGCGCGACAGCACCATCCGGTGGAAGGTAAATACTGCAGACGGTAATAGCCTGTGGCGTCCACACCCGAACAGTGACAGCCTCTGAAGCTGTTTGTAGAGGTACAAACTCGCTGTGAAGAGAGTTAAGGACATATACGCAGACGCCACCGGACACCCTTCCATAAGCTGCCCGGTTCTTAAAATAACCCCGATAGCCACGGAGGGCGGGGGTACGCGTTGCTGGAAACCAAGTTTCCTGCAGAGCAATGCAAAGGAAAGGATGAAGGCTGATAAGTTGGCGGAGCTCAGCTAGATGGTGGAAGAAAC
Organism: Schistocerca piceifrons; assembly: GCF_021461385.2. NCBI lineage: Eukaryota > Metazoa > Arthropoda > Insecta > Orthoptera > Acrididae > Schistocerca > Schistocerca piceifrons. The sequence continues at coordinate 637,687,025 of NC_060138.1, read as the reverse complement.
CGCTGCAGTTCCACTGGAGGATGGTATTGGCCATGGATGGGAAAGGCGTGAAGGGACTGGGGAGGCAGATTACGCCTCCGGGGCCCCTGCTGCTACTGAATCACCACCTGTACAACAGCGATCTATTGCGTCCGAGGGACTGGCGAGATCCATGTCCTCAGCGGACGCTAGGATCTCCACCTCATCCTCAGACGCAGAGCTTGTAGGAAGCGGTGGAATGGGTGCCACCGCAATGGCGGTAGCCTTGGGGAGTTTCTTCTTCTTCTTCTTCTTCTTCTGCTTCTCGCGCTGTGCCTTTGGTGGTTCAGGCTGGGAGGGCGTCACTGGGACAGTCTCAGGGACAGACGACGACCGTGTGTCCCGACGACCAGGGACCGGCGGTTGTTTAAGCCACTTGCAGCTGTCGGCTTTGGTACCGGTCGGAACTTGGGAAGGGAGGTCCCCAAGGGACCCCTTCCTTACGAGAGTAGCCGAAGAAGTCTTACGCTTCTCCGGCTGGGAAGGGGGAACTTTTAGTGCCCCCCACCATCAAGGGGGCAGGTGTGGGACTTCGACTCTGAGAGCTGACTGGAGCAGATGGAACTGTAGCAGGAGTGACAGTTGCGGCATAAGAAGCAGTCATGCGCACTGGATGAAGCCGATCATATTTCCGCTTCGCCTCAGTGTACGTCAGGCGGTCGAGAGTCTTGATTTCCATGATCTTCCGCTCCTTCTACAGAATCGGACAGTCTGGCGAGCAAGGCGGATGGTGCGCACCACAGTTCACACAGACTGGAGGCGGGGCACAGGGATGATCAGGATGGGATGGTCGACCGCAATCGCGACAGACGAGGTCGGAAGCACAGCGTGAAGACATATGGCCGAACTTCCAACACTTGAAGCACCGCATCGGGGGAGGGATATATGGCTTGACATCACAACGGTACACCATCACCTTGACCTTCTCAGGTAACGTGTCACCCTCGAAGGCCAAGATGAAGGCACCGGTGGCAACTTGACGATCCCTCGGACCCCGGTGGACGCTCCGGACGAAATGGACACCTCGGCGCTCCAAGTTGGCGCGCAGCTCGTCATCGGACTGTAAAAGGAGATCCCTGTGGAAGATAATGCCCTGGACCATATTCAGACTTTTATGGGGCGTGATAGTGACGGAGACATCCCCCAGCTTAGTACAAGTGAGCAAGGCCCGCGACTGGGCGGAGGATGCCGTTTTTATCAACACCGATCCGGACCGCATCTTGGACAAGCCCTCCACCTCCCCGAACTTGTCCTCTAAATGTTCGACAAAGAACTGAGGCTTCACAGACACAAACAATTCCCGTCAGCTCTGGTACAGACGAGATACCGGGGCGAATATCTTTCGCTCTGATTCAAAGCCTTTCGTTCCTCCCATGGTGTGGCCAGGGAGGGGAACGATTTGGGGTCATACACATTAGCCTTAAAGTGAGCTTTGGAACACTTAGAGACTGCTGACGGCTGGCCGCCAGCGAGAGATGATGTACCACGCTTCATTGCAGGTCATCCGCCCTGATGCCACCTACTCCGACCAAGGGCCCTCCCCACGGGCGCCACCCAACCACACCAAAGGCCACCTGGCAGGATGGCCATTGCCGGGAGTCCTGATGCCCCAGGGAGATGGGCATCTACTCCTTGGCATACGTGGGGAGTTAACGGCGCAGGCATCAGTAGAGCGATCCCTGTGTTGTCAGGGGGCTACAACCGAGAGGGTACATGGCGGCCCCACCACAACGGACTGGCTACCGTGCTGGATGTTAGGCGACATGTGGTCCATGGTCGTCGTCAGTGCAGAAAATGGCCCAGCACAGGGCTTGGCAGAAAGTGCACGCAGGAGCGTATCCATGCCCAAGCGATGGAGAGCAGGCAGGACTGCAATGCAACGACGAATAAGATTGCGAAAGTTCACAATGCACCAAGTAAGGCGCCCTTCCCCAATCGGCTCGCTCTTCGGAAAAATTTTGACGTATGGAGGTCAAACCCGACAGGGGACCATCACATAAGGCCGAAACGTGTGAGACTCCTTTTAGTCGCCTCTTACGACAGGCAGGAATACCGCGGGCCTATTCTTACCCCCGAACCCGCAGGGGGTACAACACAGTGAACATGAGGCACTCAAGAGAGAAATACAGCTGGATGGTGGCTGTCTCCTGTCACTCAACTCGCTGAAACATCAATCATAAAATTCTTTTAATTTTTGTATTATATTTCAGAAGCATCATAGTAAGGCAGATAACTACAAATAAAAAGATCTGTATCTCAAATGCTACACCTTTCTACAGAAAGCTTCTTGTAACTACTTATCACAACCATTCTCTTATGCAGCATCCTCCCCTCACAGGTTCTTCTTCACTCTTTGCCTCTGCAACCTATCATTTCACTGCTTCCTTTAGTACACTACGGTACTTCAACTCACGATGTCAATGCTCTTATTCAGTTGCCTTCACAACTTATTGGACTCTCCCACAAAATTCTTGTAAACTGAGGAATGAATCATTTCTCTGCTAAACCAGTATTACAATAATTACAACTCAAATATACTGACCAAAGTATTTACAGTTGGAACATTAAAATGAGTAGTACAGTGTAATCTCAGTATGTAGTACATCCATTTTTGAAGTCCCACCCTCAGCTGCATTAAACCCATGTTAAATGACTTTATTATACAATCCACCTGCCTCCCCACCTCCCCAATTAGCATGTTCAAATTTTGTGGTATCAGTACTGCTAGGTGACTGCAACTTTTGCCAACAAGAGTTTGGGAATAATGCGAGTAGGATGTTTACATCCACATGGTCAGGAAATGAATAGCACACAGTGCTGGTCACTGACAGTAACTTTGGCATCATACAGACTTTTGCTATGACAGAAGTAGTTCTGATAGGGTTAACAATGACTTCTCACTTCCACTGACAAGTAACAATCAGAAGCAGGAGCAGTGGTCAAGCAATAAACATAACATTTATTAGCATGTAACTAATTTGCTGGTGTTAATGTTTAGCATTTGACTGACTTTCAGTCCTTTTGTGTGTGTGTTGAACCTAGTACCAATGACAGGTAACAAATGAAGAAAAGCAGAACATTATGCAGGAAGTGAGACAAAAATTCGCACATGAAGTGTGCTGATGTTGGACGAAAACTGAACACTCCTCCATCAGCATTAAATAAAAAAAAATAATTGAAGCTGCACTTTCAGAAGTAGGAAACGAGAAACAAAAACTAGTAAACAATGGTCAGTTTCCAAAACCTGCTAATGTGCAACTAAGCTTGACAAATGAACTTGTAGTTTGAATATTTCAAGTGATGTTGTTGTTGTTGTTCATTTTAAGGCAGAATACTTGTAACAAGAGGTGGGACTCAAAAGATTTCAAAGCATACAATGCTTGGAAAAACTGGCATTTAGTGTATAATTGTTTTCAAAGAGCGGCTTGAAGCCGCTTTATTTTTCCACCTTCTGCTTCACAAAACTCTCAGGTTCAGAGGAGAGAGATGCCACAACACAAAATTTAAGTCAAGAGAAGCTAACTGTCTTACTGCATTGTAATGAGGTGACGGGTCCACAATGCTTTAAAAATGTGCAGACATCTCCGTGAAGATATGCATAACAGGTCTGATGTGCCTGAGCCTTAGAAATAGGAAATTAATCCTTTTTATGGACCACTGTGCAGTTCATTCCTAAGATACATCATATCTGTGTATATGTTTTTTTCTTCCCAATTGTACAAGCCACCTTCAGCCTGAAACGAAACTACAGTAAGATTCTTGTACAGAAGAGGTCAGCCTGTCTTCACACTATATTGAGAAAGATAATGATTTAGATACTACGCATTTTGTAAGAAGTGCCTGGGATTTCGTGCAAGAAAGAACAATCTTAAACTGCTTGAAGGACAGTGGTTTTCAGCAGAAACTTACAGAAGACATCATGCCATAAATCAAAGGAATTGCAGCTGAACAATAGCAGCAAATAACTGGGCAAGAAGAAAACACTTTGCTATGCCTCCCACGGGGAGATGCTTGATAAGACACAGGTAATCAAGGAAAAGGGGTTATGATGACCACGGTAGAGAGATTTAATCACAAAGGAAACTCTTCTCAACAAAAAGATGCAACTCCTCAGGCACTAACCAGCATACACCGTGTACCTTAAAATGATCATATGCTTTGATTGGCTGGTGCTAGGAAAAATCTACATTGTTTATCGCCTTCCCTGAGTAAGGAACGAGTGCTAGCCGCTCAAAGAATGTGACCTTTTATGATACTCATTAGTAGCGTTTCTGATGCAGTTAGGCAGGGTTCTTTTTAGACTAGTTTTATCAACTTTGGAAGTTGATTCATAACTTACCATACCTTAACTGTACATATTTTGTAACATTAGTGTAACTCAGCCCCGCTTCATAAGTAAAAATATACATCATATGCAAGGTTAAAGTTTTGGATGCTAGAGGCTACACTCCACATCATGCGACTTTCCTACACTCCAGCTGGCTGACAGCAGAAGTGTATATGATCGACATACTAGATTTGGCCGATGTCACTGTATGTAACATATTTTTGCTTCTTGTATACTAACAAATAATTTTGAGAGCTTCTGAGAGTGACACCTTGAACATGTTCTCAAAAAGGTATATTTTGAATTACAATTTATTGAGATAGTGTGGCATGAAGAGACTGCATATTGATATTGCCTCAAATCCCACAATATGGTACCACCACATGACCTTCCCCCCCCCTCTCAGCAAATCAGCTATTTTTCAATAGTATTTTTCCTGCTAATGATATTCCACTGTACACTATAATGCAAACTGATGGACTGCTTGTAGAAACAGTAAGTTTATATGCTGATAAATTAAGTAATGTTAAGGCCTGTGAAAGTTTCCTACTTACCACATTGTTCACCTGAGCTGGTGAGAGCTCTGGTGCAATGAGGGTGGTGACTCCCACCTTGGGACTTGGTGGAGTAATCAGTGTTGGAGGAGGCGGTGAACCAGAGGCAGGTGGGGCCTGACCAGCACATGGGGAGCCCTGTGATGCCCTTCTGGCAGAAATAGGCTGTGGCTGTGAAGTCAAAATATTACACAATAACTAACAACTCAAAATTATATGTTTTATTATGTACTAATGTGCACTACCACAAGATATTTCTGTTAAGTGTGAAATGTATCAAATCTTATTCCTATCTAACTCTTATTCCCATTTAATAATACACTAATCAGTGTAAACATTAATAATACAAAAGTTAAAATCTGTTCCCAGCGCAAAAGAGACACTTGCAGGAATGTCATGCTAGCTGCAATAATAACTGCAATATATAATGAAAACTATTGTCATAATTCTAGGGAAAATCCTGTTAACAATTACTTCAACTAATCTATGACATTTCAAATACAGCAAACCCCTGATTATCACAGCGCAAATTATCTAATGTGCCCATTATCCTTGCATACTTTGGCAGCTACTGATACAATAAAAAAACCTGAACTATTATGGTACAACTAGCATGAATTCTATTGTTTAGAATATGCTATTAAACTTCTTCTGAGACCAGAAAATGCAAATCATCTACTCCTTGAAAGAAGAAAAGAATACAGTATTATGCAAGTGACTCATCTGCCAGAAGACGGTGGGAGCCCCAATCCTTTTGTCAGACATCCCTGAATTATTTTTCAGTTGTTTCTCATTTTATCTTCAATAAATGCAAGGACTTTACTTTTGTAACGCGTCCAATTTCTTGTCTTTATATTTGCTTAGACCTTTCCTAAAAGCTATACCCAATAGTAAAAGAAAATGATTTAGGTTTTCTTCTGGATCAATCCCTTGCAGAATTCTTGCTCTTTGATGATGCGAAATGAAAGCATAGTGTCAAATATTACCAGGAGGAATGCATTGTCGATCGCACTTCTCCAGCCACCAATAAGTCTCAATAACACTGTAGCTTCTAAAATGAATCACTGACAATGAGTGTTAACATAAGCCAAGTTATGGACAGTTTACGTGTGCTAGCAAGTTGGCAGAAAAATGCAAATATCCTGTTTTAAATACTGAAAAGAAATTAGAAGTTCTAGATATGTTATAAAAGGATGAATTTACAGTAAAATTATCTCAGGTGTATGGGACAGGCAAATAAGTAGTGACTTAAATAAAAATAAAGCTGTTAAACTTTGCAACCAAAGCTGACAACCACACTGGAATGCCTGAGAACTTCAAGTCTGCACAAAAGTATAAGCAGCACTACACATTAACACTTCATTAGGGTAGTTTTAAACATCACTACTGGATTCCAGAAACTGCTGCTCCGTGTGAGAAACTTAAGTGTTATAAAGATGCAATTGATGCTTTTTGTAATGAATTCTTCAGTTATGTCAAAGAGAACAATTTTCTCCTGAAACAGATTTACAACTCTGTTGAAACTGGTCTGTATTGGAAGGGGCATGCCCGCATGAGCTTAAGCGTTTAAGACTGAGGTGCATGTTACCATATATGTTCTATTAAAGATAGGCAAACTGTTCTTTTGCTTGCAACAGAAATAATCACTCCTCCCCCTCCTCCTTTTTTCATACCTTTGCCCATATCTTTACATGGTTGGCATGTTAATTTAAGGATTTGGCAACATAGTGGTGGAAGATGGCTGGACGTCTTTCTTGTAGTCAAATACAAATAGCCACACATTATTGGCAACAGAGAAAAAAACCTCACACAGTGAAAGGAATAATGAACCTACCACTTCATTACATGGTGTCAACAAGGAACTTGGACAGCCAGTAGTATCTTCAGAGACTGATTCTCTGTTCATTCCTGCTGTGTGTATGTATTTGGAGGGGAAAATATTACCTGAAAGAGCTGCTGCTTTACTGGATAACACACTTTGTCATCATACTGAAGACGTACTTGTTTCAGTTGACAGAATGATTTTCATGAGGTACCTTCCATCGCCGATGACATTGTAATTCTGTCAGAGACAGCAAAGGACTTGGAAGAGCAGTTGAACGGAATGGACAGTGTCTTGAAAGGAGGATATAAGATGAACATCAACAAAAGTAAAACGAGGATAATGGAATGTAGTCGAATAAAGTCGGGTGATGCTGAGGGAATTAGATTAGGAAATGAGACACTTAAAGTAGTAAAGGAGTTTTGCTATTTGGGGAGCAAAATAACTGATGATGGTCGAAGTAGAGAGGATATAAAATGTAGACTGGCAATGGCAAGGAAAGCGTTTCTCAAGAAGAGAAATTTGTTAACATCGAGTATAGATTTAAGTGTCAGGAAGTTGTTTGTGAAAGTATTTGTATGGAGTGTAGCCATGTATGGAAGTGAAACATGGATGATAAATAGTTTGGACAAGAAGAAAATAGAAGCTTTTGAAATGTGGTGCTACAGAAGAATGCTGAAGATTAGATGGGTAGATCAGATAACTAATGAGGAGGTATTGAATAGGACTGGGGAGAAGAGAAATTTGTGGCACAACTTGACTAGTAGAAGGGATCGGTTGGCAAGACATGTTCTGAGGCACCAAGGGATCACCAATTTAGTATTGGAGGGCACCGTGGAGGGTAAAAATCGTAGAGGGAGACCAAGAGATGAATACACTACGCAGATTCAGAAGGATTTAGGTTGCAGTAGTTACTGGGAGATGAAGCAGCTTGACCAGGATAGAGTAGCATGGAGAGCTGCATCAAACCAGTCTCAGGACTGAAGACCACAACAACAACAACAACCTTCCATCCAGTGTTATGCCGTTTATACAGCCAATGGAATAAGGTGTGGTCGCAGCTTTGAAACAAAGTTATCAGTTGAATCTCATGAAAGTGCAAGAAGGTTCATACATCCTGTTTTCAGAAATTCCTCATCGAGCTCAATGCGATCCGCAGCATTTGCAAGCACGGGAACAAACTGACAATACAGCAAAAGCTCACTTGCAGAAGACAATTGCAACACACTCCACTGAAAATGGTTTTGAAACAGTGAGAAATGTGACACTGCTGCTCGTCTGACCAATTTTGTGAAACAAATTACAGGTTGCAAAAATGTAGATGACATAAACATCCACAAGTGGTTAAATGATGATGTCTATGGACCAAGATTTGAGCAGTTAAGAGACAAAGTATGTTCTACAGAAATAGTGTATGAAAATGAAGCGATTGCAGAACGCGTTCTCAAGCACAGTGAAATATGTTGATCTGTTATTAGAAGATGCAGGACAAAACCACTTTCATTGTATCAAAGTTTTGAGTCTCTGGTAAGTGAGAACAACTGAATGACAAATAAACCAAATAAAATGGGATGGTTACTTTCTTGAAGTGAACTGAAACTAAGTGATTTGAAACACACAGTATGTTTTAAGTATAATTTGTAGACAAATTGTCAGTTGCCAATGAGTAACGCATAAATGGCACAGAGTGTTATTGAATGTGGCATGTTTTGTAAACAGCATTTTCCAGCAAAAATGTGTGTGTTTTGATACATGTAGGTTTTTTGGTTGTACATCCAGTCTTCAGCCTCATTAAAACCAGGATAACAGGGAGCTTTTCTTAACAAATGAAACATTAAGGAAACATTAATCATATAACTTTTTCAGTTCAACATGTTTTACGGGATTATGGACTGTATACAATAATGTAAAGGTTACTACAAAACATATCTGCAGATGCAGAGATGTATTTACCAACATGAGATCATAAACTACTTCCCATTAGACAGTAATGAATACTTCTGTAAGTCAACTTCAGAAATCCTACTGAGAAATGAGGCTCTTTCCAAATGCAGTTCACTAACAGCTGTCCTTTGTTGTAGTTACTTAATGTGTACATAATGTTACACAGAAATTAAATTAAAAAATAGCATGTATGCTGTCATCTTGCAACGTCTTCAAATATAAATTAAACAGAAAATCTCTTATTCTCTTCACTGAAGATTTTCTTAATTGTAAGTTAATGCTAAATGACACAGCAGTAACTGTGGACAATAAAAAAAATCCTGCATTACAAAAGGTGCAGAATCCATGTTAAAACTGTGAGTTTTCCTAAAACTGACTGGTTAAGTCATTCAATGGTCAAAGGAAGGCAACGACATACCAACTACAACAAGGCGTGCTTAATAAAGCAATGTGAAATATAATTTACTATGATTGAACATGTAGTGGTACTTAAGTATTTAGGTGCTTATATATCTGGCTCACCACTGAAAGTAGAGGTATAATGTTTTCAGAAAATTTTGATTTGATTTGCTATACTGTTAATCCACTGGTGTTAGAATGAGTCATTATTTTTAATGTTAGTAGGTGTTAAAATATTGAAACTAAAACAAATTTTAAAAAATGGGAGTAGATATCAGTAATCTGTTTAAGGGTCTTCCAGAGAAGCAGAATGAAAGCACTAAACAGTTACTAAAATATGGCTAACAATGTAGGAAAAGAGAAAGGTACGAAATGAGAATGCACACAATTTAAATTGTTCATGTAAGTATATCTGCCAGATGGAGAAAGATGCCAAGGACAAATCAGATATGAATAAGATTGTGAGTTTGAATGTAGATATAGTTACATTGAAGTATTTTCCACTGACTCAGATATTTGTTACTGACAGACAAAACACAGGAGACACATGTGGCATCTATAAATTTATAAAATACAGTATCCGTGAATTAAATTCTAAATTTTCAGACATATAATAGTATAACCTAATAGCATGCGAAACGAAAAGACAGACAGAGGAAACACTGCATTTCTCGATACTCCCCTTCACATAAATTGAGCCAACAATGCAGATTTAATGAGATCAAGGAATTTTCCAGCTTAAAACATCCAGTGAAGAAGGTAAATCTGAGGAGAGACTGTAATACCAGCAATATGGTTTAGGATGTAATTTCTCAAGCTACAGATATCTTCAGTATGTGAGTTGCTTAGTTTATATACAATTTGGTATGTTATCTGGCACCCAATCTGAGTCAATATGTTTGAAGATTTAAAGAATCCCACAGACTGTTCTTTTCCTGTGTCTCACTCATCACATCATCTATCATTCCTTCTAAAATATCAATTTTGTAACTCATACATGTAAAAAAATTGTAAATACTGCAACAGAAATTTTGTTTTTGTACAATTTCATGTAAATGCAGAGTCAAATTACGTCTTTAGAATTAGACAGCATGTTTTCACGTCTGTTTGCTGTGACAACAGGGTGTGTTAATGATGAAGCAATTTAGCACAAATTAAGCATGGAAAAATAGTGAAGACTTTTGTAAAATCCAGGTATTTAACAGCACTGCAGTACTATTCAGGTTAAAGATCATAGACATTCTTTCTCAACACAACTTCCTTCAGGTTTGATTGCTCCAACAGTCCACAATGAATACTGTACACACACACACATACACATTTGACGGGTTCTATGAATACAATCTGTACCATTATATTCCACTGTGTCCATATGCAAAAATAAGTCATTACTGATTTGTTAAATTTGTTGAAAATGTTTACGTCTAACAAAATGTGTGCATTAAACACATTATATGGTGCTGAACCCAAAGCTACAAAATGCGAACTGGTAATTAAAGTGGAACTGTAGCAATGTCCTCCTATGGATAACAACAGAGGAGGAAGTTACCTGGTATGAAGCAGGTATGATCTAGCTTACTTGCTAAGAACTTTAGTAAAGAAGCAATGTCACAGTGATGTAAACTTTGCTCGGGTTGCAAATAATAACGAACCTAAGTTCAACTGCTATGCACAGGACAACAAAAGTAAAAAACCAAATAACTAAAAAAATTGTTTAATGGTTAATTTTACCTTACTAAAGTACAAAGAAAACTACACGACTGTCTAATGTTGAACAATTCTTCAAATATAAGTGTATGAATCACTAAATAAAATAAATTGTATGTAGCTTAATGAAGATATTCAATTTTACATTACTACAGTAATTTGTAATATGTCAAATCTTTTAGCCTTGGTAGTACTAATATTTACTTCAACAATGTAGGAAAAAGTATTTACATCAAGCTTTTGGCCACAACCTTTATCAGTAAAAGACACACACAAGCCAGCACACCTCATACACAAATGACCGCCAACTAAAGCATCTTGGGCCAGAAAGAAATAATCACATGGGATGTGAGCAGTAATGTGGAGTGAGCGGGGAAAGGGAAGGGATATTAGTTTATGGGTGGGGAGAGAGATGAACGCTGTCTGCTGGAGTGTGCAGGGACTAGACTCCCAACAGGCGCAGTGTCAGGAGGTTGTGGAACAGGCAGGTGGGGGGAAAAAAGGAGCAAAGCAGGAGCAGAGCGGGAAAAGATGAGCAGATATGTCTGCATAGGGCTCCAAATAAACAGGGTGGGAGATGAGAATGGGGAGGAGGTGACAGGGCAGAGGCGGCAGACACTATTGGGTAGAGGGTGTGGGGACAGTATGTCACCGCAGCTTGAGGCCGGGATAAATACAGGAGCAGAGAATGTGTGGTAAGGATAGTTCCCATCTGCGCAGTTCAGAAAATCTGATGGTGGAAGGAGGGAGCCATGGCTCGAGTAGTGAAGCAGCCATTGAAATTAAGTGTGTGATGTTCAGCAGCAGGTTATGCCACACAGGGTTGTCTCTCTGCTCTTGGCCACGGTTTGACAGTGGCTGTTCATCCTGGTCGACAGCTGATGGCTGCTTGGTGGCCCGGCCACTGATGGGGTAGGATAAACTTGTGACAAGACTGGAATAATAAGTATTTGGTGGGTGGACTGAGCACGTTTTGCATCTGGGTCTTCCACAGGGCTATGATCCTTGTGGCTAGGGGTTGGGACTGCGCGTGGCATAGGGACAGGCTAGGATGTTGGGGAGGTTTGGTCGGCGAACGAACACCACTCTATAAGGGGTGGGAAGTACCTACGGTAGGATGTCTCGATCCTCATTACCAACAAACAACCCCCTCAAACCCAGAACCTCCCACAGAAGAACCCCAAGTGCCCCACTTCTGACAGGATACTTTCTGGGACAGGATCAGACTCTGAATGTGGCTCTCCAGCAGGGATACGACTTCCTCAAATCCTGCCCTGAAATGAGATCCATCCTTCATGAAATCCTCCCCACTCCACCAAGAATGCCTTTCCGCCGTCCACCTAACCTTTGTAACCTCTTGGTTCATCCCTATGAAATCCCCAAACCACCTTCCCTACCCTCTGGCTCCTACCCTTGTAACCGCCCCCGGTGTAAAACCTGTCCCATGCACCCCCCACCACCACTTACTCCAGTCCTGTAACCCGGAAGGTGTACACGATCAAAGGCAGAGCCACGTGTGAAAGCACCCACGTGATTTACCAACTGACCTGCATACACTGTGAAGCTTTCTATGTGGGAATGACCAGCAACAAACTGTCCATTTGCATGAATGGACACAGGCAGACAGTGTTTGTTGGTAATGAGGATCACCATGTGGCTAAACATGCATTGGTGCATGGCCAGCACATCTTGGCACAGTGTTACACCGTCCGGGTTATCTGGATACTTCCCACTAACACCAACCTGTCAGAACTCCGGAGATGGGAACTTGCCCTTTAGTATATCCTCTCTTCTCGTTACCCACCAGGCCTCAACCTCTGCTAATTTTAAGTTGCTGCCGCTCATACCTCACCTGTCATTCCACAACATCTTTGCCTCTGTACTTCCGCCTCGACTGACATCTCTGCCCAAACTCTTTGCCTTTACAAATGTCTGCTTGTGTCTGTGTATGTGTGTGTGTGTGTGTGTGTGTGTGTGTGTGTGTGTGTGTGTGTGTGTGTGTGTGTACCCGTCCTTTTTTCCCATTAAGGTAAGTCTTTCCGCTCCTGGGATTGGAATGACTCCTTACCCTCTCCCTTAAAACCCACATCCTTTCGCCTTTCCCTCTCCCTTCCTGATGAAGCAACCCTTGAATTTTGTGTGTATGTTTGTGTGTCTATCGACATGCCAGCTCTTTCGTTTGGTAAGTCACATCTTCTTTGTTTTTAGATATATTTTTCCCACGTGGAATGTTTCCCTATATATATATATATAAAGATGATGTGACTTACCAAACAAAAGCGCTGGCAGGTCGATAGACACACAAACAAACACACAAAATTCAAGCTTTAGAAACCAACGGTTGCTTCATCAGGAAAGAGGGAAGGAGAGGGAAAGACGAAAGGATGTGGGTTTTAAGGGAGAGGGTAAGGAGTCATTCCAATCCCGGGAGCGGAAAGACTTACCTTAGGGGGAAAAAAGGACAGGTATACACTCGCACGTGTGTGCACACACACACACACACACACACACACACACACACACACAGACACAAGCAGACATTTGTAAAGGCAAAGAGTTTGGGCAGAGATGTCAGTCGAGGCGGAAGTAAAGAGGCAAAGATGTTGTTGAAAGACAGGTGAGGTATGATCAGCGGCAACTTGAAATTAGCGGAGGTTGAGGCCTGTCGGATAACGAGAAGAGAGGATATACTGAAGGGCAAGTTCCCATCTCCGGAGTTCTGACAGGTTGGTGTTAGTGGGAAGTATCCAGATAACCCGGACAGTGTAACACTGTGCCAAGATGTGCTGGCCGTGCACCGAGGCATGTTTAGCCACAGGGTGATCCTCATTACCAACAAACACTGTCTGCCTGTGTCCATTCATGCAAATGGACAGTTTGTTGCTGGTCATTCCCACATAGAAAGCTTCACAGTGTAGGCAGGTCAGTTGGTAAATCACGTGGGTGCTTTCACACGTGGCTCTGCCTTTGATCGTGTACACCTTCCGGGTTACAGGACTGTTGTAGGTGGTGGTGGGAGGGTGCATGGGACAGGTTTTACACCAGGGGCGGTTACAAGGGTAGGAGCCAGAGGGTAGGGAAGGTGGTTTGGGGATTTCATAGGGATGAACTAACAGGTTACGAAGGTTAGGTGGACGGCGGAAAGACACTCTTGGTGGAGTGGGGAGGATTTCATGAAGGATGGACCTCATTTCAGGGCAGGATTTGAGGAAGTCATATCCCTGCTGGAGAGCCACATTCAGAGTCTGATCCAGTCCCGGAAAGTATCCTGTCACAAGTGGGGCACTTTTGTGGTTCTTCTGTGGGAGGTTCCGGGTTTGAGGGGATGAGGAAGTGGCTCTGGTTATTTGCTTCTGTACCAGGTCAGGAGGGTAGTTGCGGGATGTGAAAGCTGTTTTCAGGTTGTTGGTGTAATGGTTCAGGGATTCCAGACTGGAGCAGATTCGTTTGCCACGAAGACCTAGGCTGTAGGGAAGGGACCATTTGATGTGGAATGGGTGGCAGCTGTCATAATGGAGGTACTGTTGCTTGTTGGTGGGTTTGATGTGGACGGACGTGTGAAGCTGGCCATTTGACAGATGGAGCTCAACGTCAAGGAAAGTGGCATGGGATTTGGAGTAGGACCAGGTGAATCTGATGGAACCAAAGGAGTTGAGGTTGGAGAGGAAATTCTGGAGTTCTTCTTCACTGTGAGTCCAGATCATGAAGATGTCATCAATAAATCTGTACCAAACTTTGGGTTGGCAGGCCTGGGTAACCAAAAAGGCTTCCTCTAAGCGACCCATGAATAGGTTGGCGTACGAGGGGGCCATCCTGGTACCCATGGGTGTTCCCTTTAATTGTTGGTATGTCTGGCCTTCAAAAGTGAAGAAGGTGTGGGTCAGGATGAGGTTTTAGGTAGGGTGGCAGGTGATCGGCGTGAAAGGAAGTGCTCCATCGCAGCGAGGCCCAGGACGTGCGGAATATTTGTGTATAAGGAAGTGGCATCACTGGTTACAAGGATGGTTTCCGGGGGTAACAGATTGGGTAAGGATTCCAGGCATTCGAGAAAGTTGTTGGTGTCTTTGATGGAGGATGGGAGACTGAATGTAATGGGTTGAAGGTGTTGATCTATGTAGGCAGAGGTATGTTCTGTGGGGGCTTGGTAACCAGCTACAATGGGGCGGCCAGGATGATTGGGTTTTTGAATCTTAGGAAGAAGGTAGAAGGTAGGGGTGCGGGGTGTCGGTGGGGTCAGGAGGTTGATGGAGTCAGGTGAAAGGTTTTGCAGGGGACCTAAGGTTCTGAGGATTCCTTGAAGCTCCGCCTGGACATTAGGAATGGGATTACTTTGGCAAACTTTGTATGTGGTGTTGTCTGAAAGCTGACGCAGTCCCTCAGCCACATACTCCCGACGATCAAGTACCACGGTCATGGAATCCTTGTCCGCCGGAAGAATGACGATGGATCGGTCAGCCTTCAGATCACGGATAGCTTGGGCTTCAGCAATGGTGATGTTGGGAGTAGGATTAAGGTTTTTTAAGAAGGATTGAGAGGCAAGGCTGGAAGTCAGAAATTCCTGGAAGGTTTGGAGAGGGTGATTTTGAGAAAGAGGAGGTGGGTCCCGCTGTGACGGAGGACGGAACTGTTCCAGGCAGGGTTCAATTTGGATAGTGTCTTGGGGAGTTGGATCATTAGGAGTAGGATTAGGATCATTTTTCTTCGTGGCAAAGTGATATTTCCAGCAGAGAGTACGAGTGTAGGACAGTAAATCTTTGACGAGGGCTGTTTGGTTGAATCTGGGAGTGGGGCTGAAGGTGAGGCCTTTGGATAGGACAGAGGTTTCGGATTGGGAGAATGCACTTGTGCTGGGGAGCAACGGATTCAGTTTCAGAGTTGTGATGTATGGAGTATGGATTGCAAGTACTAGTATCTCGCGGAAGAAGCAGAGGTGGTTCTGGGATGCCTGTGCCATGGAGATGTGTTTTTACAGTACCAGGTTTGTGAGGACCACCTCTATACGTTATCCAACCTACTGCCACATCGGAGCACCCCTATCCAACCTCTACTGTACCCACAGTGTTCCTCTCGTCCACCTTCCTTAGCAGCTAAACCCTCCTTGATAACCTTTCCGACTTGCCACATCACCAAATTCCCTACCAACTCATCACCAAATCCAAGGACCAAACGTTCCAATAACAGTGTTGTTAACTTTTCCACAAAAACCCTCAGCCCCACAGAAGTTTCAGTCTCACTCAAAGGGCTCACCTTTAGCCCTACCTCTAAATTTAACCACCCTAGACTCGTCAAAGATCTGCTCTCCTTTTCTCGATCCCTGCAATGGAAGCAGTTCTTTGCTGCCAATCCCTCCAGACAAACCCACCCTAATTTCAACATTGAACTCTGCCTCTTCCAGTTCATACCACCATACAACCATGATCACCCCCCCCCCCCCCCCCCACTTCTACCCAACCACCCACTGGTCACCTTCCGGGGATTCCTTACCTCCTCACCATCCTCCTCTAGGTTCTTTCTTTAGGACACCAACCTTTCAGCAGATGAAACTACAGCAATACACAACCTCAAAACAAGTCCTGATCTGTTCATCCTACCTGCAGACAAAGGTTCCACCACTGCTGTTATGAGTCGCAGTGACTACCTAGCAGGAGCCTCCACTAATCATCTGATTCCTTCACCTTAAACTGTGCCAGAGTGATTCCATCCCAGGAGTCCAACACAAACTCCAATCCCTGCTTAAAGCCTTAGGTCCTTCCAAGAAAATCTCTCACAAATCTATTTCCTTCCTCGCCCCTATGACGGTGCACACCCACCTTCTACATGCTCCCCAAAATCCACAAATCCAACAATCATAGTCCGCCCACTGCGGCTGGTTATTGTGCCCCCGCTGAAAGAATTTCAGCCCTCATTGACCAACACTTCCAACCAACTGCCTGTAATCTAGCCTCCCATGTCAGACACCAACCACTTCCTTCACCGACTCTCCGTTTACCTTCTGGATCCCTACTTATCACTGTTGATGCCACCTCCCTATACACCAACATCCCCCATGGTCATACTGCCGCTGAAACTATCTTTCCCACGTGATTCAGCCGAGATTTATTTCATTATCTTTCCCACATTCTCTGGACTCCAAATCCACTACCTCATATAATATTATTATGGCTCAAAATAAGAAATTAAACTCTTTATTATTGAACTAGTGTGTGTAGTGTCTCTGTATGTCTGTGAAGGACAACATCAATTTCCAGAGCTGTGTAAACTACTCCCACAGCATACGTAATTTTGTACACGTAGACAAGTTATTCTTGTGGTGTAGAAGCAGACTCAGACTCCAACTGTTGCCTGTAAAATTCTTGAAATGTAAGAGAAAGAAAACTTCTATAGGATCTTCTCAAATTGGGATACTGCCATTCACATTTGGTCATTTAATGACTGTCTGTGAGTGAAATGAGCTCGTTTTAGCAGAGAAAACTTTCTCTATGCTTTTGGGAGTTTATTGAAGCAGGTTCTACAGCAAACATTGACCACCAAATGTTCGAAGTCCTATACAAGCTCGTCGTACATTACAGTTAATCACAGAATCTTTTAATCAAAAATAAATAAGCGAAATTACCTTTCAAAATGCACCAGGCTGTATTATGACTGTTGCTAAACTCCACATTAATGTTACATATCGCCTGCAAATCTCAAAAAATACGAATTATACAATATGGCAGCTAACCATGACTGTTTCATTGCACACGCTTTATACATGTCTTCTCATTATCCTGTCTCGCAACAAAGACGTGTCATATACCGATTTTCTCACATTTCTCTGCTTGTCACAGAACAACATTAAGTCAAGGAATAAATATTTCGCTTGTGCACGTGAAATGCGCCGCCTAGCGATGAACCAATAACAATCTAGGAAGGTCGTTGAACTTATCAGTTGATCAATTCATGACTCCTAACCGCTAGTATGGGCCAAGGGATGTTATACTCATTCCTCAAACACCTTACTAACTTTATCCTCACCCACAACTACTTCGCATTTGAATGTAAGGTATATAAAAAAATCTGCGGCACAGCCTTGGGCACCAGCATGGTACCCTCCTGTGCCAACCTCTTGATGGGTGTTCCAGAGAAGACCTTCCTAGCCTCCTCAAACACCAAACCCCCAGTCTGGTCCAGGTTCATTGATGATATCTTCGTGATCTGGACTCTGAGCCAAGACACCTTATCTTCATTCCTTCACAACCTCAACATCTTCTCTACCATCCACTTCACGCGGTCCTCACCAACTCTGCACGCCACCTCCCTAACAGCTCCATCTACACCTCTGCCCACATTAAAACCACCAACAGTGCCTGCATTTTAACAGCTGTCATCCCTTTCACACCAAAAAAATCCCTCCCATAGAGGTTGGCCAACTTGAGACAGTGTATCTGCAGTGACAAAAACTCCCTGATCCGAATTCTGAGAATCTCACCTAGGCCTTCACAGACAGGCAGCCCCCCCCCCCCCCCCCCCCACCTAGTCCGCAAATAGATCTTCTATACCCATTTCCCTCACACCCCCCAATCCTCCGTGCATCCCCAAGAATCAGCCACAAAGGAGTGTCCCCTTTATCACTCAATACCATTCCGGACAGGAATAACTGAACCACATCCATTGCCAGGGCTTTGATTACCTATCATCATGCCCTGAAATGACTGACATCCTACCCGAGATACTTTGCATGTCCTTCACCCAACCAATCTCCACAACATCCTAATCCATCCCTAAGTCACTCCCAATCCCGACCCCTTGCCGCAAGGATCATATCCCTGTGGAAGACCCTGATGCAAAACCTGCCCAATCCACCCACCCAGAACTTCCTATTCCAGTCCTGTCACAGGTTTATCCTATCCCATCAGGGGTTGAGCCACCTGTGAAATCTGCCTTGCCATCTAACAGGTGATCATTGCACAGCTTTTTATATTGGTATGATTATCAGCCATCAAACTGTTGCCAAGAGCAAAGTAGACCACCCTGCGGTACAGCATGCAGCTGAACATAACATACTTGATATCAATGGCTGCTTCACTGCCCAGGCCAACTGGGTCCGTCCCTATACCACCAGCTTCGCTGAACTGCACCGATGGGAGTTAACCTTACAGCACATTCTCCGCTCCAGTTATTATCCCTGTTTCAACCTACAGTAATGTACTGTCCTCACACCATCTACCCAACATTTTCCACCCTCTCTGTCCTGTCACCTCCTCCCTATTCTCGCCTCCCACCCCGTTTATTTGGAGCCCTCTGTCCAACGCATCCGCCTGTCTTTCCCTGCTCCTTTCCTTTCTTCCCCACCTCCCTGTCCCATACCTCCTGACCCTGTGCCTATTGGCAGTATAGTCCCTACACACTCGCACCAGATAGCATTCATTTCTACCCCATTCTGCACACTAACATCCCTTCCCCACCCCCTTCAGATTGCTGCTTGCATCCCACCTGATAGTTGCATTCCGGACCAAGATGCTGGAGTTGGCAGTCGTGTGCACGAGATGGGCTTGTGTGTGAACGACGAAGGCTGTGGCCGTACGTTTTAATTGTGCCTGTCTGCAACTTGATGTGTCTTCTTTATGGTAAGTAGCAATCTGTCTTTTCCTACATTGTTGATATTCCTATCTAGAGTTTCCATTGTTCAAAATTTACTTCAGTGTGCTGAATTATACATTCGTCGTCAATAAAACTTCAACAACAAGAAAAGCAAACAAAATTTTACTTATTGTGTGTATATAGTATAGTAGAAAGAAAACATTAAATTTGTAGGTGATTTAGGGGTATACAGGATGCAAAATTAAGTACCAGAGCTGCCACTACTGCCAGCAACCAAGCTCCAAACTGGTTGGCCATCGAGCTGGACTTAGCTTGGATCACAGATATATGTACGTCACTCCACAATGATTCAACTCTGCGCCAGAGTTCAACAATCATAGCCGCTGGCAAATTGTGGCATGCCAGTCTCTTGGCAAACCAGACAGATTATTTCAGTAGATGAGACCTCTGGAGAACATGCTGGCTAAGGCAATTGTCAAACCAAAGTCAGACAGCAAGGGAACCTTATGACACAGATCTAAAGATAGGTCACAGTTACCCATCATAACAAGCCAGAAACGTAACGCAACAGCAAACTAAAGCATCACGCCAGGTGCTGGCCCTTTATGATGTCGACAAACACAGTCTTGGCAACAGTTGTTCTAACCGGAGCCTCCACACACAGAAGTATTCTTTGTGGTACTGGAAGCTATCTTAAACCGCAACACGATGCTGTCCTCTTGTCATCTGGTGCACCACTGTTGGTGCGCCTCTTTTTGGTGGTGTATGAAGGAAAGTTGCAACAATGGTAGCTGTACTTCAGATATCTTTTACTGTCTGTGTGCATACTTGTCTTGGTGCTATTAAGTCACGAACTTGAGGTAGTTGACATGGCTATACAATCCTCCACAGCCAAGTGAACAACATGTCTGTCCTCTCAGAAACTAGATGCACATGGTCACTGTGATTCTGCATGGTGTTGAGCATGACATGCCGAAACCCATCAATTCCACTGTCGTGATACACATGCCTTCTTACTGAAAAATGATACAACTTAAGATTATAAAAATAACATGTCAAATGTAAAGGTACCGACATTGTGTGGGAGTTTTATTTTGCACATAGTGTGCTACATTGAGGAATGATGCTTATCTTCCATAAAGGACAGCAGTTGTAGCTACTTCGAGGAGGAAATGCCTGCTCGGATCACCAGCCTGTCCTGTAGATACACAGACTTTCACAACACCACTATGCTAACAATGAACACCATTATACTAACAAAGAACTCAAGTTGTCAGAAACAAAAATTAACTTTGGACAAATTACTTTTAGTCTGTATATAGAAAGTTGAAGGGGTTCATGTAATGTGTGTCACTTATATGCTAAGGAAAAGAATGGATGATCTGTCAACAGTAGTATCACGTTATTCACCAACATGTAGTGTAGCAATTCTGGATTTTAAAGCCACCAGAACAAAATCATAGAAGTACTCTGAGAGAAGTCAAAGAGAACAACCATTTCACAAAGGTAAAGAACATCATTATCACGCTGAAAGTTACACCCCATCATATTTTCATAACTGTGGAATCCCCACCAATGCTAGCAGCAATACAGTGGAACAATACACTGAAACCTCAATCATTCACAATCTTGCTGCACTTGTATTCCAACAGATGTTGACAGAAATTTCTCCCTCTTTAATGAAGCAATACCATGTTCTCACAAACAACCAACATCAAATGCGAATTTTGAATGAGAGACCGACTGCGTAATCTTTTCTTATACACGGACTGCAGGTGAAGATGTGTGGTTATGCTGAAATGCTAGTCATCTGCATATGCGGTCATGCCAATTTGATGTCTGTTGTATGCTGCCTTCATGGTGCTGCAATTCTAATGACCAGCAGTGTATATTTCACCACCCACCTCGATCACATAACAGAAGGGGAAAGTAGTGATATGAAATATTTTATGCCCACGTGGTTGCATATGAATCACTTGTCTGAAAACCACATGAATTTGTTTTGCCATTTCGTGTACTGTTGAGTGAAACAGGCAGTGTTTAAAATAAGGGTAAATATGTTTGTGTGTTTCACCATGTTTATTTATTATAAGTAAAAGAAAAAATGTTTAAAGCGTGTAAATCTAATGAATTTTCAGAATTGAGGGGAAGTGGCACTTTTGACGTGGTAGCTATACTGCTGATATTTTTCCATCTAGAGGGACTTCACAATGAAATGTATATCACAGCCGACAGTCTAGAAGGCTGTGCAACACTGTCTTTCTTTAAAGAGACTTGTAGTTACAGTCTGATAATCAGTCCATTGCTCGCAGTCACTGTGTTGAGACCCAACAACTTTTATATAAATTTTATACATATGGAGGAGAAACTAGATTCACTTTGGTATTTTACACATTAATGGAAAAAAAATTTGTCTAAGATAGAAAAATAAAATGAAACAAAAGAGACAATTTTGCTGAGGTGGTCCATTCCTACCACACATCTGTAGTCTTCTATGTTGAACTATATAAAAAACAATGTATATGAAAATACAAAGACTACAGTCTCTTTTGTTCTGATCCAAACACAAAAGATATTTTCTGAAAGCTGATGAAGAGTAAACAATACAGTTACATCACACTATATGATCACCTTAACTGAGTGAGAAGATATATTATCTGTATATTATTCCACACTGTCAACAGCTGTACCACTACATGTGTCTTGCCACAACAGGACATGACTTTAAATAAGGAAGGAGACCACGGAAATTATCAACCAACTTAGATCAAAACAACAGGAAGTACAGCTGATGATCACAGTACTTTTTTTTTTTTGGGGGGGGGGGGGGGACACCAACTCTGGTTCACTATTTGTAGATGGAGAGGGGAGGAGGCAACCAGTTAAATCCTTCAAGAAAGCCTGCTGGCATTTGCATAATCTACGGACAATCACAGAAAATTCAACTGGTACATATTAAAAAAGAATTAGAGACGGTAAAAGAGGGTTTTTCATAAATATATACATGTGTTTCATTTGTTGGTGGGTTGTCTACAGAGGTACATTGCCCGAGCCATCAGTGATAGGGATGTGATGCCACTGTCAATACTGTAGAACATGGGGAACCAGATGAGCCAAACCCCTTGTACAGTCCTGGTCATAAATTGAGTTGATGGAGCAAACTCCTCAGTCGTTTGTATTCAAATGCCTCCTGCTGGACTTAACAAGCATATGAATGGTTTCTCTCCATGATGATCTGCATATTTCATGGACCTTGAAGTAGATCACTGAGTGAGGTGATTCAATGGTTAGCATACTAGGCTGACATTTGAAAAGTGTTAGTTCAAATCCCCATTAGCCCACAAAGATTTAAGTTTACTGTGGTTTCCCTAAATTTCTCAAGTGAAATGTGGAGTTATTTTTGGAAATCAGTGTCGACAATTTCCTTCCCTATCATCTCCCAATTTAAGATTGTGCTTTGTCGCTAACAATCTTGTAGTCCACTGATGTTAATTTCTAACCTTCCCATGTTCCTCTTTTTTCTTTTGAGTGGGCCCTCTTTGAACTACCTGTGTTTTGCTGAATATGATCCCTTGTTGTGGGCTTGGTTACAAGAGGAAACCAGCATAGGCTACGCCATGTCTCATTAATGAAAGTTGCACATTAATGGCAACCCTTACTTTTCTGCTGTTAAGCTTTTCAATACAGGTTGGGTGTGTCTTGATGACACATGATAATGAACGACTTTACTAATACACTGCTCACATCAAGTTAGTTAAACAAGTCTTGAAATTATGATGAAAATAACTAGAACAAAAAGAGGGATGAAACAACAACATTCAGGAATAATGTCTTGCTCCATGAATATAACTTCATTAACAATGCACTGTTACCCGGATACAGGCAAACCCTGCAAGGTACTCATAATACTACCAATAAAACAACAGGTTTTTGAACAAGTAAACACCTGTACAGCAGCCACACAAACCAAGTTGGAACCTTGGTATACAAAGCACATTATGAAAGTCTAACAGCAAACAAACTCATCTGAAAAAGGGATGGGTACTACATTTGCCACAAACAAACATGTTTCCTATATTTGCCACAAGCTAACGTGTGTGCTACTGATTCTCCAAACAAACAGTTTACTTGCAAAATTAAGATTTTGGTAGTTATATGTCTTGAATAGTTTTGAGCTCAATGCTTTTGCTACCATCATATTAACCATTGAAGTATCTGATTGCATCTCACACACAATTAAACGATAAAATTAAAAACATCACAGTAATAATGACTATATCACTGCATCCACTCACCATTCAAGATAGTGAGTGTTCCTGAAATTTTGTAATGGTATATGGAGCAATTAAATGATTCAATTCTTTTCGCTGTAAATTATGTGGACAATTCTCGCAATCTAAAAGTGCAAATTCTTTGAAGAGAAAGTTACTTTCAGAGAACAAAGTTTTTTTAGTGAAAGTAAACTATCACATCAAAATAACTGTTGACTCCCACCTACAGAGGGATAAACAAACATCATAATTAAGTAAGAACACACATACAAAAAAGGGTTTTGTATATGCAAGCTTTCAGAGCCAGTGACTCCTCCTCCTGGTGGAGGGGTTTAATGGGAAGGAAGAGGGGTGAAGGAAAAGGACTGGAGAGGTTTATGAAATTGGGTACAGTTTGGAAAAGTCACCCAGGACCCTGGATCAGGGGACACTTACCCGAAGGGATGAGAAGGAAAGACTGATTGTTGGGGACTGCACTGGATGAGATTGGAAGACAGAGATAACTGCTAAAACATTGTGCACAAGTTGATAAGAGTGAAAAGCTAAGTCACTATATGTAATAAAGGTGGGAGATCGTCATGATACTTTTTCAATTAGAGGCCACATGTCCTTTGGATACCCATTATGTCTTTAACGTAGTGGTTTCCATTGCCTTCTGAATCCTCATGCTGTTGAGTTACTTCTTATGCCGGAAGTCTGTGCCTGCCAATGCTGATTATTAATCAAAATTTAAGCAGCAGTGGGTTATGAATCTGGGACCAAGGGCATTTTAATTATTAATCAAAGACGCTATCCCTAGGCTCATTACAGTGTCATTAAACTGTACCCCCACCCTCCAGTATTGTTCATTGTACATAGTGTTCTGTGCTCGAGTGCAAGTAGTGAAATAACTGAGAAAGAAAAAAGTAGCTCAAAGGCAATACAGTGATAATTATTTACCTTACCTTTTTTCTGGTGTGTGTGTGTGTGTGTGTGTGTGTGTTGGGAGGGGGGACTGCTATGGTTCCCAGTAAACTGAAATGACATTTGTCAAACAAACATTCCTCTCCATTAAGAAAAGGTGTATTTGTTTCTCATCAGTTGTTGGAACAAAATAAAAACAAGTGAAACTCCTGACAATTTTAGCATGTTTCGCCAAAAGTACAGGAAGCTAGCTATAAGGTAACATTTACCGTAAAGGCCAAAAAACCACACACAATAGCAGAAAAGTCAATTATTCAAAATGACAGTCACAATCGCATTATTCATTTTGCCGCCAACCGGTTTCAACCCATGATGGTGTTATCTTCAGGGCAATTTACACTATTTGGTCACTCACTCTGGAGTTACCAACCGTGCACAGGCAGGGTGATGGCTCCAGCGAGCAACCCAATGGTGTAAATTGCCCTGAAGATGACCCCATCACGGGTTGAAAACGGTTGGCGGCAAAAAAAAAAAAAAAAAAAAAAAAAAAAAAAAAAAAAAAAAAAAAAAAAAAAAAAAAAAAAAAATGCGATTGTGACTGTCATTTTGAATAATTGTTTGTAAGTAAATTCATCACTGTTGATCTCCATATAACTATGTTGTCAAAAAAAAGAGCAGATAAGTTGTTAATGTCCAATTTGAAGAAATGGTAAAAGCAGTTCTTGGTTCAGAACCTACTACTGAAATTTCAAAAATTCCTCTCCAGTGATATGGAAAACATTTTGAAGGAGAAAATAAAGGTACAGTTATTGTGATAGTTTCATAGCTTTGGTTACTGATAACAACTTGACACCAGCACCTACAAGCTTTAATCTGTACACTAAAAGCACTGAAGATGGTCATTATGTGATTGAAAATCGATTTTTATGTCAATAAACCATCAAAATTACACCCAACACTGACCTTCCTTCTAGTTACATTAGAATTACTACTTATGTATCTTCTTTAGGTCATTCATTGGTACGTGAAGATGCGATTATGTCAGAAAATTAGTAGTGATTAATAAATCATTTTGTCGCAGCTCTTCAACATTTGAAATGTATCATCACAGCTATGGCCGCCCCTCATACCAAGTCATCTGTAGTCACAAAATCATTCTACTTTATTTTTCCCCAATTTTGACCTAAAGTATCACAAAACTGACACAGCCCTGAAATTTTGTGTTGAGCCCAAAAGTTGTGGATCCAAACCAAATTATCTCCTTTGAATTACTATTAGCTTCATTTTTGAAAGCCTTGAATTTGACAAAGTGCCAAAATGCTCACAAAATACTTTGCACCTCTTCTCAGCAAGACCTTGTAAAATTACAACTGTTTCGTATGCTGAGTTCAAATTTTGAACAGTTTCGTTTTTTTTTCTATAGCGAACAGCAGTTCAAGATTTCACTCAGATTGCAGATGGTCAGGAACAATCCTATGTGCAATCAGAAAGTGTGTCACATTTGTTGTTTGCAAGTAAGCAAATATACTGTTACAGTGTATACCGGTAGAACGTTTAAGGAGCACTTTCCAAGATGCCTTTCACCAAAAAATTCAATAACAAATTATGGTTCGCACTACTACATATAACAATTATATTTAGAAACTCTACATAATTAGCTGCAAATTGGTTGCTTTATGACTTATATTATACCTAAAGCACTTATCCATAGGACTATTACTTACCGAGGGAAGTGGTGGTGAACCAAGACGAGGTGCTTTGGAGACAGGTGATGCACAGCTTGTAGTAATTGTGACCCCAATTTTGCCCGACTCCTGGGACAGTACTTCTGCTTTTCGTTTTGTGCCAGTGTCACATCGAGGTGACGTGGCAATTGCATCTTCCACAGTTGCAGCAGTGTTTGTCTCTACTGCATCCTGAACTGCAGGTGTGGGAATGGGAGTATGAGGACGTGTCGTCTTCACCTGGGCAATTACTGCTGGTTCGGACACTTCTACGGGTTCACTGGCTGCTTCATTCAAATCTCCAACAGTTACTGTTGGTTCGGGATCCACAGTGTCCACAGGTACAGGCCCTGAATATTGGGCAATACTAGTTAAATATTTGCTAATGCAATTAAGTCATCAAAATAGGAATATGGATATCTTTAGTACCTATTTAAGATAATGAGAAACACAATACTGAGGCATAAAAGTGGCTAAGTCCAAACATTTTCTGTTCAATAAGGCCCACAGCTTTCACAATGAAAAAAATACGTGACTCACCACTTTAATCTAAGAACATAAAAGCTCTTGTCCAGCTTGAGACTAGATACAGTTCTACACCTACATCTATACTCTGCAAGACACTTCACAGTGCGTGGTAAACAGTACTTCTGACACAACTACCTGATTCCCCCTTCCCTGTTCCATTCATTAATGGTGCATAGGAAAAACTATTGTTGGTATACCTCTTAATAAGCTCTAATTTCTCGGATTTTCTCATTAGGGTCATTTTGCGAGACATACGTGGGAGGAAGTAACATACTGCCAGACTTTTCCTGAAACGTACTCTCTCAGGATTTCAGTAGTGAACCAGTTCATGAAGCACAATGTCTCTCTTACAGAGTCTGTCACTGGGGTTTGTTGAGCTCTGTAACGCTCTCACATTGACTAAATGACCCTGGGACGCAATGCATTGCTCTTTGTTCGATCTTCTATATCTCTTCTATGAGTCCAACCTGGTAAGCATCGCAGAATGATGAGGAACACTCAACAACTGGCCAAACGTATTTTGATGCCACTTCTTTCAGGGATAAGTTACATTTCCTTAAGATTCTTCATCTGAATCTCAGTCTAGCATATCTGTTTTTCCTACTGATTATGTGTACTTCCACATTTCATTGCTACAGACTGTTACTCTTAGATATTTTATGGAAGATGCTGTTTCCAGCAATCTGTCATAATAGTGTAGTTCTACAGTAATGGAGTTTTTCTCCTATGTGCGTGCAATATGTCACATCTATTTACATTCAGGGTTAACTACCAGTCTCTGCACCACTCATAAATCCTCTGCAGGTCCTTTTGCAAATTGCTGCAGTCTTCTGGCGTTGCTAAACTCCTGCAGATAACAGCATCGTCTGTGTATAGCCTTATGAAGCTTCTGATGTTTTTTACTAGATAATTTATATATATCTTGTAAACAGCAACATTCCTTCCACACTTCCTCGGGGTAGTCCTGAAATTGTCATTACATTTGTCGATTGAGGTCCATTAAGAATGTGTTGAGCTCTCTCTGCAAAGAAGTTTTGAATACAGTTGCGAATCTGGTCCAATAGTCGATAATCTCATATTTTTTTCACTAAACAGCAGAGCAGGACGGTGTCAAATGCCTTCTTGAAGTCTAGGAACATGACAACCAGAGTGGTGATGTCTTTAGCACTGCGGATCCCATGGAGGAACAGAGTGAGCTGAGTTTCACAAGATCTCGGCTTGAGATATCCATGTTAATTTTTTGAGAGAGGATTTTTGTTCTCCAAAATCGTCATAAAAGCTTGTTCCATAACTCCGTAACAGACCGACATCAGCGATACAGGCCTACAATTATGTGCAACTGTACTATGACCCTTCTTTATAATGGGAATAACCTGCACTTTTTCAGTCACTAGGTACCCTTCATTGCTCCAGTGATTTATGAGAAACTGCTGCTACTAGGGATCACGTTCTTTCGCATAATCTCTGTACGATCTTACAGATACTTCATCTGGTCTTGATGCCTTTCCACTACCAAGTGATTATAGTTGCTTTCCTATTCTGTGATCATTTATCAAAATATCTGGCTTTTATGTTCATACAATGATTGAAAGCAGCAACAATATTACGATCTTCTGCAGTGAAACAATTGCAGAAGATCAAATTTAGTATTTCAGCCTCTCTCTGTCATCTTCCATTTCGGTGCCAGTATGATTCATGAGTGACTGAAGAGATTATATAATCTGCTTACTGATTTTACATATGACAAAAAAACTCCAACAGTTTTTGGTCAGATGGGATGGCACAATTTTACTTTTAAAGTCATTGAACACTTCTCCCATTGTTTCCTTTATGCTCATTTTTGCTTCATTCAGCTTTTGTTTCTCAGATAAGCTTTGACTTATCTGGAATCTGTGGTGAAGCTCTCTTTGTTTAGGAAGCAGTTTTATATAACAGTTATTAAACCTAGTCTACGGCATACTGAACAATGCTTTTGGTTTTTTTTCCATTTGTGCTTTATATCTTTGTCCTCAGCATCAAATATTTGATGTTGACTACTAAGATACTCAGCAATTTGTATCGTGTCACTCTTGCTCATCAAAAATACTTTCCTACATTTCATAACAATCCATGTAATACCCACATCATTGATGCAATCACTGCCTTATGATCACTCTGCGTTAACTGATTCTAAAAGTTCAGAGAGAAGGTCTAAGACTTTATCTTCACGAGTTGGTTCTCTCACTATCTGCTTGAAGCAATTTTTGGATTAGACATTCAGAATAATGCCACATGTAACCCTGTCTCTGGCACCATTTTTGGTCACATGACTCTCCTATTCTGTGTGGCAAGATGATGTCACCCCCTATTGCAATAGCATGATCATCAGGAAACTTATTCACAAAATTCTGCAAGTTCTCCCTGGGCACGCAGTCTATAAAAGCATCCACTATCGTTTTTGATCTACCGACTTCACCAAGATTAATTGACGTTCAGAAACCATAATAACCTTAGTAGATATTACAGAATTCTTTCCTGCAATAAATACACCACCACTTTTGGCATTTAACCTATCATTACAATGAATATTCTAATTTGAATTTAGAATTTTGCTTCCACTCACTTCCAGTCTCAACCAACCTTCTGTTCCTGACACTGTCTGTGCATTATAACTTTCAATAAGAGATTCTAAAACAGGGATCCTTCCTAGGATGCCCCAACAGTTTATTAATAGCACATTAAACTTTTCTACATCCAATATGCGAGGATGAACATTTTCTGAGAACATTGTGGCTGGTGTATCTTCGATTTTGGCTGGCAATTCGTCTCTGATCACAAGGGGCAAAGGGATGGGGGGATGTTCACCATAGGACTACAATTGACTCTTGGTATGATGCTACAATTCTAACTTTTTTTATTATTATTTATCCCTCTTGGAGCAGAAACAAAACCATACAACAATTCAGTACAATGACCCAAAAATCAGCATTTCTATCATTTTACACTTTCCTTCCCTAAAATAATATTGTGCAGATCTGTTTTGGTTTTTGCAAAACAGGTACATCCCAAATTACTGCACAGGGCATAACTCTCCCAAAAAATAAAATTTTAGAGTTTTGCTGGAGACAGTACTGTTATTCACCAAATGACTAGCATTAGCAATTTGAGCAGTTACCTTTCTCAACACTTACCAAAACAATCCCAAAAGACAAACTCTATTTCATTTTATGACTGTTAGAATGATTATATGTTATTTATATCTTCAGAAAAGCCAGTTGACAATTGTATAAGTTATTATACATTATGAAGACAAAATGTGATCCTCTAGTTACAGAAATCTGTATTGACAGATTCTGTACCAATAATAAGAAAAACTGCCCACATTTTTAACCCTGTATGTCACCACATATCGTTACATCTGTAATTCTTCATACTAGCAATGCAATGTCAATTTAGAGTGCACTTCTGTTACGACATCACTCAACTGATGCTTTATGTCGCATATCATGCAGACTGACTTCACAATGGGATAGTATTGCAACTACTTCTGCAACATAATCCATGTTCTCCTTGGTTCATATAAGGTAACCAAATTGACAACCAGGGCAGACCCTCCAATAGTACCATAGGAAATTCATTCTTTCAGTATTATTCCAAAAGGTAATTCATTCTTTCAGTATTATTCCAAAGGATCTATATCAATATTAAAATGGCTGAGTGGCCACGCGGAACATTAACTCAACTGCTCCTCATTCTTGGATTCCAAGTACCAATCGCAATCAGCTCTTCTGCAGAGATCGTCATGCTTTTAAGACAAAATCTTAGGCAGCTGCAAGGGTGTCTGTTCCCCATGTAAGCAATGGCCAGAATAATTCCTTGCAGTAGCTCTAAAATGCCTTTGGGAGTGGTGACACCACTGTAATCAAAGCTCCTGAATAAGGTTCAGAGTAGCCAACCCTGAAGGTTTTCAGCCTTCGCCCCTGGTATATCCCTTTACTAGTTCACATACAATGATAAACATTGACGCAGATGTCACTACCCCAGGGAGTATCCAGTCTCCCGTCACCAAGAGTGGCGCACTGAGGCCTTCGGATTCTGGGGAGCCTGACGTCATCATGCAGGGAAAGTCAGAGTTCCCTAAAATCACCATCTGATTGAGACCCAAAACTATCACACACTTTGGAACTATCAATATTCAAACGCACTGTAAAACCGGAAAACTTAAGCAATTGACTGATATCCTGAATAAACGCAAAATTTCAACAATGGCTGTCCAAGAAACCAGATTCACTGATGATACGGTTTTTGAGTTGGAAGGTTATAAAATAATTAAAGGGAAGCCGGTGTCTAAGAACACACATGGCTCCAGCGTTTTTGGAACAGCCCTTTTAATAAGACGTGATGTGATGGATTCTGTCATAGGATTCACATCAGCTAGCAAATGCATCTCTGTGTTATCCCTAACATGCGGCAACAAGGGATATTCTATTGTAAATGCACACGCTCCAGTTAATGATGAAAACAAGAACCCTGAAAAGGTCCGAAGTTTCTTGCAGATGCTAGAAGATGGAATCAGTAAGATCCCCAATCACCATGTCAAACTACTGGTAGGTGACTTCAACGCTCAACTGGGAAAAGAACAACAGTACCAAGACATACTAGGGCCTTAGACAGCACATAGACGAACAAATGCTAACGGCAAACACTTAATTGAACTGTGTAGGTTGTATCAGTTGAAGATCGTATCCACAGTATTCCCCAGAAAGGCAAGATACCAGACCACTTGGCAGTCACCAAACGCTACTATTAGATCATTTCAAATCGATCATGTTGGAATCAGTGT
Organism: Schistocerca piceifrons; assembly: GCF_021461385.2. NCBI lineage: Eukaryota > Metazoa > Arthropoda > Insecta > Orthoptera > Acrididae > Schistocerca > Schistocerca piceifrons. Next base: position 637,655,426 of record NC_060138.1, on the reverse strand, counting down.
ACAGAGCAGGAAAGAAATCACGAATTTCAGAGTACACAAAGGTTGGAATGTTGATTCTGACCATTTCTTCATGCAAATAAAGACCAGAATACTACCCAATCGAAAGGTACCTCCTACCACAATCCCACCAAGGATTGATCCCCAATTCTTTACAGAGAATAAAGAATGCTTTACAATGGACATCATGCAAAAATGAATGAAAGACTGGAACCAACTGAGGTCCTTTGTAAGCAAAGCAATCAATAACCTCAAAGGAAGCGAAGTCATAGGTGATGGAATTCTGAATGTGACCTCACAGTTGCTGAGTGTGCCACAGCCTAGAGGAAGTGGAACTTGACTAAACAACAAAGTCTGGGAGAATTTCACAATGGTGTGGAAATTGACAAGGAAGACTATCAGGTGTGTGAAGAGATCTTACGATCGATCAAGACTGGAAAAGTTGGATGAAGAATTTGAAATGTACAACACCAGAAACTTTTATCGGGCCTTCAGAGGGGAATCCTCAGGGTATAAACCACAACACCTTCACTTTAAGAATACGGCCAGGGAGCTGGTCACTAATAACCGCGAAAATGTGGAACTTTTGGCAAACTATTTTGAGCAATTGCTTAATTGTCAAGAGCCCACGGAAAGATTGCCTGCTGAAAAACCTCAAGTGATGCTCTTACCATCTAACCCGCCAACTATACAGCAAGTTGTTAATGTCATCAACCATCTTAAGAATGGGGCACCCGGGGAAGATGGCATCGTTGCAGAAGCTCTGAAAGCAGGTGGAAATATGATCATAGAGGCTCTACACCGGATCTTGGTTGACTGTTGGGAGGCTGGTAGGATCCCTGATGACTGGAAATCAGCTATCTTACACCTTTTACATAAGAAAGGCGATCGCAGCTATCTCAACAACTACCAGGGGATTTCTCTGCTGCCAATAGGATACAAAGTGCTCTCCAAGATTTTAATGGACAATGTAGAAAGTCAAGGTGATCAAACAATTGGTGAATATAGAGGAGGATTTCGACGCAGAAGGTCCTGTACTGAGCAGATTTCCAATTAAAACAAAAAAGGAGTACGAACATCAGCGTGGTTTTTTTAGACTTTACGAAAGCTTATGATTCCATCAACCGCCAAACACTCTTCCTAGTACTCCAAGAACGAGGTGTGGATTACAACGCACACACCCTCATCAAACAGACTTTCACAGATACAACCTCTAAGGTGAAGTTCAGAAAAGAACTATCTTGGAGTTTCAACATCCAAACGGGAGTACGTCAAGGTGATTGTCTATAACCCATTCTGTTTAATCTGGTGCTTAAAAAGTCATCAAAACCTGGGAATGTACGCTGAGGAATCTAGGAATCAAACCAGTTACCATAGGAGTCAGGATCCGAAGAAACAAGATAAGGTGCCTTGTTTTCACAGATGACATTGCAATCTTAACCAGCAACTCTAAGGATGCTGTCATTGCTGTACAAGCCCTGCATGAGATGGCAGTGAAGTCAGGGCTACAAAAATCATATAACAAGACCAAATACTTTGAGAAGTGGCACTCCAGTAACACCCCTTTGACGACTATACATGTAATGATTGGGAAGGTAAATCGCTTTCATTATCTCAGTGAATGAGTCCACCCCAATGGTAGAGATGCACCTCTATCTCAGAAAGGAGTAACAAACTCAACCCAGCATAACATCTGTCCCACAATCTGTACAACAAGAAGTGCATTTCGAAGAATGCTAAGGTTTGTAATTACAGATCTGCTGTCAGACGACAGTTTCTGTATGCTGCAGAGACCCTCTTGATGAAGAGAATAGGCATGATGGATGACCTGGAGAAAGCCAAAAGACATATTTTCAGAAAAATTCATGGCCCGAGATTGCTCCCAGATCGAATCTACCAATTGAAGTCTAATTCTGAACTGTATCAACAGTTAGAACGAGCCAACACCAGTATGCAATGTAGGAGGCTCAAGTTCTAACGAATGAACAACAATAGGCTTTGTGGAGGTATGTACCATCTATGCAACTAAATGAAGGCAGTTTGTTGCCATACACTTTTCACTACATTTATTTGGGAAGAGTCATCAGTGGCCTGAAATACATGTTTCTTTTTATACTTACAATAAAACGTATTATGTGATAGATATAATATACTGATATCTTACATTTTGTCATGTTTTTCTCTTGCTTTTTAGGTTAGAAGCAACTTTTGTAGCAAAAGTTTCATATTAGGAATGTATCGTTTGGTGTTACTTATGATTTCCAGCACTGTTAACACATGTGTGTTCCTGGAGATGTATTTGCAGGTCTTCATACTCCAGCTAGTCGATTTCTGGTGTTGTTTCATAAGCACTTGTCACTTCGCATGTTTCACTTTCACTTCCATTTGGTGATCAACATATATGTGTTTTCAGTGTGTAGTGTTGCCAAATGTTGTGTGTGTGTGTGTGTGTGTGTGTGTGTGTGTGTGTGTGTGTGTGTTGTAGCGGGACTTTGAATTTCGCTGCGCTACACTCGTTCTCTCAGATATAAATTATACCGTCGCAGCTGTGTGAGCACTCGATGGCAGAGAAAGTATTTATAAGAAAATGAAGGTACAAAAATTGGAACACATTTTGTTTTCTACCCGCTATTGTCTCTTGTGAGCGAAAGCTTAATTTAACTTATTCACTAGTCTTGGTACGATTCAGACGTAAAACTTATTCGTTAGTCTTGGTCTGATTAAGACATAAAAACTTATTGAAGTGCAGACATATAGTATTGTGGAAGCAGCTGTAAAATACATCGCATTCGATATCAGGATGGTTTTAATTTGTAGACATTAGTAATTCCTGGATGATGAAATTTACTGCAAGTTTTTGGAGCAGCTACGACTTGTTCATGCAGAAATGAAGCAGGAGATCGTTGGAGAACAAGACCTGAACGCCGCACGAGAGAAGACATATTAACTTGGTAATGAATGTACTCTTATCTACGTCATTTTCCCCTGTTAATCACCTTTTTTTATTCTCTGTTCTCTTTCAAATAATTTTTGTAGTGGAAATTGGTTTGACTTTTGCTCAGAAACGCCACAAGGACCACCCCAACAATAGCTTTTCCGAATCACTAAGTCCGACAGGTTTTCTGTAATTCGAAGTCCGATTTGCATTTCATTCTTTCCCTTTTTCACGGTCATTAACGATTTTAAAACCCCCCTTTTTATTCACCATTTCTTCCCACATTTCAACCTTTTCTTTTTTATTAGCCACTACAATTGGCTTCCGCGACAGGATGCAATCTTCGGATGTATCATTTTTGAGCAAATTTGAAACTTTAATTCGTATTTTTTCCCAACAGAGAATAACCAAAAATCCTGAAGTTTAAAGGGTAACTAAAAGCCAACTTTATTGTACCTAAGCAAATGATTATAAAACAATATTGTAAAGAATTTTTGAAACTAATTCAATCTGCTTTTCTTTTCATGGCATATATTGATGCAAAACTGTTATTTTGAGACTTTTTGGTGATTATCTGATGGAGATGTATTAAGAAAATCCATATTTTGACGAATACGATTTATGCAGAAGTGATTGACCAGCTGCTGCAGGACAGAAAATTTAATGGTGAGTCACACAATTATATTTTATTCAAATATTCAACAGTCAACTGGAGAATCCATTTTTCCCTTTCCACACATCCTGTAGTTTTCTTCTAGGTTTTTCCAAAATTATCTACCTCTATTGTAGTTTGTGGTAATTACAGTATTGTTGTAGCATATGAAGATCGTGAATTTGACTGCCAAACAGTCATTTGTTACGAAAAATTTTACCCACCCTGCTGCATCTTTCTCAAACCATTGTTGCAATAGAGCAATCATTTACATTAACGAGAAAATTTTTGAACCTAAATTTGAGTCAAATCTTTATTAATCAGACTTATATTATTCCCTTTTTGATTTACGATTATACATCCTATTAAAATGGAATGCGGTAAGGTCGAGATAGTTTTGACAGATGAGTTAAGTGAACTAGATTCACCGTTCAACCAACAAGAAAGTCTGTGTTTTCCTCCATGGACGAGTTCATAGGTCAATGCAATGATTTTGCCTCAAACTCGCAACATTTGTGATAATACACAGATAGCGACTTTAAATGACGAACTGTGGAATGGACGCGAGACTAGACCGTCAGCGTCATTGTTAACATCAATGTCAGAACCGAATATGAGACAAATTCAGCAACGTGACACAAATCGGACATAGGAGACTGACAAACTGGACCGACTATTAGAGTTATTTGCAGACATGAAACGAGACAGTCAGAAAATTGACGTATTAAACCATACTATGACCGAAAATTTTGAACGAATGACGAAACAGATGACAGAATTAAATACCACCACTCAACAGCTCAGGCAGCGATTTGAGACATTGTCCGACCGAGTCACTAAACAGGAAGAAATTATGGTTACATTCACACATGAAACAAAAAACAATATCACCCAATGTGAGAATCAGTTAACTCAAATAGTTAATGTGCAGCAGGAAGTGAACACACATGTGGAAGAGTTAGCTCAGGCCCACACTTCAGCTAGCTCCACCCAAGAAAAGCTGACTGAAGAAGTAGGAAATATTACCCAACAGCTCACAATGGTAGTTCTTGAACAAACCCACCTCAAAGAAAAGATAGAAAAATTAGAAGACTGAGCGGACCTCGCGTCACTAAACAATGACACCAACACAGCTAAAAGAATTGTACATGAATGTAAATTGTGTGACGACTATCTGGACAAAAAACTTGAAACAATTACACAGGACATACTTTCAAAAACAAAGACACATGTTAAAGACGAGACAAAACACATAGAAGACGAAGTGACAAAATTACGAGACAATGTTGTGCCGTGTTTGGCGATTGGTGCAAACGCATCATCAGGGAACGGCAGAACAGCTAAAACCATGGTTAATGACACAGACAGAACACCTATTGTGGAATTACCCATTTCCAATCAAAATTACAATGTGCCGCTTTCTTTTCCACCAAACGAGCAATATTATGATACAATACCTAGAGTAGCAAGTGACACAAACCACATCAATACAGTTATGCCAACCGGCATGGCTGATGACAAGTTTGTAAGGCATGGGTATTTCCAGACATTTTCCAGTGAGGACAAGCACAAAGTCCACCCTATTGTGTTTATTAGATCATTTGATGGTGTTTTTCCACGTAGTTGGTCAGAAGTCGATAAAATCAGATACGTCACCAATCTCATCAGAGGACGAGCAGCTGAGTGGGGTGCCGCTATGAAACGGCAGTGCCTTACGTTTGAACATTTCGAACAAGCCTTCCTGGACGAATTCTGGTCCAAAAATGAGCAACAGAGTCTAAGGAGAGAAGTGTGCAACCCCGAGACCTATGACCCTAAAAAAGAGACATTAAGACAATACTTTGAGAGGTACCTAGACAAGACACTGTACTGGTCCAAACCAGCCGACTTGCCAGCGATAATTGACACTTTAAAGAGCCACTTACCCTTTCCATACCGAGACAGATTAATAGGAGTACAAGAGAATGACATTAAGACTTTCTTAAACTTCTTAGATCAAATGGACATAGTTTACACAGGCGATTCACGCCATTCAAATACTACTCATATTAGTAACCAAAATCAGCACCCACCCCAAAGGAACCGTAGTGACGGTGGTTGGTGGAACCATCCTTCCGCGCCGCGACACAATACGATGCCTGCATGCGAAACATATTCAAATGGAAACGTGTATGACGGTACGAACAACCGCAGAAATTCGTGGAATAATAATAACAAAAATAATTATCACCCATATCAAAATGGTAACTACATGCAAAATGAAAACCACAGACAGTACAACAACAACCGCAATAGGGGACGTGAGAATAACTGGTACAACCCGGGTTACTTTGCTCAGAAACGCCACAAGGACCACCCCAACAATAGCTTTTCTGAATCACGAAGTCCGATAGCTTTAATGTAATTCGAAGTCTGATTTGCATTTCATTCTTTCCCTTTTTCACGGTCATTAACGATTTTAAAATCCCCGTTTTATTCACCATTTCTTCCCATATTTTCAACCTTTCATTTTCTTTTCTTCTCTTTTTCTTTTTTATTAGCCACTACAGTGAGTGTGTGTGTGTGTGTGTGTGTGTGTGTGTGTGTGTGTGTGTAATTTTTTGTTTAATAAGTATATGTTTCTGTTTGTGTGTGCGTTATTTGCTGTGTGCAAACCCCACATTCCATTGAGGCCTGTTATTAATTTCATGAATGCACCATCATACCATGTGGCAAAACACAAACAAAATCATAATGCAACATTATGAAATGAAAAACAGCAGAACAGTGAAAAACACAAATGAACTCATAACACAAATAAAAGATGTACACATCCCAAACACAGCATCACTCATCTCTTTTGACATAGAAAACATGTACACCTCGATATCCACTGCAGAGACAATAAAACTAATTGAAGAAAACTTACTGACATACAATAAACTATCTGCAGACAATATTCATGAAATAACAAAAACCCTCAAAGCAATCACATCCCAAAATTACTTCCAATTTGAAAAGGAATTTTACTTACAAGAAGATGGGCTTCCAATGGGATCCCCAATTTTAGGAACACTGGCAAACATATTCATCAACCACATAGAAAACACAATCTATGATACAGTCATCACAAAGAAAGGATACAAAATTGGTTACTGATACAGATCTGTGGATGACAATCTGTATGGTAGATGAACCAACAGAGAAAATTGATAAACTTCACACAGATGTAAACAACATACATAAAAATATTCAATTTACCATGGAAAAAAAAGCAAATACACTTCTTGGATATAACAATAAAGAGAGAGAACAATACAAACCCAAATTTGACATCTTCAGAAAGCCAACAGCCACAGACATAATCATACATCCTTCATCCAAACACCGGCAAAATCAAAAATTAGCGGCCCTATGACACATGTTACACAGGCTAAATAACATCCCACTCAGCAAAGAAAATTATGAAAAAGAGTTGCAAACAATACAACTCATAGCTACAAACAATGGTTACAGCACCCATATAGTACAAAAACTCAATCAAAAAATTAAAACACAACCAAAGAAAAATCAAAACAAGCAGGCAGCACAGAGCCCCACAAACGCTACAGCACACATGGAAACATAAAACAATAACACTCATGACATGAATAACAGAAAAATATGGTACACTCTTACATACAAACACAAAGTAACACACAAGATAGCAAATATACTAAAGAAACAGGGATTACGAACAGCTTACAGAAGAAGAAACCCACCCCAATCACATTTACAAACAACAGAAAAACCAGATAAATACCAAGAAGCAGCTAGAGAGCCAAGAATGTAAATCAGTATATCTGAGGATGACAAGCAGGAACTTTAAAACTAGATGTAAAGAACACATAAGATGTTGGAAATATGAAAACAGTCATTCTACCTTCACCGAACACCTGATAAAAAAACATGGACATGAACCATCCAACATATAATGTGACATGACAGTTATCAGAGTGAATAATCACAACAAAAAGCTCCCGGCATCGCAACAAAACTTTCACATACAAAGAGACATTGCAATGCAAAAGAAGGTACTCAATGACCAAATCCATATAAACAATAACTCCCTGATCATGCTACCCAGCAAAACAATAACAAACTGAAATATAACCTGGATAAATAATTAATGAATTTCTCCACCCCCCCCTCCCTGAAACACACACACAGACACATGGACTCATATTTATTAAAAATAATAATAATAGTACATTGGCACACACACACACACACACACACACACACACACACAACAAATGAAAAACATCAAACACAACAGAAACAAAAGACAGACAAACACACAACAACAGTTGGCAAGACTACACACTGAAAACACACATATGATGATCACCAAATGGAAGTGAAAGTGAAATATGCTCAGTGACAAGCGTGTATGAAACAACACCAGAAATCGGCCAGCTGGAGCATGAAGACCAACAAATACATCTCCAAGAACACACAATACCGGCACTGGAAATCATAAGTAACACCGAACAATACATTCACAATATGACTTGTGCTACAACCCAAAAAGCAAGAGAAAAACATGACAAAATGTAATATGTCAGTATATTATAGCCATCACATATGTTCACTGTATGTATAAAAAGAAACACGTATTTCAGGCCACTGATGATGCTTCCCAAATAAATGAAGCGAAACGCCTTTGGTAACAAACAAAACTGTCTACGAATTTAGAGCAACTAAGGGAATGACTGGAAACAGATAAAAATGACAACAACAGGCTTACCAAGACGATCTTCTCATTGGTTAAAAGCTAGAAGACAGGAAGCCTGTGGCTTAATGAGCTACTAAAGGACTCGCATTCAGCTCGGATCTCTGATCTTGAGGTTCCAAATTTTGTGCTATGGTCGAGTCTTGGACCCCACCACCTAGAGTCCCCAAACATCAGAAGCCCCTTTCACATGAGAGGAAGGAGAAATTATCAGCAGGGCTCAAGAGATATTGGGAACGGAAGAGAGCATCGAAGAAGAACTAGTCATAAGTGCCCCTTAGTGAGCTAAAAAAACTTCTGCTGAAGTTGGAGAAGTGGGCGTAATACTTGTTTAAAGATTACCACTGACAAAACTATGTGCATCAATTTTATTTGTTCCTGTCAAATGTTTAGTATACCTGACAGACACCTGTGGAAAAACCCTCTTGCTTTTACGAACTTGATGAGATTCTGAGGCCTTGGGTCCTACATTTCAAAAAGAAACTTATTTGTCTGCCACATCTGAAAGACTGTTGGATAGGCACTTAACAAACTAAAATCCCTGAATGGTAAGACTGTGTGTGTGTGTGTGTGTGTGTGTGTGTGTGTGTGTGTGTGTGTGTGCGCGCGCGCGTTGGTGTGGGGTGGGGCAAAAAGTGTAATTAACCATCCTGCAGCAGCTCCTCATAAATTGACATTGGTATATATACTCCATTGTGCAGTTGCCTGCATGTCCTACTGCTTCCTTAGCACATTATATGCACAATATCAACACGATGTGGTAATTTGGATTTAAGCAAAGCAGTTTCTGAACACCTAGAAACAGTAGACGTCAAACTTATATCTCAGGGATGATACCGTATATACTCGAATAATCCACACGTTTTTTCCCCCAAATTTTAGGATGAAGAACTGGGGTGGGCGGATTATTCGAAACATTGTTGGTACTGCTCCGCCCCCAACAATACATCCCATTATACTATTGCATTGTTGCGGCCTCAGTCTGTGACGCATCAGTAGCACGTTAGGAGTGAAGTATTAACGTCTACAAACTTGTTAATTATGGCTACAAGTTCTCGTTATCGCTAGTACACTGTTAAACAAAAAGTGAAAATTATTGAAGAAGCTGAGAATATTGGAAACTGTGAAGCAGGAAGAAAATACGACGTGAGGAGAGTTGTATTCGGGACCGGTGAAAAACTAAAACGCAGCTCCAAGAAACTAATAGTAATCGCCGGACATTTCGCGGCCAAAAAGCGAAGCATCTGGACCTCAAGAAAAAGCTCTGCGATTATGTAGATGAGAAGCGACAATACGGATGCGCGGTGACGAGTGAAATGTGCCAGCTTAAAGCATTATCTTTAGCCAAAGAACTAGGCATTACCAGTTTCAAAGCCAGCCAGGGCTGGCTATCAAGATTTTTCAACCGAAATGATTTAGGATTCCGGAGGAAAACTAGTATTGCTCAGCGGCTTCCAGGCAATTACGAGGAAAAAATAGTGAATTTTCATCGTTATGTGATAAATCTGCACCGTAAACAGTCCTATATATTATCGCAAATTGGTAATGCGGATCAAACGCCAGTCTATTTTGAGATGCCGCTCAACAACACAGTGAACAGGAAAGGAGAATCCAGCATCATGATACGAACTGGCAGCAGTGAGAAACAAAGATGTAAAGTGATGTTTATTTTATTGCACATACCGTGTTAACAAATTCTTAAACAAGATAATTCACATTTCTTTTTTTGCTATTGTAGGTACGCGTAGAGTCCCGGCTGGCCGTGATAATGTTCCCCAGCCACCCTCCCGTCTAATGGGCCAGCCCGCCAGCTGCACGCCGCTGAATCGGTTGCGTTTTAATGATGTATCAACGTGTACAGCAGCGTTGCTTCAAACCAGTAGTTATTATACATACTTTTGAACACATCATAACGTCGGAACAATTTTATTTTGTAAATAAAACAAATTAAAGCAAAAAATATTTTTTTTTCCTTTTCCTCAAAATTGGGGTGCGCGGATTCACTCTGCAGTAGCAGGATACAGTAACATTCTTTGCTAGAGAATCAATTCTTAGCAGTCAAAATTACAAAAATTTAACTGAAAGGGAAAGTCTGTATTTACTGTTTCATGTATCTGACAAGCCAATGTGGCACCTTTGTTTTGTAAGTGCAGTGTGCTGTTGATATGTTTGTATGATTCATCCACAGTATTATTATTTCTAGAAGGTATGTAAAAAATATTGTGACATCTTTGTTGTTATATTGTTATCCCACATGTATACTGGTTGTACAGTTGTGAGATTGATACAGTAATGTTTGTTTCTCCTGATACACTGTAGATCCAAAGATGACAGTTTGACTCTGTCAAAACCAGTCAGTGAGGAAATAAAATAAAAATATTACAACACGTGACCTTGGCTGCATATCTTCTTATTTATCAGTTGTTACTGAGTTCTCTAATAGCTTTTCTTATATGAGTAAAGTTGCCACTATTCTTGCTCTGGTTGTTTTCGCACATTCTCTTTTACAGTGAGTGTGTAACAGATCCTGTTTTCATGACTTTTCCAACTGATAACATTAAACCATATTTCTTTTTTGCTCCCCTCTATTAACTTACTTAGTTTGTATTTACCTAAACTGTGATGTACACAAGTCAGAATTGAATTAAATGTATTCAGTTTACCTTTCAAGAAATATGTTAGACCGTATCAGTTCAACAGAAATACTCGCCTAGCTTTCTGCTTTAACACTTTGTTTCTGCTGACCACTGGCACTATAACAGAATCGTGGCTGCTACTCATAAGTGACGATCTAGAAAATGTTGGTTCTGATTTTATACAAGGGAGAAATAAATCTCTGTTAGACTAGCTGTTCGATGCTATTGTCTGATAATGCATTCAGTATCATTTGCAAAACTGTTAAGTCTCTGTTGGTGAAGCAGGCATCATTTCCCCACTGAAATCAAAACAAAAATGTGTGTGACTTACATCTCACAGAACTGGAAACTAAGTCGCATATTCATTATAATGTAGTTCTTGGCCCAACACTGATTGAAAGTCACATTCAGTAACATAATGCATTTACGAAACTACTAGCCACTAATGCCAGCTTGTGGTGGCAGTGATCATAAATTCATAGAGCAAAGATGAGTGACGTAGTATAACAAAGGAAACATATGTTGAGAGATTTGTGAAATGTTTGGCTTTTTTATTTGCCATACTTCAATGACAGCACAATACAGATCCACCTTCCCAATGCACATCAGTCTCTTTTGGATTATGCTTATGTAAACAATTACGGCATGTTTTTAGCTCCTATTAAAATATATCCCTCCATCAGCAGGTTCTGAATTACTAATTGCCAATGAAGACTACGTAAGTTACATACTTCCACCCACCATCATCAAACAGAATAATTTTCTGAGGAAATTCCACAATATGACAAGTTATTCACAAAATGGAAAGATGTATTTATATCTGGCATCCATCCCCAAACTCTGTGTAGATGACCATTTAAAAAACTAGGGATACTGCTAACAACACATTCACACTACATTTATTCTCTTAAGAAATTTATATGAAGAACCAAACACAATTTGGAAAAAAAAGAAAAAAATTAAATCTTATAAACATGACACTAGGAACAAAAATGGCCTCCACTATTCATAACTTGATTTTACTTTTACACAGAAAGAACAAAGTATACAACTATTAGATATTTGATGACCTCCCTTGAAAACTGAAGGTGGAAACAAAAACATTGCCAAATACAAAAGGAAATCATTTCTTTTGGTAGTTCCTATTCTAATCTCTAGATACAATTATGCAATTCTCTAGCATATAGCAAAATTTTCACTGGCTTGTGACATTAAATAGCTTATGAATCCTGAAAAAGGGAACAACTTTGCATTCACAAAAAGTGATCACAGACTTCTGCAGAAAGGAGAACCTGATCATTGTTTTAACAAACAAATTAAACTGAGCATTTACCAGACAGAAAGGTAAAAGGCATGTATTAGCCTACAATGACAGGACCATGGGTCACAAACTTTGGGACTACAGACAAATGGCACCTCGGTGTCAACTGAGTTGCATAATACTTTCCATGTTATTTTTAACCTTGGATCCAACATTTATTATGCTTAGAATATAATAGAGGGAAACATTCCACATGGGAAAAATACATCTAAAAACAAAGATGATGTGACTTACCAAACAAAAGTGCTGACATGTTGATAGACACACAAAAACAAATACAAACATACACACAAAACTCAAGCTTTCACAACCAACGGTTGCTTCATCAGGAAAGAAAGAAGGAGAGGGAAAGACGAAAGGATGTGGGTTTTAAGGGAGAGAGGAGTCATTCCAATCCCGGGAGCGGAAAGACTTACCTTAGGGGAAAAAAAGGACAGGTATACACTCGCAGACACACACATATCCATCCGCACATACACAGACACAAGCAGACATTTGTAAAGGCAAAGAGTTTGGGCTCAGATGTCAGTCGAGGCGGAAGTACAGAGGCAAAGATGTTGTTGAATGACAGGTGAGGTATGAGCGGCGGCAACTTGAAATTAGCGGAGGTTGAGGCCTGGTGGGTAACGAGAAGAGAGGATATACTGAAGGGCAAGTTCCCATCTCCAGAGTTCTGACAGGTTGGTGTTAGTGGGAAGTATCCAGATAACCCAGACGCCCTTAAAACCCACATCCTTTCGTCTTTCCCTCTCCTTCCCTCTTTCCTGATGAAGCAACCGTTGGTTGCGAAAGCTTGAATTTTGTGTGTATGTTTGTATTTATTTGTGTGTCTATCAACATGCCAGCGCTTTCATTTGGTAAGTCACATCATCTTTGTTTTTAGATGTATTTATTATGCTTAAGATCATAAGTTATTGGCAGAAATTTAAATAGCCAACTGCAAAACGAATATGGGTTTCATTTGAACTACTCTCTGAAGTATGTATGTAGACAACTAAAATTTGTAGCACGGAAGGAACCACAAAAAATCTTATTGAAATATTAAAACTTTTAAAGAACATGAGATATGTATTATTACTTAAAACGTGATTATTCAAACTGCAACTTTTTAGGAGTTCCATAATATTGCACTGTTTCAAAATAGCTTCTTTATGCAATCAATCAATATACTTTCGGCATATTCAAGATCAAGTATTACAGACACATACCGTATCACAATCAACTTCATTCAAAATCATAATTATTTTTCTGGTGCACATCCATACAAAGCACTGTGCTGATCCACACTGAGATATAGTGAACATTCAGATTATTGTGACTTCGTGTATCCCCCCCCCCCCTCCCTCTCCCCCTCTCTCTCTCTCTCTCTCTCTCTCTCTCTCTCTCTCTGTCCTCCTTCCTGTTGTTGAAGAAGTAATACCAGTGACCAACAAGTACCAGAAGAATGCAATTTATTGTTGACATTGTGTGGAGTGTCGAGAATTTGGTTTCCTTCCAGTTAGTGTCTTCACAGCAGATGAGAATGTACGCGAATCACAATCTAAAATATGTCTTAAATTTAATCATAGAAAATGGAATTTGTTTACAAGCACAACTTTCCAAGTAACAATACAACACCCCATTACATTAATCTACAAACAAACTCAGCTGAAACTTCACAATATATAAAGCAGAAAATTTAATTTTATCTGGTACGTATGATGCAGAATTTTTCATATCTATTCTCAAACAGGTTATGAGAGTGCACTAATGATTCATTTAGCATTTCTAAGTTTAATAAATAATGTAACTGTATTTTATGCAGTGACATGTAAAACAGAGGATGTCGAAATGGACAGAAGTGGAAGGAGTCATAACAACTACGAAAGGTAGAAGCAGCCTGGACTGGATGAAGCAACTGTGAAAATGGTGAGAGCTACTGGCATTGTTCGAGTGCATTGCTCTATCGGGTCATGAGAAAAGTATGAAAGAAAGAAGGAGCCCTAAAGATTGGAAAGAGGGAAAATTATATCAAAATTATTGGGAAGTTACTATGATGTGTCGTGCTGCCAAGATATTTGAGAAGATCCAGGAAAAGAGAGTACAGTAGACAGTAGGAGGAAGATTGAGAGAGGAACAATGTGGGTTTAGACCAGAAAGGTAGACAGAGAGCCTCATTTTTACTGTAAGCATGCTCCAAGAGAAACACTATATACATTATAGGGATTTAGTAATGGTGTCCTGGACACTGACATGGTTATGACAGTGTGAAAGCGAGCTCCAAGAGAAACACTATATACATTATAGGGATTTAGTAATGGTGTCCTGGGCACTGAGATGGTTATGACAGTGTGAATAGAAGCAAGATCTGGAAAATCCTTCGGAAAAGGGAAACTGGAAGGCTGACTATGAGAAGAATAAAGGAAATGTATTAAGGAAAAACATGATGATTATGTGAAAGACAGCCTATAACTGGAAAGTTCTTCATGCAATTACAGATGGTTGCACGCTGCATGGCACACAGTGGCTCCCCAGTTTGCTTTTCCACACATATCTGAATACTTTTTTAATACCTGGGACATCAGAAGTAATCTGGGTTGTGCTATCTTCAGCAGGAGGTAATTGAACTGCCTCCAGTTCAGGATTTGTATCAATGCCAGGCTCAGGACCACCTGCTGGATCCATTCCCATTTCAGCGTCAAGTGTCGTAGCATCTGTAGTAGCTGCTGCAGTAACTGTGCTGTCAGGAGCAGTTGTTTCTGGAGGTGTTGCAAGTTCTTGGTTCAACAGCTGTAAATAAATGAAACTCTAAATCACCTACAAAAAATTGCAGTATGGTGAACAAAGAAAGAACTCTGTCGCTGATTTAGAGCATAACACAGTGCACAATCTCTATGAGAGATAACAGGGACTTTTCATATAAAATTGCATTGATGGTGATACTTAAGAAAATCATTGTGCCAGCAGAAATTCTTTTAACAACGAACATAAGCTACTGAGATAAACTCACAGTAAAATTAATGCAAACTTGGAAGCCCTGCAGGGAATACAAATAATGGGAGGAGTAAAAGCGACCACTCACTATACAGTTCCATCAATGAGCAATTAAAAGGAACACAAAGAGTATTCTGAAAATGTCCAGCCTTGATAGTAAATTTTTGAGGAGGAGTGTGAGGGAGGGATAGTAGATTCTACTGGTTAGACATAATTTCAGGAACAGACCAAACTAAGTTTTGTTAGGGACGGGGATGCTTTTTTGAACTGACATATGTAGATGGAGCAGGGATCTATTAGAAATGTGATGTAGCTGTACGGAATAAGGAGTGAAAAGGAGTATAAATCACACTGGTGAGTGATCAATGGTGGTAAACAATGAAGGAAAGCACTAAAGATACTCCTGGAAAATGAACATCAAAAGAAAAATTCAAAGTAAGCATGCGAAATAAATAAGGAAAAAAATATAAATAAAAACGTCTGTAGAAAACTATATCAGAAGTTGAGAAACAGAAATGGTGGCTCCTTCTCATTACAGTCTTGAGTGATCTGCCATTCCTTTTAAATCTTCTGCAACCTCCCCCCCCCCCCCCCCCCCAAAAAAAAAGAGGTAATCTAGGATGGTTTTGTTTACTT
Source organism: Schistocerca piceifrons (assembly GCF_021461385.2). Taxonomy (NCBI): domain Eukaryota; kingdom Metazoa; phylum Arthropoda; class Insecta; order Orthoptera; family Acrididae; genus Schistocerca; species Schistocerca piceifrons. The sequence goes on along the minus strand of NC_060138.1, from coordinate 637,639,523 downwards.
ATACATATGTCCATCAGTGGCATTAAAAATTTCCCGTACTTAAGGTAAGCACTGGCCAATAATTCTTTCTCTCTCCATTTTGCAGTCTACATCTACATGGTACTCAATAATAGATGATAATTATGAAGTTCAAGTGAGGATAATTTTGAGTTGCCTGTCCATACTTATTTTTAACAATTTCAAAGTGTCCATAGGCAAATTGATGCCTTGAGATGTTGTAATTGGTATTTAGGGAGGTTACTTGCTCAAATTATAGTGTGTGTGTGTGTGGGGGGGGGGGGGGGGGGTTGGCACACGAAAACTACTACAGTGTAAAGAGGCTCACTGAAGAATACCAGCCAGCGACTTCAATGTACTCTCATGGCGGGTGTAGTAAAATGTTTATTTCCATTAGTGTTTTGATGTTTCATAGTTATGTGTCACACGACATCACAACAAATTTCTGGCCACTAAAACAAATAGTCAGCTTTAACTGGGAACAGGCCTCCACAAACTTTGTAAACTATCATCATTCAAGGCTAAGAACTAAACCCATTTCTAATACCTTAAATGTATACCATATATTTACATCAGGAAAGGATTGCTGTCTATGTGTACCACACTTCCCAATTAAAAAACTGCAAACTCTGTGTACTGAGTTGCATCAGTAAGAATTAATATTAACAGACATACTTCTGAATTCCTATTACTATTCCCACTATTATGGAGAGGTGCCTCTTGATAAGGTAGCACAAAATATAAAAATTTCTTGAATGGAAACAATTCCACCCCCACACTGGAGTAGAGATTTGGTCCCATGTAATTTTTCCCACTAGTTCCAAAAACTAGACAATTCATATATGCTAGGCATACCTTTATGACCTAAAAGTGGCTGTGTAAATATTTCAAACAAACTTCATATGGATGATGTTTATGCAAAAATGAAAAAGAGTGGTTGCACAAAGCTAAGAGAAGTTTATGGAGAGGAGATGTTACACACAGACAACTGATATATATTTTTCACAGACTACAAAGGAATTGGTCAGGCTAGTTACTCTTTGGTTGTGACTTTACAAACATTGAACTGTAGGTAAAATACTAGTCTTGTATGAACTAAAATTACAGAGAATTTTACGCAAGAGATCCTTTATTACACCAGTAACAGAACACCAATTGAAATTCCTCACTTTCAGATACAACTACTACGTATTTCCAAGGGTACACAGTAGTGAAACCTTGGTTTGTTCTTGTAACTGTCTCCCACTATTTTCCAATAGAAATGTTAATTAAGAAGTGCAAAAGCAAAATTACAACTAATTACTATACGAGACAATACAAAACATACACATGGATTTTAATTACAAATGGATTCAACTAAATTTAATTGTAATATCCCATATATACATAATGAGCACATGATAAATCTAAGATACAGTGAAGATATCAATACGAACATAAGTTCCACATAACAAATTCACTGGCTTTCAGTACCAAAGAAAAGTCTGGTGCAGCTACTTTTCATACAAAAGTAAAATATCCATTACCTAAGGTGGCTTTTCCCTTCCATTATGTTACACCACAAAACAACAATAACTTGATACATTTGTCTGCAGAACATATAAACAGTACCCTTGAAGCAGTAATGCTGAACAACAAAGTTTACCTATGAAATTTTTCAAAATGCTGGGAACTCTACAACTGAAGTCTTACCTGGTAGCATTTCACAATAGTGTCATGCAGTCACTTTCTTAAATACATGCAAGTATTAAACTGAAGCATGCACTCCGCAAACATGTCTGAAAAATTAAAATTAGGCTGCACAGTACATCCCAATTCAATAGCTTCCACAGAGAATAAGATATTTTCGAACTTTCACTTTCAACAAACTTCCATAAAATTGATGTCTGGTCTCAGCTGCAGATGTTTCCAGCTTCTGAAGAAAACTTTGATGGAGCATGCCTTGGCATTACACTAAGGCATTATTACAGAATAATTTAAAATGAACCTATTATCAGCCATCACAGGATCAAATGTGCAGAACACTCAAAATATCACTACTAACCTGTATATTGTACTCAGGTATTAATTTCCACTATGAATGCATGAAACAAGATATAGTGGACGTAGATGAAAATTAAAATTGCAGCTATTTAATATTTTATATCCAACTAACATGTTTTCTGACAACATGGTATGATTATACATATTTACAGTCCACAAGACAATCCATAATATAACAAAGAAATAATTTTAAACAAAAAAAAAAAGAAAACGTAATTAACTACAGACAAGACCATAAAAGCATGAAAAAGCAATTTTCATTTGTCAAACAATGGAAATACCAGATTGGAACATCAACAATGTATGAAAAGATTTCCACTCTCAGTGGCAGATGTAATGCAGGAGCAGGTTTCATAATGGGAATGCAGGATTAGCTACTACAAACAGTGTAATAAATGCATTATTGTAGCCAAGGTATACAGGGAGCCCACACCTACCACAGTAGTCCAAGTTTATATGCCAACTAGCTCTGCATATAATGAAGACATTGAAGAAATGTATGATGAGATAAAAGAAATTATTCAGATAATTAAGCGAGACAAAAATTTAATAGTGATGGGGGACTGGACTTCAGTAGTAGGAAAAGGAAGAAAAGGAAAAATAGTAGGGGGTAAGGTAGAAAGAATTTTGTACAGAGCATAACTTAATCATTGCTAACACTTGGTTTAAGAATCATGAGAGAAGGCTGTATATGTGGAAGAGACCTGGAGACACTGGGAGGTTTCATATTGATTATATAATGGTAAGACAGAAATTTAGGAACCAGGTTTTAAATTGTAAGACATTTCCAGTGGCAGATGTGGACTCTGACCACAATTTATTGGTTTGAACAGTAGTTTAAAACTGAAGAAACTGCAAAAGTTACGAATTTAAGGAGATGGGACCTGGATAAACTGAAAGATTAAGAGGTTTTAGAGAATTTCAGAGAGAGCATTAAGGAACGACTGATAAGAACAGGGGAAAGGAATACAGTAGAAGAAGAATGGATAGCTTTGAGAAATGAAATAGTGAAGGCAGCAGAGGATCAAGTAGGTAAAACAGATGAGGGCTAGTAGAAATCCTTGGGTAGCACAAGAGATATTGAATTTAACAATACTGTTACATTCCATCCTGGATTTCCCATTGTTAGATATTGAATTTAATTGATGAACAGAGAAAGTATAGAAGTGCAGTAAATGAAACGGACAGAAAGGAATATAAACGTCTCAAAAATGAGATCAACAGGAAGTGCAAAATGGCTAAGCGGGAATGGCTACAGGACAAATTTAAGGATGCAGAAGCATGTATCACTACAGTTAAGATAGATGCCGCCTACAGGGAAATTAGAGAGACCTTTGGAGAAAAGAGGACCACCTGTATAAATATCAAGAGCTCAGCTGGAAAACCAGTCCAAAGCAAAGAAGGAAAAGTACAAAGGTGGAAGGCGTATATAGAGGATCTATACAAGGGCAGTGTACTTGAGGGCAATATTATGGAAATGGAAGAGGACGTAGATGAAGTTGAGTTAGGAGATATGATACTGTGTGAAGAATTCGACAGAACACTGAAAGATCTAAGTCAAAATGAAGCCCTGGGCATAGACAAAATTCCATTAGAACTACTGACAGCCTTGGGAGAGCCAGTCATGACAAAGCTCTTCCATCTGGTGAGCAATATGTATGAGACAGAAGAAATACCCCCAGACTTCCAAAAGAATCTAATAATTCCATTTCCAAAGAAAGCAGGTGCTGTCAGGTGTGAAAATTACTATCAGTTTAATATGTCACGGTTGCAAAACACAAACACGAATTCTTTACAGATGAATTTAAAAACTGGTTGAAGCAGACCTTGGGAAGATCAGTTTGGATTCCGTAGAAAAGTAAGAACACGGAACTGAAGAGAAGATTAAGCACAACCGTAATTTTACACTTAGTGCCCTTGCTATCAAAGTTCCACAAATCTCACGATGACTAATTCATGAAATTGTTACTGGAAAACTGAAATTTCGAAAACTTGGCTCACACTGGGGACCCACAATTCTTACTGAACAACACAAAAAAAGAATGGATGGGCAGTGCACTTCAGCTTTTGACATACTACAATGAAGAAGGCGGTGGTTTTCTTTCTCAGATAGTCATGGGGGTTAAAACTGAAACAAAATGGCAATCAATGGAAAGGAGGCATACTTCAATCCCAACAAAGGTTAAGCCTAAGCAAATCTTGACACCTCGGAAAGTCATGTGCACCATTGTTTGGAACAGAAAAGGCATTTTGCTGATTGATTTCTTAACACGAGGCCAAACAATCAATGCACATGGTTACTGCGAGACCATTAAGAAATTGTGACGTGCAGCGGCATTTTTGATTACGGTTGACATTACAAAGAAGCACAACAAAGCACATGTCAGCAGCAGCAATCTGAAAATGGCGTACATGTCTTCTCCTTGACTCAGAGTAACTGCTGCGTATGCTCGGAACTGCGATTGTAGTGCTGCCATGAATAAAAACAGAAACGGAACTTACTTTGTGGACGACCCTCGTAATATTTCTTGCAGAGCCCCAACACAATTTCTTTTCGTATACTTTCATCATTTCTACTCCACATCTATTTCTGCTACCCAGACTTCACTGTTCTGTTATAGCTCATTGTTGCCAATGCCCTACAAAAAAGGGCCACTCCACTTGTCATGTTCAAATAACCCCATGGGCATATGTTTACCTGGCACAGGTGACAGTGGGTAAAATTTCATTCTTCCAGATAAAGTAGCCCAATCCTCATTTTCAGAATCCTAAATGAGTCATAGCTAACAGTCGATGAGACAACATTGTAATGTCAGTTGATAAACATCAAATAACAACAATAATCATAAAACAGGCAAGATGCAGTAAGTACAGGAAGAGAAAACAGATTATATGACCTTTCTGTGCAGTACATAAGACAAAAGTCAGATACCCAATGTTCCAGAAGAAACTGAAATCTTTAAATAAAAACAAACCACTCCCATTAATGAACACACTAACACGTATTTAGAAAAAAAGTTAATTATGGCGTTATTCAGGCAATTTACAGTGTGCATGTAAAGTGATAGTTTTCCTTCTTTTCAGATATACAGGTTCTCTTCCCTCATAAGATTGTATGGTTCTGTCTCCTTTCTAATGTAGCTTCCTGCTTTTCCAGTTTAAATAGTTTATCAATTACATATCTGTTTCATACCATGCCTGCATTATGGGTTGTGTATGCCCTCAATGATCAGGAGTAGCAAGTATTTACTATTACACAGTTCTCTTGTTAGTGTTCCTAATCCAGCAGCACAGGGGAATGGTTTTTTATGGAGTTTATTTAAGTAATGTCATACAATAAGTTTTCTTTTGCTGACTTTATTCCATCTTATTTGTTTTATGATTCTGGAAACTCTGGTATCCAGTTGTGATGCTGATTTTTCAGGATTTTTGTAGGTCCCCCTTTTACTGTTTTGACAAAACTTAAAAGTGTATGCAATAAAAGATTGTTGATTTGGCAACTGTTATGCAGTTTCTTCATTTTACAGAATGGACTGATACAGTTGTGGCTGTCGCAAAATGAGAACTCTTTGAACTAAAGTGTAGAATGTTACATCCTACAGAAAACAATGATACAAATGTAGACAACATGGACATTTGCACTGCTAAATCAAATTGTATACTGATATAATTGATAGTTTATGGATTATACATCCAAGAATGGTGATGTTTCATTACTGGGGCACATGACGGTTTTCTTAAGACTATTGTTAAAATACCTATTTCTACTTAATAAACTAAAATATCATAATGACACAAACACATTCAGTTCTGTAGATAGAGCTTCAGAACAGTATAAATGTAAACTTGAGTCTTTGTTTGAAAGCTATAATGAATGATAGACATGAAAACATCATATGTGGTAATTTCAGCAGGAATCTATGAAACATAGAAAACTTTTAAGCTTTTTCACTATGGTCTCACTGTCGCCTGATTTGGAGGGCAGTAGTTCTCAAGGCAAACCGCAATCAATTAAAATATGACACATCACACTACGCTTGTCCGCCCTTTTTTAGAATACTACTGCGCGGTGTGGGATCCCTACCAGATTGGAGTACATCAAAAAAGTTCTAACAAGGACAGCACGTTTGGTATTATTGCGAAATATGGGAGAGAGTGTCACTGAAATGATACAGGATTTGGGCTGGACATCATTAAAAGAAAGGCGTTTTTCGTTGTGAGGGAATCTTTTCACGAAATTTCAATCACCAACTTTCTTCTCTGAATGCAAAAATGTTTTGTTGACGCCAACCTACATACGAAGAAACGATTACTGTGATAAAATAAGAGAAATCAGAGATTGTACGGAAAAATATAGCTGTTCGTTCTTTCCACGCGCTATACGAGATTAGAATAATAGAGAATTTTGCAGGTGGTTCAGAATAATAGAGAATTTTGCAGGTGGTTCGTTGAACCCTCTGCCAGGCACTTAAATGTGATTGCGGAGTATCCATGTAGATGTAGATCAAGGTAATTTTTATTATTTTTACTTCCGAATAAACTCTTTCATTGTATTTAAGCTTCAGAATTACTTAAAGGCAGGCCCAACTATACGTCTTCAGATGACTGTCACTCAAAATGGATCTTTTGCCCATGTTTATATAAAAATTAAACTAGCTTATCATTGATTGTGTGCTCTCAGGCTTCAGTCTCTGGGGACAATCCCCCCTCCCTATCCTTGTGACCCAGCAGAATAAGACATCCTTGTACTTATACATCAACATCAGGGTTGCCACAAATTCCCCGTAAGTGAAATCCCTGATATTTCTCCGATTTCCAGACAAGTTTAAAGATTTTTCCCCGGCAAATTTTGAGATCTCATGGGTAAGTAAAGATGTAAGTTGACAATCTGTCTTTGCAGCTACGGTACAAGAAACAAATCTGAAGTACTAACATATTCTGTGTGAACTTTTTTAGGTGGAGAAAGCAAGCCAAATGGTGTGTGCGCGTGTTTTATTAAGAGCACTGATGTTATTTTATTTCAATAAAACGAAACATATTTGGTGACAAAAATCAGCATTTCCTTGGAGTCATGAGACAGATTTAAATATCTTCACTGATTTGAGAAATAACTTCAGAAAAAAGAAGGCACCTTAAAAGTAGTGCATAAGGTGGAGAAGAATTGTGTAAACCAACATTGTAGATGACCACCAATAAAATGTTGGTTCTACTACGTCCATTATTGTCGATTATTACCCACTGTTTTATATCTATTATTTTATAGGCATTGTGTGATTTGTACATAGTGTAGAAACTGCCAGCAACTGACACAACTTTCTTCTTCTTATCATCCATACTTTCTACCATATACACTACTTTTGAAGTGTCTAAGTAAAACTAACATATACACTACTTCTGAAGTGCCGAAGTGTATTAAAACAAGTAACACATTTGTGGTGAGACAGTCACAATTGCTGAAGTTGAGCACCCATGGCCTGTGGGCTGCTGAGGAGCACTGCAGTCCTGGGTCCATGCATAAACCATGAAAATCCACTGCATTATGCCATACACAAACAGACCCAGCCTGTGGGCAGATTGGTGAGACTAAATTCGATGGGCAGGGGCTACAGATTAGTGAGAACCAAATCACTTCAGATCAGATGGCGCAATCGATTACAGATACCTGCAGAAATGGCCTGCGTTTTTGGCCCACCGTGGAAATCCACTCACGTGGCCTGTTAGTCACGAGTCACAGACAGCATGTCGATGAAATGAGACTGTGGCGATCAATCCATGCAATAGATAACTTGTTCAAATACTCTGAGAGTCAATAACAATGAGGACAGGTAGCAACTCACCATAAAGATGATTGCTGAGCCACAGACAGGCACATAGAAAAGACAATCACACTCTCACAACTGAATTTTCAGCCACAACCTTTGTTAGAAAATAAGAGTACACACAGACATTCACACAATCACTCAGAGACAACTCATGCACACATGACCACTGTCTAAGGCCATTGTGTCTACAATCTCTGAGAATCAGATCCAAACAAAGTACTCCTCATGCCTCTCGTCAGCATCTGCTAGGCTCTTGACAAGAACTGGTGGCAACACTGACTGAAAGCTGACGGGAGTGGTAGGAAGGGGATAAGCAGTAGTAATGAGGGAGTACGGAAGTGGTGCACATACACAGCTGCACCCAGCCACCAATGATGCATGACACCTCAGTAAACAAACTATTTCATCTACTGAGACAAAAACATGAGTATTCCAGGTTTTTCTTTTCTTTTTTTTTTTTTGTCAAATTTCCCTGATGGGTTTGAAATTCCCTGATTTCCAGAACCTTTGGCAACCTTGTACATATACACTCTGAAGGCCACCATACGATGTATGGAAAAGGGTGCCTCGCACCACTGCAAGTCATTTTTTTCTACTTGCAAATGGAGTATGGGAAAAAGGTTGTCTATATGCTTCTGCAAGACCCCTGATATTTTTTTTATCTTGTCTTCACGGTCCTTCCACAAGGTGTACGCTGGTGTCACAAGGATTGCAGTCTATAGGAAATTGCCAGTTCACTAAACGTTCTCGATAGTGATTCATGACAAGAATGTTTCTTTTCTCCAGGGATTCTCATTTGAGTTCATAGGACATTTCCATAGTACTTGCATGTTAATCATTAGCAAATCTAGCAGCATGTCTCTTAACTGTTTCGATGTCTTCGTTTAATCTGACCTTACATAGATCCCAACACTTGAGAAGTACTCAAGACTGGCTCACGCATGTGTTTGGTATAGTCTCCTTTATAAATGAATTACACTTTCCTAAAATTTTCCTCATAAACCAAAGTCAACCATTAGACTTCCCTTCAACTGACTTATGTCCTCTATCCATTTCACGTAGCTTCACAATGTTACATCTGGTTATTTTATTGGTGTGATTGTGTTAAGAAGTACACCACAAACACTGTATTCACACACTACAAGATTGTTTCTCCTACTCAACTGAATTAATTTATGTTTTTCTACAATTATAGCAAGCTGTCATACACCACGCTGAATAAAAATTCTGTCAAAGTCATCCAGTATCCTCCAAGAATCACTCAAAAACAACACTTTCCCTAACACAACACTGTCACCAGCGAACAGTCAACAGATATTGTCACTTTGCCTGTCAGATCATTGAAGTATATCGTGAAGAAGAGCATTTATATCACACCCCTTGAGGCACTACTGAAAATACCTTTGTCTCCGCTGAACGCTCACCTTCCAGACACTGTAATGGGTTCTACGACTTAAAAAGCCCTTGAGCCAATCACCCATCTGCGAGCATATTCTGTATGCTCTCACTGTTGTTAACAGTGTAGCACTATGTCAAGTGCTTTCCAGAATTATAGGCATATGAAATCTGCCTATTGTCATTCATCTATGGTTCACAGAACATTGTGTAAGAAAAGGGCAGCAGAGTTTCACACTGGCACTGCTTTATAGATTTGTAATGATTTGTGGACAGAAGTTTCTATAGCTGAAAGATTCTCGAGTAAACCTATTTTAAGGATATTGGTCTATAATTTTGCAGATGCATTCTTTTATACACTTACAAAGAGGGATCAGCTACAGTTTTTGACTCTGTACTTGGCAACAAATTCCTGAAACTGTGAGGTAAAGTGAGGCCCATGCCTAAGAGCACTCCTTATAAAACTGAACTGGGATTCCATATCAACATGTAGGCTTATTGTTTTCTTACTCTTCCAGCTGCTTTTCAATGCCAGGGATACCTATTTCCATTCACACAATGGTGTGTGTGTGTGTGTGTGTGTGTGTGTGTGTGTGTGTGTGTCCAGTTCTCCTGTTGTTGCCTGCTACAATATTTTTTCAGAAAGACGAATTTTTACTAACTTTTGTGTGTCAACATTTCTGTTTTCTTTATTGTATTGCAAGTTCAACAACCTCTCATTCCTTAACATTTTCCCAATTTTGTTATTAAACAACAGTTGGTCTTTTATTTCTTTAATCCACCTACTTGGCACACACTTCTCTGGAGTGTGACTTACCATCAGTTTAGGCTTCGCCCATAATTCCTCTATATCCATCGCATTGAAACTGTATGATGTCCATTCCCTGTCTACGTAGAATGCTAACAACTGCTTATCTGCTCTTGGCTAGCATAAAAACTCACCTAGCCTTTCTGATGGATTAATTAGCTTTAGAAATCATTGTGACTATGACGACAACATCGTGATCACTATACTAACACTGTCGATAAAGTCAAACCTGTTTGGAGCTATGGCATCTAAAATAGTTCCCTTACATGTGGGTTGTAAAGCTAATCATTCAAGACAGTTTATGAAGAAAGTGTTCGGAAGAGACTGACTGGCTGTACTGCCTGCAACAAATCCACAGAAGTGTCATAGTACACTCAGCAGGTTAAAGTTGCTTCCAACTAATACTGCATGATCAGTGTGCTACTGAATGAATGTAGCCATTCTTTAAATGGTTTTGCATTTGTTACCCACTTAAGATAACTTCACAGTCAGACACAATTTCAACCTTGGCAGATATACTACACGGTACACGTTTGCCTACTAGTTGTCTGTGTTAAGTCTACATCAGGGCCAGCAGCGGACACGGCCTGCTTATCTGCTGCTAACAGGTTGTCATCCATCTGGCTTCCTTTGTCTTTTGGATCTGTAGTGAGCTATATTTTCCAGGGTAGGGTTGTCAGCCCCACACCCAGTAGTTGTTGCAGAGGTGGGAAAGGAAATCCTTGAGAAAATCTAAAGGCCAGTAAGTGATAGGGAATTTGTTGAATCAGAAATAACAAGATCAGAGAGTTGTTAACAAACCAGATATCATGACAGAAAAAAACAGTAATAGACTATGTTGATTAGATCATATGGAAAGAATTATGGATAACAGCACAGTGAAGAAAGTTTTCAAAGTAAAACGATGTGGGCACTGTATAAGGGACAGACAGGGACAAGATGACTTGACAAAGTGGAAGAGGACTTCAGAAGAAAGGGAGTTACAAGATGAAGAGTCAAGGCAACCTGCGGAGAAGAGCTGGCCGAGATTGTTGAATGAGGCCAAGGCCCTACAAGGGCTGTAGTGTCAAGCAGTGGCAGAGTGCGTAATAGGTTGGCAACATGTCAGTTTCATGTAGCCAATGGGATGATTCTTAGACATAACCAATGACACGTGAGAACAGAGGCAATATATTTCTAACACAAAAATTGAAACCATTGCCTTGTTTACTGTTTTTTGATGTATTAGTGAGCTTCAAGAGAAATATTTTGTGACTCCGGCAGCGACTGCTATAGATTAAATGATTTAGTTCTGCATGGCAACATTGCCCATTGGTGCATATCTCATGGATTAATTGCAGAGACACAAAATGCATCAAATGTGGTGGTGAAACTACTCTTGAAGAGTCAAAGGTTTGTGTGGATGGAATAATCTGGCAATGCAGCAAAAGCCACCGCTCTGAGTAAGTGGATCATTGTTTTCAACTTCAACAAGGAGTAAGGTAGGTGGATCAAGGTTATTAATAACAAAATCACACATTCGTAAACACTGATCCACCTACCTTCTCATATTATTCAATTAAAAAAAGCTGATCCGTTTACTCAGTATATACTTGTGCAGATTGACCGTGTGGTAACACAAAGCACAAAAATATTTCACTGAATTTTCAAATATATGATGGGCTGTGAATACTAGCCCAGTTTAAAAATCTGTGACTGAAGTAAAGTGCAGCTAAATTTTTAGTCCTCATTTACAACATTGTTTCACCCTTTCTTTTGAATGTATTAATTCACATCATGCCGTATGCCTCATGCTCTCTCATTGACTGCACAACACAAACAGCTGACAGACCTTCTTTTGTTTCCATCATAACTCATGGTAAAAACTGACAACACTCCTGCACGGAACATGCCAAGTACGCCAATGGGCCGGTTAGAGACTTTTACCACTGTTTGGGCATGGATATGATGTCCTACTACAACTAAATTTCAGATACACCTGATGATGGGGACCAAGACCCAGAAACTGTGATAGCGTACAGAAATTTCTGCCACGCAAGATTGATGTCAATAAAAACAATTTACAACCGGGGCAGATTTTCTCGCCATTAACATGTAGCACAACAGTGGTGGATGACCCACAAATAAAAAATTATAGTATTTCTGTTAACTGCCAGTATGGAAAACAAAAGATTTGCAGGAATGTTACATGGTTATCAACTGTAGCATTTGGTCCTCTCAGACTTTATATCATCTTCCGTAACATCCAGAACAGATATACAGGAATGTTACATGGTTATCAACTATAGCATTTGGTTGTCAGACTTTATATCATCTTCCACAACATCCCCAAGAACAAAAGAGTTTAAGAGAAATTTCACTAATTGTCTAATATACAAGTGGCAGCTTGTGAATATCTCACTTTTGTTGAGCAGTCTTTTTGTTTCAACAACAGGGGCAAGTGATTTGGGTCCCTGGCACACAGATAGATTTGAAAACTATATTATGAACTGTATATTTACAGACATTTCAATCTACAATCAAATACATCTTTTAATCTTTACATCCTCAAATAAGGCATTCTCTTTCAATACCTTAACCACAACTCTGCATTCACTCCATTCAACAATATGGACAGATACTAATGATGGTAACAACTGGACAATTTTCTGTATCCCTTTCCAAAACCTTCTGTACGCATCAAATATGCCACACTTCCAACTAAGTAGTGAAGGTAGAGTTCTTCATGAGTCTGGTTTATTACTCTAAAAAGATAAAAACTTTTCCTGTATTGCCTATTCATTGTAGATCTATTATTCTTGGTTTCAAATTTTGAGTGCTATACTGACAAAGCAAATGCTCTAAAAAAATTAAGAGGAAACATTTTCTGTGCACCATCACTTGTTCATAAGGTTTTCCATTTATTTTATGGAAACACTTATGTATATTAATCCAATTTTTACACATATTTTCAATTAAGATATTTGAGATTGCTTAACCTTGGTAGAGATACAAACCTCCAGAAATGATCTACAAGACATCCCTAACAACAGTAAAACATTAGTAAACCAACAGGCAAATGAGATGTTTTTATTAGCACCTTAAAAACTTTCAAATATAAGACCACAGCATAAAAACACAGGTTTTCAGCTGGAACTTACTAGTAACTGTGGACTACAAGAACTGTTCAAAAAATTCAGGAACTTTGTTTACAAAATTTTCCTACACTCACATTTTACTTTTTGTGCATGGTCTCCTTCGAAATACTCTTCTCCACAATTGACACACCACTTCCAATGCCATTTCCACTTCCGGAAGCAGTCTTGGTGCTCCTCTTGCCGGATCACACAAAGTGCCACCTGTGAATTTTCTCTTATCTCAAGTATCACTGCAAATCTTCATCCTTTCAATAGGGTGTTCAACATTGTAAAAAAAGAAAAAGATCCACAGAGATTGGGGGGGGGGGGGGGGGGGGGTTAGGTCTGGAAAGTACTGAGGATGAGGCAGCACAGTGATTTCGTTTCCTGTCCAACAGTCACAAACCAACAGGGAAGAATATGCAGTTGTGTTATGATGATGCAAGAGCCATGAATTGTCTTGCCACATTTCAGGCCTTTTTTTTTTTTTCTTTTTTCAAACGGCATTGCAACACATCCCGATAGTACTATCGACAGTTTGTCCCTGTGGCATGAATTCATGATGAGCTACACCTTTGAAGACACAGAAAACTATCAGCACAGCTTTGACATTTGACCTGAACTGACAAGCTTTTCTGGTCTTGGAGAACCTTTCCTGGCCCAATGCGAAGATTGAGCCTTGGTCTCAACATCATAACAGTAGATTCACGTCTCATCACCAGTTACAATTCTCTTAAGGAACATCTTGTTCTGATGTGCACATTCCAAATGCGCTTCACAGATATTGAGGCGAAGGTCTTTTTGGTCTTGACTTATGAGCTGTGGGGCGAACTGGTGACAGTACGATGCAATCCAAGATGCTGTGTCAGGATTTCATGACATGATCCAACTGAAATGTTACATACTTCTGCAATCTCTCGGACAGTCAGTTTTCAATTGGCAAGCACAATTTCATTGGCGTTCCTGCATGAGTGTCGCCGGTAGACTCCGAAGGGCGTTCTGAATGAGGGTCACCTTTAACTTCTATCTGGCCATTTTTAAACCATGTGAACTATATGTAACATCAGGTACAGCTTAAGCACTCATCACTGTAGGCTTCCTGCATCACTTGGTGTGTCTCCGTAAAAGTTTTCTTGAATTTCACACAAAATTTAATGCAGATGTGTTGCTCCTTTAACTCTGCCATCTCGAATTAGTAACTGGGTGAGACAGCATTCTATTCATCACAGCACTGAACAATGAGTATCAGACACACAACAATGAAACTTCTGGAAGTTACACACTAAACACATGCATGTGCCCGGGATGCCAACTACATTTTGCTCTAACACACCAATAGCGCAAAATTACAAATGTTCTGGAATTTTTTTAAACAGACCTCACACACAATGTTTGTAATAAGATTTGCACCTTCCAACCAAATTTAAGACTCAGGCTATGCTACAAATCAAATGTAACCACTGCCTTCATTTAAAAGAATATAAATAAAAAAAGAAATAGGTTTTAACGTAACACATTCGTTGCCTTCACCAAATCACAACCAAAGCATAATTTTCCCACATAATATAGACACCAGGCTATGCTACACACTTATCTGCTGCCAAACCTGTCATTAACAATAAGTAAATAGATAAACAAAGGGATGTACAGAAGAAAGGAAAAAGACAACATGGAGAGAAGATGAGGGAGTACTGGAAAAATAGAAAACAACATGGAAAGAAGAGGAATTGAGGTTGATACGTGATCTTAGCTGGTCAACTGGGAAGGGGAAGCAGTGCAGTACTGCAACCTTCAATACACTCATACTTAGTACACCGACATAGACCTAATACGCAACACAATCTAAAGACAGTCTGCCACAAACAATACTGGTCTACTAGTCTAGTGCGATGACCACCTGACAGTATACCAGGTGGAACTAAGAGAATTAGCAACACACATCTGTGTGCAGAAACAGACAGCAGTTCTCAACAGCCGTGAGTGCATGTGCACTACACAGCAATCACTCACACACACACACACACACACACACACACACACACAAAGTGATACTCAAAGTGCACATTGTGCATGTTACTGTTTTCAACTAGGTGCCCAAGAAGGCCACGAGTGTAGAAGTGTGTAACTCTAACTTGAGAAATAGTTATAGTTGTGCGGTTAAAAAGGGAGAACTGAAATGCTGAAATAACAATGCTAAAAGAATGAACTGCAGGTTACAATTCATAGTCAGTGCTTTAAGAAGCAATATTGATTCACTCAAGAAAGAAAATTGGATCTACAATCAAAGTCAACACCGACTGAAGGAAGTCAAAAGTAATTAATTGTCTGAGTGGATAAAAATGTTGTATAGAGAGAGTTTTCCAACTGCAAAAATAACAACAAACTCTGCTAAAACCGTTACATTTTCCGATAAAAACAAATATCATGTTTTGCAAACAAGTGACTGTGATGACACTCCAAATGATTATAAACTTGTAAAAATCAGTGAACTGAAAATGAATGAGGTTTTAGAAAAAATGTCAACAACAAACACAGATCATAAGGGGAAAAGAGTAATGTACTATTACTAACGGACATTCATGGCAGAATTCCATCCACCATGTTCCGTGAGGAAAACCGCAACACAGCAGTGTGTAGTGTCATGAAACCAGTAGCGGGATGTAAAAATGTTGTAGACACTAACTCTTCGACAAAATTAATGCAGGAAAATGACTCATCTGTATAATAGGATCAAACAATGTGGCAAAAAAATGAAGCAGAGGTTTGCTTCAAAACACTGCACAATTTTTTACAAGCTAACAAAATGCAGAGACACAGTAGTTGCGACACTGCCCCATAGGCACGATCTAATTTACAGTTCGTGCGTAAACAAAGAAATTTGGAAAACACACTTTAAAATAAGGAAACTGTGTTCACAATATCCTAAGCGCAACGTACTGGATATAAGCAAGCTGTATTGAAATCTGCACATAAAGCATTGAATGCATTTGAACTATGAAGGGAAAAGGTTGGTTTATGATCGTATTGGTGAAATAATTAAAGAAAGACTTTTAAGGAATGGAACATTCTATATTAAAGAAAGATTTTTCAGGAATAGAACACTCTCAGCTTCCTGTACATCCTTCCAACACCAGTGAAGAAAACAAAATGAACTAGAAACTAGGACTCCCAATTATCAAATAGTGAATACGCCCAACCTAAAATTTTATCATCATAACGTGCAATCCCTGCGTAATAAGATCGATGAAATTAACATAGTGTTAACAGATGAACTTAAAGATATCTCAATGTTCTGCATTTCTGAGCACTGGCTTAATCCAGAGTACGCAAAATAAACAAATTCATTTTGGCTTCTTACTACTGCAGGGAAAACAGCAATCAGGGAAAACAGCAATCTACACAAAGGAAAATGTATATATTTTTTAATCATATGTGACTTAACTAGAACAAATGTCAAAAAGAATTATGAAATTGCAGCTATAAAAATTATTCAGTTCAACCTGGTTATTGCTAGAGTTTACCGATCTCCATCTGGAAATTTTGAACTTTAAACAGAACAGTAATTGGTAAATAAAGTAAATAAAATGGGTTGTGAGTTGATAATCTGTGGTGACTTCAATATTAATTTCCTCACAAATAGTGGAAATAGAGAGACCCTTTTGAACCTTGCAACATCCTATATTTTAAAGGCTGAAGTAAAAGCTGCTACCTGAGTAACAGAAACTTACCAAACAGCTCTAGATCAATTTCTAGTCAAGAAGAGTTTACACAACACTTCACTAAAATTTTTCAATGCAGGTTTTGGTGACCATCTTGCTCAAATATTAAGCATAAAAGTAAAAGGCAGTATTATTAACAACATGTCTTTAAGAACCTCATGTAGAAGTTATAATCAGTCTAATGTAAACTACTTCAACAGCTTATTACAGAAAAAAGAATGGTCAGAAGTGTACAAAATGAATGATATAAATGAAAAATTCAACACCTTCATTGACACATTAACCCATTTCTTTCAAATTGCGTTCCCACTGAAAACTGTAACTGTATGGGGGCACTTTAGAACAAACAACTGGATCACAAGGGGAATAATGGTTTCATGCCAGAAGAAAAGGCTACTTCATGAAATAGGTAACTCAAAAAATTCCTCACCTGAAGTACATGCATACTATAAAAAAATAGCCCAAAATATTAAGGAAAAAACAGCAAAATTAATGCATAAAGATGAAAACATTTGTAATTCAGCAAATAAATCAAAGGCTATGTGGAAAGTTCCAAAAAAGAATCTGGAGAATACAGAGAATCCTGCAAAAATATAAAACTATCACAAAAAAATCAAAAAGTAACAAACCCCTAAGAAGTAGCCAACTCATTTAACAATTCTTTTTACAGGTTTTGCTGATAATATGTTACAATCAAACTTAAACACAGGCACCCAGGCAAACGAATATAAAATACGTGCGTGAAAAGTATCAATGAACATCAGTTCTGTTTCACAAGATGAAGTAGCTAAAGCAATAAAAGGACTAAAAAATTCCAACTCTGCAGGCACTGATGGTATACCTGCAACAATATCAAACAAGTGCACACCAAACCTAATTGAAATACACACCTATGTGGCTGCTCACTTCTGGCAGGCACTTTTCCCTGATGTATTGAAACAGCAAAAGTTATTCCAGTATATAAAAAGAATGATAAAGATAATGTAAATAACTACAGACCCATCACAATTTCCTCCTTCATCTCTAAAATATCAGAAAAAGTTATGTATGACAAACTCATGAAATTTATAAATAAAAACGACATCCTATGTAATGAACAACATGGATTCAAAAATAAGCGGTCAACAACAACAGCTATTTATGAGTGCATAAATTCCATCCTAAACGTGATAGATAAAAAGACAAATCAATAGGAGTATTTATTGACTTGTCAAAAACTGTTCACATGGTGGATCATAAAATTCTGCTATCAAAGCTTGAAAGGTATGGTATTCGAGGTCTGTCCAAGAACTGGATCAGTTCCTACCGACTAATCGTAAGCAGACAGTTTGCACCAAGCACACAAATATCGAACTGACTATAAACAAATTAAATGTGATGTACCCCAAGAATCATGACCCCTTCTGTTCTGTACATAAACAACCCAAACTTAAATGTTGATGCACATAAAACAATCATATTTGCAATGACACCACAATTCTACTAAAAGGAGACAGCAATTAACACATACAGCAGTCAGTAAACATGGTCACAAAACAACTTAGCAGCTGGGCACAGAACAATAATCTTGTAATGAACAGAAAAAAACCACTGCACTAAAATTCCACAATGCTCCTAAAAAGGACATGTTTATCCGATCTGTCTCTATCAATGATGAACTAGTTGGTAACAGTATTGAAACCAAATTCTTAGGACTTTGCCTGCAGAGCAACATCATATGGAATAAGCATATTGGACATGTCAACGCAGAACTGAGCAAAACACATTATCTTCTTTGCTTACTAAAATTATGCTGTAGTGAGAAAATAGTATTGAAAGCATACATGTCTACTTTCATTCTCATCTTAGATATGGAGTCACCTGCTGGGGTAACTCTGAAACCGCTAATAGCACTCTTAAACTACAAAAAAAGGCCATTACAATCTTGTATCTGGCATTCCTCCATTACCATGTGTATACATTACAGAAACCCCTCTATTCTTTAAAATAAATGTAATAGGTAAGGACTGCAGACTTAAAAAAAAACTGTTATATACATGATCACTTTATCAGACAAAACAGAAACTTACATTTAAACGAAATCAGCACAGCTCCGTGCCAAAAAGGTACTTTCCACGTGGGAGCTATTACTGAGGTCAATACCTTTGGAAAATCTCTAGTCATATTTACATCATCACTGCTTTTACTCCATTGAAGAATATTTAAATTTCTGAAGTGTGTTACATAAATACTCATGTATAAAGTGTATTTTTGTAACCTTACATAAGTATGTCTAGAAATGACTCAGTTGTATACTTATAACTTGTACAATTTCTTGTGCATAAGCTGCTTTGTAGACAACATGACCATTAATACAATATGATACTGTTATTATTGTTGGCATCTCTGGCTTGCAGCTATTAAAAGAAAAAGCCACAAGTTTTCATATTAGAGTTTTTGCATATCGTTCAGTAAGTTTTCATAGATGCAATAATTAAACAAATGCAATGTTTTTATGCTGGGAGAGTTTCTTTTATACAAGCTGTTTGTGAAAAACATTATTTGCACTAATTGCTTTGTATTCTAAAAATGAAATGAACCGAACAAGCATTAAACATTCTTAGCCAGGCACATAGAAAGGAGAAGCATTTATATGATCCTCACAGGTCAACGGCGATGTCCGATCCCACCTGTCGGCTTTGACACGTGGCATAAGGGTGTTCCGTTGTGTGATGTCATAAGTGTGTTGTGTTTGTAGATGTCGTCTTGTTGTGGTTGGTGGTGTCCTCAGGTGGGGTGTGTATGGTCCGCATGTTATGAGGTGTATTGGGTTCATTTTCGTGTCGGTGCTTGAAGTCTGCATTTATCGGCCGTGACTGCTACAGAAGAATAGAAATTCATGTCAGTGAGTTAAGAATTAAGTTTCAGTTGTGTTTACGTTATTGTGGTGTCGTTTGATGTTATTGGTTTGCTGTTTGTCGTGCGGTAAGTCTATGGGCTGAAATGGGGGATGACATGTTGTCTGTCATTAAGTTTCTGCAACTTTTTGAGCTTGTGATGGAGATAGTGAAATACGGCGTATGCAAGCAGAATGTGCGAGCTGGAGGTAAGTGCGTAGCGCCAGAACTTTTTTATGGTAAGTAATCGTTTTTTTGGATCTGTTATTCGCGTGTTATGATGTTTGGTGGGGTATTTGTGTGTTGTTGGGTCGGTGTTATTTACTGCATGTGTTGGTGGTTGATGTTTTGGTATTGATATTGTGAGCTGTTGTTGACCTATATAGATCAAGGGAAATGTTCGATTCCAATGTGTCGTCGTAGTTATGTGTTTTTTGGTGTTGTGAGTTACTGTTGACCTACATAGGTCAAGGGAAGTGTCTGATTCCAAGTTTTGTTTGTTTAGGTGTTGGTTTTGTGGTACTGATAGTTGTGGTGTGATTATAATTTTTGGACTCGTTGCTTTCTTAATTTGCGGTATCGACAATTGTGGTTGAGCTATGTAGTGATGGGAAGTGACCGATTCCTGTCGATGATATAAGTATAGCGGAATTTTGTGGTGTTTTTATGTCATCATTTTGTGTGGTTTGGGATCATGGTGTGCGTCTGTATGCATTTATATTTAGTTTGTCCCCACCCAAAAACCCCCACTTTCCCCCGTTGATCCTGTTAGTTTGATTATATTTTTGGAGAGAGATGTGTCTGTTGGTTCTGTATGTATTTTCGTGTTTGTTGTCGTTTGTGTAATGACGTCATAGGCGCCATATTGGAGACATTGAGAATGGACGTTTCCACCATATTGGCGACGTCATGGGTCAAAGCAAATGGGTGGAATCAGACGTTTCTGTAATCCCGATCCTCACACTTCATCGTATCACAAGTAGGCACATTGGCAGTCATTTTTTTCTGTGTAACTATTCATTTAACTTTAAATGTGTACTGTTTGTTTTGCATATGTCATGCCTTAATAACAAAAGTTCTCATTTGATGTCACAGCATCTTTTGTTTTGTATCAGCATGATAGGAAAGAGAAACCAGCAGTGTCGGCAAGATAGAACGATGGAAAATGTATAAACAAATGGTTTAATTCTTATTTCTGACTAGGTAAAATTGGTCCTACATTACTGCGTCACTTGAATGAATTTCATCCTGTACCATCGACAACATTTTGTCAAAACAATCATGCCCATTTTTACAAACTTCCAAAATTCCACTGAATCTCCATGGCTCAACACCTTCATTAATAGAGACTACATCCCCCATCTTTCTCGCTTCTCCACAACCAGCTTCAAATTCAATGTCAGGCTTTTCATCTCCGTTGTTGCTCTGCCCTCATCCTAAGGATTACATGCACTGCGAGTGCAATAGCTCCAAAAACTGTGTCCATCATGTGCAAAATGCTGCATAAACATAGATGTAGGTATAATGGTTATGCAAACAAGAACCATACAATAAAACGAACAGTAGAGCCCATAATTCTGCACAACAACAACATAATTATGTGATAGTTCCAAAGGGGAACAAGAACTGCTTAATGAACAGGAACCCTGAGTTCTCAGAAATTTTTGTTTTGGGTGAGTGATTTAGGAAGGAATCAGATATACCCCTTCAAGTTCTGTGTCTTTTGCCTTGTTTGTCGAGAATGTAGCAATTACAGTAACAATACGGAGCAACTTCTCATAAACACTGTCATTTAGCTTCGGTTGAAAATTACTTAACTCATAGTTTCTTGTATTATCAATGAATTATATACACTGTAATTGTAATGCACATTTACGAAACATGCTTTGGAAATATTAGTTGAGGACGCAGGCGGTGGCAGCTATTGCAATTTCACAACTGCATTATAGCCAACACCATGTGAGATGACATATTTCAGCAGCTGGATATAGTAGTGGAAAGGCACAGACCACTTGAGATATCGTTAAGATTCTACAGAGATTATGCTACAGTACTTGCTCTCCTACTAGCAGCAGCTTATCATAGGTCGCCGGGGAAACAAAGGGTACGTAGCGACTGGAAAAAAGTGCAGGCCATTCCCATTTTCAATGAGAGTCATAGGACAGCTACATATAATTATGTGCCTATATTGTGATGTCAATCTGTTGTTGAATTGAGGAATGTTTCACACTCAAGCATTATGACATTTCTGGAGAACAAACATCTCCTCTATAAAAATTAATGTTGATTCTGCAAACAGAGATCTTGTGAAACTCAATTAGAGCTCCAGTGCTCTGGTTGATGCCCTCTTCCTAGACTTTATGTAAGCACCTGACACTATCCCGCACAGCTGTCTGGTGACAAGAGCTGTTGGAGTTGGCGGTTGTGTGTACATGAGGTGTGCTTGCTTGCTTGTATGAATGGTGTATCTTTCCCTTTTTCTGATGAAGGCTCTGGCTGAAAGATTCATGTAAGTATCTCTTACTTGTGCTTGTCTGTAACTTAACGAATCTTCTTTACTGTGAATAGCAATCTTTTCCTACATTGTCGATATTCCTACCTGAAGTTTCCATTGTTTGGCAAGTCTCAGATGAGTATTTTGGTGCATATTATGAAATGCTTATCTTCCAGCAACTTCAAATTTCAACTTTTGGCACTCCTAATTTAATAGTTCCTGTTTCCTACCCCATGGATAATATTTTGCACCAATTATGGGAAACAACAAGTAATGAATTAACAATACTATCAAGTGTTGTAACATACTAGACTTTTGTCAGAAGAACATTACACATGCCTAACCTGGAAAGACCTGTGAATCAGATTTCAAACTTACTTGGTATCGCATGTCTCTTCTGCGACCTGGCCGTCTGGCAGCTGCATCTGCTCTCTGACTCTGTTCAAATATTTCAATAAGACGTCTGTCGAGAATATTCTCTTCTGGCTCCCATGTGCTGTGTCTGTATAATAGAGTATTTTATTTACATCACTCACAGAAATTTAAAAAACAATCCATATGGTATAATCAAAAAACTATCTACAGGATAAAATCAATTAATGTAGAAGGTATGAATGTAAGAAATTTTATAGTTGCTCAGTATTTAATAGTATATAAATAATTATCACATATGCTAACCTTTGACTCCATCCTTTCCACTTCACGAAATATTCAACACGACCCTGAAAAAAAAGAAAAAAATATATATTATTACACAAGTTTATGAAACAGATGCAAAGCATAAATCACAACTGGGTAACTGCAAAAAAATCTGTAGCATTTTCTAATATGCATAAAACAAGCTTTCAGGCAGTGTGTTACACACACACTTCAGTAGGAAACATTTTAATTTTGGCTTTGTACTTAATCATTATCGTTCTACTAATATTCCGAGTTTATGGATACAGCATCCTCCCATCCGTCAAGGTATAGCAAAATCAAATGCCACCCTCCAAGCCACATTTTACATAACTTTAGCGAAGCTAACCACACAAATTTAAGGCTACACACAACCCTAATTTTAATTCCAGGACTTTTCTTTAAAAAAAAAATTTAAAAGCTATTCAATTCCTATAGGAAAATATTCGCTTAATCGGTCTGAATAAAAGTGACAACAAAGTGAATCCTACGTTTATTAATAACACCAGCACATTTTAAGAGACAAAGCAAATTTCTAGGATGTATTTAATAAACCATGGCACAAGAGATAGTGAACGATTCACATATTTCTGGTATTTTCACTGTGTTCACTTATTACGGGACGTCTTTCCGTGTAGCTCAAATTCTACACTATGGGTGGTCGGCAACAGAGTGACATTACTACACCAAAAAATTGGAGGGTACAACATACCTTTCTCAGTCTCTTCCTCATAATCCTCTCAGCTGCATACACGCGATCACCCATTGGTAATTCCATTCGCTGCACGTAATCACAAAAGAACACGCTGTTATGAACAGCATCAAGTATCGAAACGCTGCATTTTGTAAATACAAATAAAAGCAAGTACCAGCTGGCTGTTCCGACAGTACAAGGTGTTTGTAAACTAGTTGTAACTGTAGTTTACTAACAAACCACACAGTTATTATCAACTTCACATTTTCTCTCACTGTTTGAATGTTTCACAACACTGTGTTAAACAATATTATAAAACACTTTCCACCGGCAAAACCAACGGTCTGCGTTGACACACAAGAGATACAAGAAATTACTATATTACACGAAACATAGAAACACACATCACCAGTTGTATGTCAATACACAATACAACAATGTTTCCACACTTGCGCAACACCTTCTCCATTCAACGACAAACCAAAGTTACTGCTATTAGAATATCGGGCATACAGATAACACATACAGGAACTGGCGACAGAAACCTAGCGTCACATGAAACTGCCAAAGGTGACAACCCACGTCATATATGGAACATGAAATTAATTAATCAGTTACCTATCTACCTATCAAACTAGTCTTTTTACTCTTCTACTCGAGGAGTATTGAAGATGATATTGTTATTTTAACTATAAAATCTACGATGTGGTTACAGATTACCATCACATACTTATATACAATGGGGAAGGTACCGTAATTACAAGTATCTTTGATTTACAATGTAACAAATTTAACAGTTTTTTTCCGTAACGTAATTTTTTCAAAGCAACGAGTGCAATTCTATGGCTTATAAATAATTGTAGCGACCAAAGAAAAGCCTCTGTAGAACCACACGTATTGTATCATTTTAAAATAATTCTTAGAGTAAATCTGTAAGAAACCTTATCAAATGGTCCTTCCAATTAAACTTTTGGTCTACATGTATACCTATCAGTTTTCCAATGAGTAATCTTTCTAAAACGATAGTAGTCAACATACGATTAAGGTCTTCTCCCTGATTATCTCTCATATAGAGATCGTGAGGATAAGATAAGGATAATTACTGCACGCACAGGGGCCTTCAAACAGTTATTCGTCCCGCGCTCTATTCGTGAATGAAACAGGAAGAAACCCCAATTACCAGTACAACGGGATGTACCCTTTGCCATGTACCTCACAGTGGTCTGCAGAGTATAGATGTAGATGTAGATCAATGTTTAGCAAATTGGGAGAAATTTGTTTTGCTTAAGCCAAGAGACAACATCTTATCATTGAATAACGCAAAATTATATGCACTCAGAGACTTCATCAATAACTAAATACAAATATATCTTTATTCGGGAAAAATTACACGTTTTATTCATCACAAATAGTTTCTGTTTAATTTTCTAAAGCGTACATCTCGTTTAAGTACTGGGGAAAAGTAGAGGACCTAGTACAATATGTTTTGGTCGTTGGCACCGGCACAAATTTATCCAGTGGGACGGAAAAGACTCTAAAATTGTAATTTTTTATATAGATGGGTTGATCAGTTACGAGATACGTCATGCCTTGTAGCGTTCACATAATAAAAAGTAATGTACTGCACTGGAGTACCTCAATTAAATACGAATAATTCATCAGCATTTGAGCATTTGTGCTATAAAACACATTCAGACCATATTCTTTTGCAGGTATGTTTGATACTGGAACTGTTAATGCAGTCTGTAAAGCTTTATAGTCACATCAGTGTGGATTAATTATTGATTTTCACAGTTATTTAAATCGCAACGCCTGAACGTCACAGTATTGAGGATAGTCTCCAATAAAAAAGAAGAAATCACCCACAATTGTACAATTCAGGTTTCTAGATACAAATGAGAAGTGCATACATCAATTTACCTTAACATTAACATGAAATTCAATGAAATCCAGACCTTTAGCTGCTTACAGGCGTTGATAAATGTCAACGGGGGGAGTTGAAAATCAATGCCCCGACTGGGACCCAAACCCGGAATCGCCTGCTTACATGGCAGATGCTCTATCGTTCTGAGCCACCGAGAACACAGAGGATAGTGCAACTGCAGAGACTTAATTCTGGCATGCTCCCTGTGAGTCCCACATTCCAAACTTAGTGTCCATACACTACATTTGTAGTGCCCCAGCCCACTATACTCATCACTCACAGCAGTCAATCTACCGATTTCCGTACGAGTCACTGGCCAGTAAGTCTTATCTATATGAAGATAGTATCTGTTCTTTCGGACATCTTCTTCAGTACGGATGCACTCACAGTGCCCAAACTCTTACAGGAATTGGTAGATTGACTGCCATGAGTGTAGTGGGCAGGGGCACTACAAATGTGGTGTGTGGAAACTAAGTTGGGGTTGTGGGTCTCATGGGGAGCATGCCAGAGTTAAGTCTCTGCAGTCACACTATCCTCTGTGTCCTCGGTGGCTCAGAAGGATAGAGCATCTGCCATATAAGAAGGAGATCCTGGGTTCGTGTTACAGTCGGGGCACACATTTTGAAGTGTCCCTGTTGATATTTATCAACGCCTGTAAGCATCTAAAGGTCTGGATTTAATTGCAATTTTATTCTTCAAGAGCAGCAATATCACCAATGGTATCTGTTCTTTTGGACATGTTCGAAAGAACAGATATTATCTTCATATAGATAAGTCTTACCAGCCAATGATCTTCTTCAGTGCAGATGCACTCACATTGCCCGAACTCTTACAGGAATCGGTAGATTAGCTGCAAGTAATGAGTATAGTGTGCAGGGGCACTACAAATGTAGTGTGTGGACAGTAACTTGGGAATATGGGTCTCAAGGGAGCATGCCAGAGATACGCCCCTGCAGTCGCACTATCCGCTGTGTCCTTGATGACTCAGAAGGATAGAGCATCTGCCATGTAAGCAGGAGATCTTGGTTTCGAGTACTGGTTGGGGTAGACATTTTCAACAGTCCCCATTGATATGTATCAACGCCTGTATGCAGCTGAAGGTCTGCATTTCATTGTAATTTCATTCTTTGAGAGCTGCAAGGTCACCAATGGTATCTGTTCTTTCGAACATGTCCAAAAGACCAGACACTATCTTCATATTAATCTTAATAATCCGGTAAGGCCATTTAAATAGCATTACACAAATCAATATGTCTCTGAGTGTCACACAACACTACGATATACATACATTATGCATGTAATACTCACTTTATGAGGGGAGTCTGAGCAGTCCTGCTCATACCAGCACCAACACTGGAAAGAGTGAGATGGAATACTGAAAATTCAGACATCATGACAGGTAAATAATATACAAAATTTAATCTGCAATGTGGTATAAAACGTTTTAGTAGCTCCTGTGGCTCAAAAATTAATTACCGAATATAATGCATTAATACTCAATACACATAAAACATATTATATTGCACAGGAATTATGGCTGTGCACCCAACATTTGTAATAAGAAGAAAACTTGAAGAAGTCAAGCATTAAAAACCCTGTACTAAAGATTCCAAGGGGGACCAGCTGGGACAAGTGACCCTTCTCCATCTACTTAACCTCCTTTGCACCAGGAACCAATCATTATTTGTGCTTTAAATGAGTTGATTTGAGTTCCTTATCCTGTATTCTGCATTGTAGGAAATATTAGAGCCACAGATCTCAAGCCTGTGAATTCCAGGTGTCGGCAATTTATCTAAGAACAGGAAAATTTTGAGAAATATTTAAATACTTCCTTATCAATTTTTTCCGATTTTCTTGGTTTCCAATTACTACATAATTCCAAATGTTTATTGATGTTACTATATGTCTATATGTCTCTTTTCAAATATCAATACTTTTTGTCTTTAGTGACATAACATGTCACCATTCTCAAAAATGCTTTGGAAAATACATGAGGCAATAATTTTCTATGTTATACCTGCTGTTGCCTTTGAACATCCTGCCACATTCGAAATCTTTAATCTTTGGAGAATAACTGAATCATAAATTGACAATGTCTGGTAACATTGCCTAATTTATGAAGTGCTTTTGTCATACATTATATATACATCAACTACAGAAAGTGATGTTTTATAGAAACAAAATCAGATTAGACAGTCAAATATTTACTATTAAAAACAGTCTTGATCACGATTTATTTATCAAGGTAACCGGTTGAAACCAGTCATCTTGATAAATAAATCATGATCAAGACTGTTTCTAATAGTAAATATTTGTAAGACATTGATCACTGCCTTTCCCATAATGTATTCAAAAGACAGTCAAATACCTGGAAGGTAGATCTATAATATATGAAATTTCAAGCAAAGGACTGAAATTCATGATTATCAACTAAACTAAATAAATGAAACCATTTTACTCGCTGCAAATCTGAAGTCATTGCTATTGAATCAAGTAAGTATGAAGCTCTAACATATCACAGTTAACTTCAATACTTGATTGCAATAAACGAAATAAAAAATTCCACTTCTATTCATATGTATCCAACACATGTGGAATGGCGTACCAAATCGGCATTTTGTATATTTCTTTTCTTTTAGTATAAAGTTATGTAATTTCGAGAAATTATTTCACAAAGAAACATTGAATGTGGATACAACATGCGTATCACCATCACCACAGCAAATGTTTGACCAACAGTCCCACTGTACAAATTCAGAATAACTACCGAGCGAGGTGGCGCAGTGGTTAGCACACTGGACTCGCATTCGGAAGGACGACGGTTCAATCCCGTCTCCGGCCATCCTGATTTAGGTTTTCCGTGATTTCCCTAAATCGTTTCAGGCAAATGCCGGGATGGTTCCTTTGAAAGGTCACGGCCGATTTCCTTCCCAATCCTTCCCTAACCCGAGCTTGCACTCCGTCTCTACTGACCTCGTTGTCGACGGGACGTTAAACACTAACCACCACCACCACCACTCAGAATAACTGATGGCTAACCTGTATTCTATGAATGGAGCAGTCTACACATTGATAAGATTTTATTCCCTACAGGATCACTGTCATGCCATTTGACAGAACAGTTAAAAGGTGGTTAACTTACCAGCCACATGCACTCACCACCACCAACGAACAAGAGATATAGTAACTGATGCTAGGTGGATAACCTTTCATTCTGCTTGCATTATTTCGAAAGTACCTGAATTGTCGTTTGTCTACGTGAATAGTTAGCACCACAGAGAAAAATATTCTTTGCCTTCAACTAAGTAAATAAAATGACAATTTTTTTTCAAACCTTGTGTAAAGAATTAATTCTAGTTTCAGCAGTTCCTTATAGTCATTTATTTGTAATTAAGCAACAAGCATCATCTGAAGTGTCACTACATACTTCAGAAGTATTGTAACTGAGACTATAGTCTTGTTGACATTCATATAAGTTTAGAACAAACGATACTGTAAAGTTATTTTAATTTCAGTATAACGATAATAACTTTTTGCTTCAGGCATTGGGTGTAAATGTTATAATAAAGTGTCAATACAAAATTTATTTTCGCCTTTAAAGGCACTTAACAGACAAAGCTAAAGTGGAACTTGAAGGACAGGTCAAAGCCAAAAATTGCAATGAGGTCACCACCAACCAACCGATGTTGGACATTGTAATGCATGATTAGCGTCTGTGTCAGCAAATCACAAGCACTGGAAATGGGCCACCAGCCTGAAGTCATGTAATTAATGCAGCTTGGCCCATCTACTGCCACTTACACTACACATCCTAGACATCGACATGTTCCAGAGTTTCAGCGCAAACCAAGACATCATTGTTACTGTGGAATCAGCAGGGAAAACAGTATTTAACCACAGCCAAACCAGCTCATCATTTTTCGACCAGCTAGGCAGCAGGTGATGCCCACTCTGCGTCAATCAGAGCCATCTCTCCCGCCACTGGGCCATGAAGGAAGGACCTCTCCCTGTCTGCCCAGCTGGACAACCAACGCCATGCCTTCAGTGTCGGTCCAGACTTCGACTCTGGGCAACGCCAGCATCATGCCATTGTGACGACGTGATCTTCCGCATTCGACAAGACATGGTAGCTGCTCATGACCACAGTGTGACCACATCTTGCTGTCTCAGTTCGTCTCATATATTGGAGACGCCAATGCAGCAAAAATGTGGAAATTTGTGGTAAAGTCTTATTCAACCAAACTTCTGAGATCCTCAGTCTGTAAGCTTACACACTATTTAATCTAACTTAAACTAACTTACGCTAAGGACGACACACACACCTATGTCTGAGGGAGGACTCGAATCTCCTACCCTGCATGGCGCTAGTGCAGCACTTTGTCTCCCGGGCAGTATGTACACGCCTAGCACAATATATGTCAATGCCTTCAGCTATGATGCTAGTATATTATGGAGAAGCTCTGAGCCATGCCAGAGAATAGAGTGCACTCAAAAGAATATCAACTGTACTGAATGAATTAGTAGAGAACTAATAAAGAGTTGTTCCATCTTCAGGAAGAATCTCCTCAGCTCCTGTCCACATCACGCATCTTCGACAAACAACCCATCTCAGTCGGTAGAGCACTTGTCCGCAGAAGGCAAAGGTTCAGAGTTCGAGTCTCGGTGTGGCACACAGTTTTAATCTGCCAGGAAGTTTGATTACAAAGTTAAGCCAGGAAACGTTGAATTTGCATTAACTGTGATATAACTTTAACCTTGACTAACTTTAGAAATAAAAATAATGCAGAAACGTTGACGAAAGCTTAACTTTCCAAAATATCCTCAAGATATTGTAAATAGCAGCCACAATTTTTCGCAAAATACTAAAATTTATGCTTCTAGCAATGCAGTAAGGATACTGCAGCAATAGTAAAGAGGTCTCTACTTTCCGGGTATTTTCGTGTTACTTGTAGTTTAATATGAGCTGCCACATCCTATCTCACATTTGTAACTGATTTCTGTATAATAGAGCAAGGAAAAAATCTCAAAGGAATTCAAAAGTATATTTACTAAATCATTTATTTTTCGAACCATACTTTGTGCTTTTTCAAGGATACTTTTATTAGTAAACTTGACACTTCAAAGCGATTATTACGAGATATCTACTTTCATACCCAATCTTTATGGGGCCATATTCTTTTCATTAAGGTTGCTGTGAGGCCCTGAGTTAAAAAAATGTAGGTTATACAATTTCCTATAGGCGATACTTAGAGCAGTTAAATAGGAAAGAAACTAACTCTGTGAAATACCTGGATGGTATTGTCTCAGCAAAAATTCCAGAAGAGCTGTTGCGTAATTTGAAATATATGCTTAAGTTTTTATGTGCAGCCAATCTGTAATGTAACATCGAGAAGTGCTGATTCTTTCAGAGAGCAGTATAATGTATAGAATCAATGACACCAGCAGGATGACACCATCTTGAGTAAGTACAGGTAGCGAATAAGATGTGTGCATGGACACCCTGGCCTCTACGGGCAATGATGGAAGAAAGCATATGAATGTTTCTGTTGCCAATGGAAATGCAGCTTAATAGTGGCTGTTAATGTATTTATCTAGAATAATATTAGACCTAAGACACTGACACAGTGAACTCTCAGTTCTGGAATAATATTAGACCTAAGACACTGACACAGTGAACTCTCAGTCATGATTACCAATGAGAATCCCTAAGCAAACAACATCAAAATTATCATATCTACTACATACATCAAAAAAAGTTTTGCATCACCTCGGTTCAGAGAGTTCCGGATCCTGTACAGAAAACTGGAATCGAGATCAAGATAAACATCACTTCCGACCTTTTTATTGCTCATGAAAACCACACATTGCATGTTGCACCACCATACAATGAGACCTTCAGAGGTGGTGGTCCAGATTGCTGTACACATCAGTACCCCTAATACCCAGTAGCACGTCCTCTTCCATTGATGCATGCCTGTATTCGTCGTAGAATACTATCCACAAGTTCATCAAGGCACTGTTGGTCCAGATTGTCCCACTCCTCAATGGCGATTCGGCGTAGATCCCTCAGAGTGGTTGGTGGGTCACGTCGTCCATAAACAATTTATCGTTTTATCCCATGCATGTTCGGTAGGGTTCATGTCTGGAGAACATGCTGGCCACTCTAGTTGAGCGATGTCGTTATCATGAAAGAAGTCATTCACAAGATGTGCACAATGGGGGCGCAAATTGTCGTCCATGAAAACGAATGCCTCGCCAGTATGCTGCCGATATGGTTGCACTATCGGTAGGAGAATGGCATTCATGTATCGTACAGCCCTGACAGCACCTTCCATGATCACCAGCGGCGTACATCGGCCCCACATAATGCCACCCCGAATATCAGGGAACCTCCATCTTGCTGCACTCGCTGGAAAGTGTGTCCAAGACATTCAGCCTGACAAGGTTGTATCCAAACACGTCACCGAAGGTTGTCTGGTTGAAGGCATATGCGACACTCATCGTTGAAGAGAATGTGACGCCAATCCTGAGCGGTCCGTTCGGTATGTCGTTGGACCCATCTGTACCGCACTGCATGGTATCGTGGTTGCAAAGATGGACCTCGCCATGGATGTCAGGAGCGAAGTTGCGCATCATGCAGCCTATTGTGCACAGTCATAACACGACGCCCTGTGGCTGCATGACAAGCATTATTCAAAATGGTGGCGTTGCTGTCAGTGTTCCTCCGAGTTACAATCCATAGGTAGCGGTCATCCACTGCAGTAGTAGCCTTCGGGTGGTCTGAGTGAGGCATGTCATCGACAATTCCTGCCTCTCTGTATCTCTTCTGTGTCTGAACAACAGTTTGGTTCACTCCGAGACTCCTGGGCATTTCCCTTGTTCAGAGCCCTTCCTGGCACAAAGTAACAATGCGAACGCGATCGAACCGAGGTACTGATCATCTAAGCACGGTTGAACTACAGCCAATATGAGCCGTGTATCTCCTTCCTGGTGGAAAGACTGGAACTGATCGGCTGTTGGACTCCCTCTGTCTAATTAGCGCTGCTCACGCATGGTTGTTTACATTTTTGAGTGGGTTTACTGACATCCCTGAACAGTCAAAACGACTGTGTCTGTGATACAATATCCACAGTCAATGTATATCTTCAGGAGTTCTGGGAACAGTGGTGATGCAAAACTTTTTTTATGTGTATATTAGCCAACAAATGGAATCAACATCAGTCGTGCATAACTATGTCAAAAAGTTATGCAATACAGCAGAATAATAGCTGATAGCTTGAATATATTTATATTGTAAATGTATGATAAAACATCTACCATTTTATTACATTGAAAACTGGCACGATTAATGAATCTCGTTATTTTACTTGTTTGATTCGAGGAATAGTACTGATTTCCTAGAATGATATAAAAAGGATCACATTTGTAACATGATACATGCAGACAGATGTCTTTCTTGGGCCTCTGAAGCACCAAAACGGCTCGAAGCAAACGGGAATGTCGAGAAGGTATTTCTAACAAAGTACTGGTTTCAATGATTGCAAAAAGACAGTAGAATTTTACTCTTAATTCCTGAACACTTAGTTTCAGCAATAATAGCTGCATTCAGCAGGTAATGCAAGACCTTTTTTTCTGAAAGCAGACCGGTTTCATTACACCATATTATTCACCACTATTTTGGCTGCAAAACCCTGTTTTTCAACATAATTTCCGTTCAGTATGACTACTTTACACCGCATTACTGGGAGGGCCTGTATGCCTCTGCATGGTACCATTCAAATGGTACCACTCAGACGTCTTGCTACATCAGTAACCTCCCCATCATCCATGTACTGCTTCTCTGCATAGTGCATCCTTCATTGGGCCAAACAGATGGAAGTTGGAAGGTGCGAGAGCTGGGTTGTACGGTGGATGAGACTTTGTGAGCTCGTCTTGGAGACACAGACTTGTGTGAGGCCTTGCTCTGTCTTAAAGAAGGAAAAGTCTGTTCACATTTTTGTGTTATGGATTTCCTGAAGTCGTTTCTTCATTTTCCTAAAGCTAGCGCCATGTACTGCACAGGCGATCGTTGCACCTTGAGGGAGGACATCAAACAGAATAATCCTGCAGACTGTCACCATGACTTTATCAGGTGAGGTTGTGGCTTTGAACTTTTTCTTTGGAGGAGAGGAGACGTGGCCACACTCAATGGATTGCTTTTTTCTGGTTCTAAGTGATGTATTCATGTTTCATCACGTGTGGCAACGATCGACAAAAAATTGTCACGATCAATCTCGTAACACGCAAGCTATTCTGCACAGATGGTTCTCCATTGATCTTTATGGTCTTCTGTTATGCAGCATGGAACCCAGCGGTCACACAGCTTTGAGAATCGCAAGTGGTAAACGACTGTGTCAGTACTATTAACAGAGGCATCCAGTTGTGCAGCGAGATGTTTGATTGTGATATTTTGAGCACCTTGAACGAGTGTTCTACACGTTCATGAAGCTAAAGGGTCTGAAGAGAGAATATTCAACGATGTGTCACAACAAATTCCGCATTTTTTTCAACCGAAATTGGCCGAGAAAAAAAGCGTGCTGCATTACTTAGTGAACTCCCCTCATGTAAAATATTTCAAAAAAGGAAAAATGCGACAGTTGTTTCAGAACGAAGATGGTCGCTTCAACGATTTTCGAAAACAAATTGGCTGCAAAAATACAAGAGAAGTCGATGTGTTGCCACTTCGCTTTTGTCTTGGGTTCTGCAGCTGATGTCTCTTTAAGGTTTTGTCTGACATTAAGTCATTGTAAGAGATTCGCTCTCCATTGCTGGTGCCAACTTGTTTCAGGGGACTGCTTTTTCATAGCAGCAAAAGAAAGAGAATGAGAAATAGTAGAACATGGGCTGGAAGAGAGAAAAAGGGGGAATCACCTGATAAAAGTTTTACATAGAGCATAATTAATCATTACTAACATTAAGAATAATAAAGAATAGATGGAAGAGTTGTGGAAACCCCATAACATTCCAGATAGGTTAAATATTAATGGTAAGACAGATTTTAAAACCAGATTATGAACTATGAAGTATTTCTGAGGACAAATGCAGATTCTGACCATAATTTATTGGTTATGTAGTGCAGATTAAAATACAAGATCGGAGTAAGTAATAAATTAACAAGATGAGACCTAGATAAACTGAAAAAAGCAGTGATTGCTGAAAGTTTCATAAACAGCAGTATGCAAAGACTGATTGATATAGGTGAAAGGTATACAACAGATGAAGAATGATTATATTTGAGAGATGGAATAGTGAAAGCAGAAGAGGATCAAACAGACAAAAGACAATGCTCAGTAGAAACCATTGTATAACCAAGACATAATGAATTTAACTGACAAACAGGGAAATATAAACATGCAGAAAAAGAGGTAGGCGTGAAACAATACAGACATATAAAAATGAGATTGATAGGAAGTGCAAAATGAAAGGGGACAATTGCAAGCCTAGGGAACACTTCAGGAATAACAAATGCTACTTACAGGAACACTTCTGAAAGATAGAGAAGCACCAGCACTATAATATTAACAACACAAACAGTAAGCCAACACTAAGTAAAGGAGCGTAAGTTTAAAGGTAGAAAGAATATGTAGAAGGGCTACATAGGGGAAATGAACTGGAAGGCAATATTATAGAATAGAAGCTTTATTTGCCTTTTGGTATTTTTCCACATAATGGCACTATCAGTGTGTTCAGTTCATAGAACAATAAAATAAAAATTATTTTATATAAATATACTTGTAAAATCAATTATATACATTTGCTAAAGTAATAATGATAATCCAATAATCATACACGCAATGGTACTGTATGGCATTAATATAATAATATAATGATAGTAATAATAGTAATATTAATAATGTGTTATGGCACAATAATCACATACACAATAGTGTAATACATAATTATGTTTTAACTTACAAGGAGCATGACGAAAATAATGACACCTATTTTTTATGCACCAAAGCTTTTATTATTTTCAAACAACAGTATTGCTTGAAACTCCCTGGCAGATTACAACTGTGTGACGGACCGAGACTCGAACTCGAGACCTTTGTCTTTCACGGGCAAGTGCTATACCAACTGAGCTACCCAAGCATGACTCACGTTCCGTCCTCACAGCTTTAGTTCTGCCAGTACCTCGTCTCCTACCTTCCAAACTTTACAGAAGCTATCCTGCGAACCTTGCAGAACTAGCACTCCTGAAAGAAAGGATATTGCGGAGACATGGCTTAGCCACAGCCTGGTGGATGTTTCCAGAATGAGATTTTCACTCTGCAGCGGAGTGTGCACTGATATGAAACTTCCTGGCAGATTAAAACTGTGTGCCGGACCGAGACTGGAACTTGGGACCTTTGCCTTTCGCAGGGAAGTGCTCTACCATTCTGGAAACAGTATTGCTTCCTTCAAAGCAGGTCCCTTCGGCAGCTACAGACCAACAGAATCATTGTTCCCAGTATTGATAATAGCATGGAAAGGCTTCAAGTGGTAGATCCTTTAAAATTTGGTGTTCTCCAGATTCCCAAAATGATGTACTAAAGAAGTCACAAGGACTCAAATCAGGTGAACAGGGGTGTGTGGAATAGGAATGCATTTTGAAGTTAAAAATTCCGTGACAGAATTGGCCGTGTGACATGGGATGTTGTGGTGATGCAGCATCCACTTGCTTGCAATGTCTCATTTGATACCGGATGACATAGACAGAAGCAATGATAATTTTTTGTATGTGCAATACTAAAGCTGCTGCTTCAAATGAAGTCAGTGAAGTGCTCACTTAGGACTATCTGTGACTGTTGCAAATATAGATTTTCTTTGCTGTAAACTGCCTCTCCACCATGTGTAATATTTGTTCTACAATAATCTATAACTAATACGCAGCCCTAAGGCACACATAAGTCTATTTCTGAGTTTTTGAGCCATGTTCATTAAGACACAGCATGCTGCAATTGATTTTGCCTGACCAGTACTGTAATTCATTAAGCTCGTTTATTAGGGATTGTACATTAATATGCAACAAAATTGTATCGTGTTCATTCATTGATTCTTCCTCTCTATTTTGTTTACTACTCATTGCAAACTGTTGTGATCAAATCCAAAATGTGTCAGCCTCATCACTGCTTGGAGTTTCCCTGTAGTAACTGTTTAAACTGATGCCTACAGATTCTTTTTTGGGCAGCTTAATCAGTTTCTTAAGGTCTCAAATACATTTTTGGTTAGAAGTGATTTTCCTAAAATGCTTACATGCTTCCTATGTCTTATGAGGCAAGTTCTGCTTTAATGAGAAGATTTCGTTAGAGGCAATAGCGTGGCTACAGACCGGAATATTGTTAATGTGAATCACAGTTGCATTTTTAAATGTTTACATTTTGAGTATAGAGCTTATTTGAGGTCTGTGTTTTGTTATTAACAAATGAAGGCTCTATCAGGTCATAACAGTGAGGTATTTTAGCTATTATTAGATTAGCATGTGATAGCTTACCAAATGACTCTCAGTATTTTTGTTGCTGCAGCAGTTCATTATGACGTACATCATTACTACCTACTGCAATTACTGCATAGCCTTTAGATGATAAAGCATTGCAATTTTCTTTGACTCTATTTTCTTTTGAGTAGACCCTGCAGCCTCAATTAATTTGGAGGAGGACATTATTTCATCAGACAGTGTTAAAAAATATTTTATTTGTACTACTAATTTTAGGCACTGACCATTTTCACGTGCATCTAGAAAACACAACACACCGTAACAAAAGATAAGAGGGCTAAAATATAAAAATCATACAACTACATTGGATGTGGTGTCAAATGAACATAGTAGCTACCTGTAACAACAGATACGGGTACATCATCAACATTACATTAAAAAATCGCGTATCGTGCATATTTATGCACAGAATGGTTGTCAATAATCATCATCTAAAATACAAGGAGCATGACATGGAAATGCTTTCGAGAATAATATCATTACGTTATTAAAATGTCATATCTAGCTAGAAGCACAAAGGAAATAAACCTTGTAATGTTTACCACCAATCGGACAATATACAATTGTTTATGTAACTATCATATGTGCATGACTGAGTGGGAACTCTGTAAGTATCAAACACAGAGTAAAAATACAAGGATCTTATTTTACTATGGGTAGAATTTCAGAGTATGTCTCTATCTTATACTAAAAGGTATATGGGAAACCAGGGTACTTATGTCCACAAAGTGTTGCATGCAAGCACCAGTACAGAAACTGTTAGAACAATTTTCAAGACATATCTCATGTACAGAATGTAAATATTTATACCATGTATTTAGTACAACAGTAATAAGCCAGATGCATAGTGTCGAATATCAAAACTAATATCTTAGTGTATAAAGTTGAAGAATGTGTGAATTTTTACCTAACATAGAGAATATACATCACAAATCAAGTGTGTGCAAAATGAACTTCATGGGTGTCATAGATAACCAATACATGTACAGAAAATAATTAAGGTAAAATATACACAGTCGTTCGAAGCTAAGAAATAACATTACAAAGTCAATGTGTACATGCACACCATGTTGTACATGATATATCTTTATACTCGCTCACATTACACTGGTGTCGACACAAGGTGGGCACAAACAATAATACTTCATTTTAAGTCTCAGAGCAAAGCTACCTCGCTCTCATTACACTGGTGTCGACACAAGGTGGGCGCAATGAATAATACTTCATCTCTAATACTAGGTCAGTGGAAAACAAGACATCAGTGCTTCTGGTGAACCAGACAGCAGATCTCCACAGAAATGCAATAGGCAGAACAGCTAGAGTGGATCACATTAACTTAGTTAGTTGATGCAAGAAACGCTATTGGTAATGCAACAACATGTACCAAGGGCTCATACGAACCATTCCTATACTGTAACAAACTCGTTAAACAAGCTCGGCAGAGTGAGAACCCCTCGTACCTTCATAGCTGCAAGACCTATGTCACATGGTAAGTGATGTTGAGTAAACATTAGCCACTACTTCCTCCATAAATACCTGAGCATTTTAGCTTCTAAGGCAGTCGGTCAGACAGATCAATAACGTAAATACTGTTCATACGCGATTCCCTGATTATAGCAAAGTGACTTCTGACCATGTCTGTTATAGATTCCAGCAGGCTACTGAGCAATGGCAGCTGCTACTAGGAGATATGGCTACATCACCATAAACACCAGTTGTAGAATTCAACACTACAGTCTACTACTGTTGCAGGTGGGTGGACACGGGGGTCTTCCATATCTTTTTGGGTGAGGACACCAGCTTTCCTCATACTTTGGCAGATGGGCCAGAGCCTACTTGAATGGTAGGTCAGGATCGTTGTAACACATGGCTGCACATCAACCGTCATCATGGTTCAACAGATGAAGAAGAACTGTGATGAGCGGGGGGGGGGGGGGGGGGAGGGGGTAGAGCACCTCCTAAATCGGCATGTGTTAAGTGCAACACACGCATTGCCTTCAGTCATTGCTGCAGCGTCGAGGTATAATCAGCATCAGAGCCACAACGGGCAGTATACCGCCATTGCAGCAGTCAACCAGGATGGGCGAGTGTGACGTGAGCCACCTTGTGTGGCATCAGGCAACTACAGCCAATGTGAACGGCGTGCGAAAACACTGATTGTAACTTATGAAAACGACTAATTCTGAATCTTCTTTCACTACACCTACTGGTGATAACAGGTCACCACCATTTTTCCTTGGAAAACTGGCAAGGAGCGAACAGGGAGAATGCCTCCCGACACAGAACCAGCGCTGCTTCCGCCCTCCTAACAGTCCTAACAGGCGCTTCTTACAAAATTGGTGTCAAGAAGTGGTCGGACTTAGATGCTTGCAGCATAGACATCAGAAGTGTGTACGAAGCGTTTGTACTGGAGCCACCCCAGCAGTTTCAATTGGGGGGGTGAGTCACTGAAAAGCATGGTTTCTCGCACAAATATGTTTCGGTCGTGATCATGTCCAGAATAGGACACAGTGAGTTAAGAGCTACTTTTGGAAAGTCTAGTGAACCTATAGATGTATCTGAATTTAAGGGGAATTATAGTGAAGTGTATTTAATACCGGTAGACTGTAAAATTTGTAATTTGCCTGGATACAGTGCGTGTGATGATAAGTTTATCACTGTAATATGTTCCACATATGGGAAGTATGGTCATGCAAAAAAGAACTGTGTCAAGTGTCATTCGGTGTCTATAAGTCGAAGAATAAGAAATTTTTGATATTGACGATAGTGTATCGGCTCTGACAGAGCTGGTTAAGTTATTAAAGGAACAGCAAGAGCAAACTGGCTCAGCAGTTGCTTAGTCAAACAAGAGATCCTTCACAGTCAGGTCCTAGGCAAGTCAAGTCAATACTGGCAGTTCCTTCCCCATCCACAGATCCTGTAACCAATAGTTTTATCTTCGTTTTCCTCTCAAAACATCGGAGGATGTCACTGTTTTCATTCAGGTCGCGTTATCTGCAACCAGCTTGTGCAATTGGTCTTACGATAGTGTATCGGCTCTGACAGAGCTGGTTAAGTTATTAAAGGAACAGCAAGAGCAAACTGGCTCAGCAGTTGCTTAGTCAAACAAGAGATCCTTCACAGTCAGGTCCTAGGCAAGTCAAGTCAATACTGGCAGTTCCTTCCCCATCCACAGATCCTGTAACCAATAGTTTTATCTTCGTTTTCCTCTCAAAACATCGGAGGATGTCACTGTTTTCATTCAGGTCGCGTTATCCGCAACCAGCTTGTGCAATTGGTCTGAACGAACATCATTTCATGTGGCCAAATTGGACTTGTCTGGTGAGGGTAAAGTGTACATCATGTACCATGACGTTTTGAGTAAGATAATTTCAGTTACTGAATTGGTAACTGGCTTACAGCAACGGTACAGTAAACAAAACAGTGTTCGAGAAAAGCTGAGTAATTTGAGACAAGTGCCAACTGAGATTGTAAAAGCGTTTTCTGACAGGATACGCATATTCAAAGTCGTAATTTATGAGCTGACTAACAAACCAGGTACATTTTATTGTGAGAGGCTGAGGATATGCCGCTGGATGTGTTCCTAAGGGAGATTGTTCCAGAAGTGTCTAGTAGAGTGAGAATGGAAAATCCACAAGATATAGCAGCACCGCTGCAAGAGACAGATAATACTACTAAATCTCGGAATGATCAGAAAATGTTTGTGTCAAATGAAGAATGTTACCGCTGTGTAAGAAATGGCGATTTAAAGGCACAGTGTAGCCAACCACAATGTTGTAGTTGTCAATGGGTTGGTTATTAGGTACAGCAATGTAGATCAAAGAAACAGCGTAATTATAATGGGGAAAAGAAGTCGTTAAATGACAACAGGAATCTCCCTTCAGTCGAGAAATGCCCCCATTAAGTCGAAGTGTATAAAAAGCACTCGCAGAGAGTGATTGTTAGTTGGTGGTTTGCAGTGGCGGCATTAGGCTAAAACTGAACATCGGCAATGAATCAGCTTTGCGAGGCCTCTTTCAGTATCCAGCCAGAAAGAAAATGTTAAATTAAACGAGCTGAATTAAACACTAATAATAATTACACCCAAATTTTATTATTATAATATACAAGTATTATTGCAATGACAAACATTACATTAAACAAACACACATTTTAATAAACGAAACTTCCAGCTTTACGCCTCACTGAATTTTTTAAAGATTACGTCGTAATTAATACCAATCGTTATTTCTGCTTCAATTGATAGTACAGACAATGCAGATAGTCTTTCTTGGCACATCATGCTTCTTAAGTACCGGTATGTATTAAACAGTTTTAACTTTGAGAAACCTCTCTACAGAAGCTGTACTGATGGGAAATTTGAGCATTATTCTGATGGTCGAAGTAGAGAGGATATAAAATGTAGACTGGCAATGGCAAGAAAAGCGTTTCTGAAGAAGGGAAATTTGTTAACATCGAGTATAGATGTGTCAGGAAGTCGTTTCTGAAAGTATTTGTATGGAGTGTAGCCATGTGTGGAAGTGAAACATGGACGATAAATAGTTTAGACAAGAAGAGAATAGCAGCTTTCGAAATGTGGTGCTACAGAAGAATGCTGAAGATTAGATGGGTAGATCATATAACTAATGAGGAGGTATTGAATAGAATTGGGGAGAAGAGGAGTTTGTGGCACAACTTGACTAGAAGAAAGGATCGGCTGGTAGAGCATATTCTGAGGCATCAAGGGATCACCAATTTAGTATTGGAGGGCAGCGTGAAGGGTAAAAATCGAAGAGGGAGACTAAGAGATGAATACACTAAACAGATTCAGAAGGATGTAGGTTGCAGTGGGTACTGGGAGATGAAGAAGCTTGCACAGGATAGAGTAGCATGGAGAGTTGCATCAAACCAGTCTCTGGACTGAAGACCACAACAACAACAACATGTACTGAATAAGTCTTTTGCGTCTTTGATTGAATCTGGTAGGCTGCAT
Source organism: Schistocerca piceifrons (assembly GCF_021461385.2). Classification (NCBI taxonomy): domain Eukaryota; kingdom Metazoa; phylum Arthropoda; class Insecta; order Orthoptera; family Acrididae; genus Schistocerca; species Schistocerca piceifrons. The sequence continues at coordinate 637,597,470 of NC_060138.1, read as the reverse complement.
TTGTAAAGTTGGAGTTCCTCAGAAAGTTCAAAAGCTGTATGTCAGTATTTTCGCCTTCTCGAAGTATCATACCTAAATCATTACAATGTTTGCGAAAGTCGCTCTTGGACAACGATTCCAAATAATTCATATCGTAAATAAAACCAAACCGTTCAAAATATTCATTGAGCACTTTGCATCGACATTTAGTGTCGCCTATTATAGCGTCTATCATTGTGTCAAAAAAGGTAACCCCTTACCGCATTTCAGCAGATTGTATAGGTTCATCAGTATGTTCATAACCGAACATTCGTTTTTTCTGTGCTATTCTTTTTTTTTTAACTGAGGCTCAATTTCGTAACTACTTTTTTCTGCAAACAGTCGGGCTTCTACAGTGCTTGTTTCAAATCCTATGTTACGGAACACTTGAATCCAGACACTAAATATATAGAAAAATAGCATACCACACATCTATTGCAACAATAGACTCAAAAGTTAACATTTGCCTCAAGACTGCTTCATAGTGGCTAACAGTTTCGGAATGATCAGTTCTATTTTTCAGTTCACTCACGCTTTCGATGACATCATAAAATTGCAAAAATATCCCTTTCACAGTTTCGATTCTACTTTCCCATCGTGTTACAGACAGAGGTTTCAGTGTCAATTTCAATTTAGTTTTTATAAGATCCCAATGCTTCTTTGATTTTTTAAAAAAGCACATAAACTTTATTGATGAAATCGAAAAAGTTTTAGCTGTTTTAGAAGTGTTAGCGGCATCTAACAAAAGCAAATTCCAACAATGGCATCCACATGGCATGAACAAAGCTTGTGGATTGATACTGAGTACTCTTGTTCTGACACCTTTATCAATGATAACCATATTGGCACCGTTATCATATCCCTGTTCTCGACAGTTTTGGATGTCTAGGCCATTATTTTCTAGTTCCTTTAAAATGGCATTTGTTAAATACTATTCCATTAGTTCTGTGATGGCAATAAACCCAACGAAATGTTTCTCTAGTTCTCCAGTTGAGGAATTACAAATCTTAATAATATTGACATTTGTTCCCCACAAGTCGAATTTCTGATACAATCACCCTTGAAGGCATAATATTTTGCTTGTTTGACTCTGTTTAATTTCGTTGATAACATATTTGACATTAATGTGATTAATTCATTTTATATGTTGTGGCTCAGATAATGCTGGCAAAGTTGCTATTTGTTAATATGTTGTAGGTGTTCTTTTAGTGTTAGATCATATTTAGATAACAATTTAAATACCTCTATTAAATTTCAGCTGTTTCCAATATTGTTCAGGTTAATGGATTCTCGATGCCCTCTAAACGCCGATTGCGTGAAGCTAAGTGTTTTATAATATCGATCAATCTTTCAAACAAGTTATACCAATACCTTTGTGATTCCCTAATCAATCTCTCATTTTCCTTATCGATCGTTTTTCCAAATTTGATTCCTTTACAGAATTCCATGCATCTAATCATGCACTCCATGTGCCTTTGACTTTGTTCATGCCTTTGCAATATCCTACTGAGATATTTCCAGACACAACACCCTTGTTTTATCATCTGTGTCTGCAAATGTAAAAGAAGTCGACATGGAAAGCAGTGAACTTTGTCTTGAGATATGGAGTAACCAACCATCAGTGATGTTGCTTTTCGCTGTTACTCAGTCTTCTAGTAAAATAAAATTTGTTAAAATGTCTTTTATTTGCGTCCTTGGGGTAACTTTCATCAGGCTTCTCCAGGTTTTGATGGGGACCATTTTGAATTAAATTAAGCTGCTGTGAAACTGTTACTGGAAATACTCTTTCCCAAATCTAATTCTATAAATAACTCTCTTATATGAAAGATTTGCTCTTGATTATCAGTTTTGAAGTCTTTATTTGGCTCAAATCTCGGATCACAGTAGTTTGACCCACCTCTGATGCTGTATCTGAAAGGCTAACAGATTCATTCGACCCTGAAGCTGGTTCTGTATCAGAAACTAAGGATAAGAGCTTCATCAGAGGCCTCTGGAGAAGTTACACCTGACGTTTTCTTAAGAAACTTCAACATACTCGAAATCATAGCTTGATTGGATATAATCGTCTCAGCCTTTTTTTGCTGTTGTTTTTGATGCACTGGATTCCCATTTCCTCCCTATGTCTTTGTCTCTTATGGGTCGTCCAGACATGATGATCTAAAACACATTTTCTGGTAAGTACGTTGATCAGTACAGTAGGGTGCTTAAAGTACCCAATGTCATAGTATAGACCGAATAGGCTGTGCAATTATCGTACATGGCAGAATATTTATTTTTTATTTTGTCATGTATGGTAGCAGCCAAATAAATACACCAAGAAATGTATTTGTATACTAACTTACTATAGGATGAGATTCCTTTAGTATGTATGACTTGGGTCAATTCTAGTGTCCGATACCACCCACCGGCTTTGACCAATGATGTAATGTGTGATGTTATTTTGTTTGTGCCGCAGATTGCTGTCGATGAACATTAAATTGTTTCTCTGATTTTCTCGTTACGTGTGTATATTAAAAATTCGATGTAGATTGTTTTGTTTTCATGTCGTAATTTGTTTTCAGCATCTTTTGTTAATGAAAGTAGTCGTGATTTATAAGTAGTCTTGATTTATAAGGTCTGTTAGTTGTGTTTACTACCAAAATTCTGCTTCAGAACATGAGTGGCCATAAATCAACTATAAAATTTTTGCAATCATTGGATGTCATTGCTGAATTTTGCAAGTGCAGTGTCTGTGGAAAATATATGGTTTTGACGAAGGTTGCGTCATCACGAACTTCCGACGAATTCATGTGGAGGTGCAGAAAAAATATAACATATGGAGATCCATACGCAAGGGGACGTGGTTCGAAAGATCGAGGCTGAATTTTGAAGTAATTATCATGCTAACCTACTATTTTTGCTATGAATGTTCTTGCAAATCTCTCATGCACGGAGCAGGGGTTTCGTGTGGCACTGTAGTCGACTGGTTCTTGTTTAGTAGAGAAGTCTGCAGGGAATTTATTAAGAATAGGGGGTCATTGGGGGGGGGGGCAGGGGTTATAGTTGAAGTAGATGAGTCACATTTTGGAAAGAGAAAGTACGCAAGGGGGCATGAGGTTGTTGGGATTTGGGTTTTTGGAGTAGTAGTTTCTGGAGGAGAATGTGCTGATGTATTTAGGGTTGTACCAAATTGGACAAAGGAAGTCTTGACATCTTTAATAGAAGAATATGTGGAAGAAGGTTCTGTAGTTATGTCAGATGGGTTTGCTTCATACAAAAGGTTTGGTGAAATGGGTTATCAGCATTTGGTCGTGAATCACAATATTCAGTTTAAAGATTATAAGAGGGGGCATGTACTAATACTATCGATGGGTATTGGGGGGCTGTAAAATCTGTTGTCGGGTAGGGAAAGAGAAGAATTTCTGTGTTGCTGTTGTCGGATGGGGAAAGAGAAGAATTTCTGTGTTGCAAGGCCATTTAGAATTAGATGAATACTGTTGGAGGAAGAGTATTCCTAAAGGTTATTCTTTATTTCTTGCATTTATAGAGTAGTCAGAAAAAGGAACAAGCCTCGTTTTGTTAGTTAAGTGTTGGTGGGTCTGATACTTTTTTCTTGTTTTACATTGCATTCTTTTATGTTACTGTATTGTGCCAGTGCTACTTTTTTGGTTTCTCTGGGCAGAGGTTTTTCTGTCGTTTTCATATTTTCTGTTTGCAATGGTGGGCCGAGGGATATTGCTGTGTCTTTGCCAGAGGGTTTATGTTATTGACTCGTGGTTTCATTTTTTTTACTATTTTAAAATTTTGCGTCTGATTGAGGGCAGGTGGTAGGGAAGAACTGATTTGGGTGGTACCTCGTTCGTGCCTGGCAGTTTGTGTTTCTTATTATTTTTTTCATTAGTTATTCTGGATTTTGCTTCCTTCATTACAGTTTGACCTTCTAACATTATTATTTCTTGTTATGTCCTTATTTCGTTGTTGTCGGCTTCGATCTTTGACTCTTTTGGAAGTTCATACGCGGTAAGTTTCTTTTTATGTAGCCACTTTTATGTTTTCCTTTTCGATGTTTCTACTACACTTCTCTTATTTTTACTGTCACTCGTGGTGTATCAATTTTACTGAGTGTTATTTGGAGCTACTGTAGCTGGTGTGACTTCCGTGTAGTATAGTTATCGGTTATGAGGTTTGGTCATTTTTGCAGTTTTTTCTTTGTGTGTGCAGTAATATGTGTAAAGATATTCATCTTTTGAAAGTCTAGTCGTATTCTGTAGTTCACTGACAAGATCATTTTTAAGTAAGTTTCTGACATGTTATAAGATTTTTTCGCAAGAAACAGTAATAATGAAATTGGTAACTAAAATTACCTCCTACATAGGTTCCTTCTAGTTATAGATTCCAACTATTCGTCGGTTCATTATTTAGATCGTTTTTGCAGTACATGTGGAAAATATAATAGATGCACTTGTAATTGCTCTCGTGTTCTTATTTGTTTCAGTCATCTTCAACTCGTGTAAATGAAATTCGCGCGGAAATAATAGTCGCGTTAAATGTATTATTTTATGGCATGCTACATTCATTTGTTTAATAATTTATTCGAAATTAGTACAGCCACACCTTCAGCGATAAAACACTTGTTCGCTTGTATCAGTTCAATAACTTGAAAAAAGAGTGAATGGTCACTTGATAGCATTGGTTTCAGAGAGCTGGCATTACTGGCCCAGACAATACTCCTGCCTGCATTGTCTCTTTCACAGAGCACTGTTTCAGAGCTCTGTCGTCTAGCGCGCATGAGCTGATTCGTGACAGCTGTATCAAGCGCGAATCGTGTAATCTAATAGGCCTACCAGAACCAGTCTGCAGTCCCAAACTTGTGCACTTTGCGCGCTACCACATAGGTGTTCATCTTAGACGCATCTTGTAATGGGGCTTAATTGTCATAATGTTGCCAGGCGACCATAGATAAATACTTCTACATTCGTTTGGAAACAGAGATGGACAATTAAGTAGCTAAAATTTTGACAGCTTCAACAATTTTTTTGCGAGGCCTCCAAAATTGCGAGGCAGGCAGCAGTCGCAGACGTAACCGATGCCTAAGGCCGCCATTGGTGGCTTGGTTGAAAGGAAAACAACATGAATTTTTAGTAGATATATCGGCACTCGTAACAGATATCAGTCGAGATCTCGTGGATAACAGTAGACTACAAAAACCAAGGTACAGGCTGTGTGCAACAGGTGGCAAAGCAGTTGATTCAGTTGGGAGTTTAAGATGGGAAACACGAAGTTCCAAGAGGAAATGGAAACGTTGCCAGCTGTGAGACAAGGTATCGCCGCAATAACTGGGTAAGAATTTCTGATTATACATCACACTAGAATCAGCCTCTGAACTTGGTGGTAAATTATTTCCATTGGAGACAACAGTTACAAATGTTTCTGTATCACAAGATACACCCGTTGGAAAGGTGGCATCGAATAAACTGTGTATAAGTGCATCAAAAGTTGTTTTGCATGACAGAGTAGTAGCAGGTTGAAGCCTGAAATTGATAGCAGCGAGATTACTGGGGAAACTTGAAGCGTATATCGGAAATGGGGGTGTCATAGGGGACAGAAACTCAAATCCATTGAGATAGAAACTGAAGCTGGAAATGGAGGTGTCATAGGGGACACAAACGCAAATCCATTGAGATAGAAACTGGAGCTGCATGTGAGGTTGGTTGGGCAAGACTCAGTATCAGAGGTGGACATAAATAGTTGGATCCTTCGACGTCTTATGGTCTCGTAAACTGACATACGGCAGGGAGAGTGATGTGCTGTCACATGTCACTCCACATCCACATCCAGTGACACCTATGAGCTGAGGATGATACAACGGCTGGTCGGTACTGTTGGGCCTCCATGGCCTGTTCAGGTGAACTTTTAGTTCGACCTCTCACCAGACTCATCTCCTGATGCAACAGAAAGTTTCAGAGAAATCTCACTTTACTTGTATGTATGAATTGTACAGTCATACTGTAATTATCAGTGGAGAATTTGTAGAGGAACTATGGCTCAAGTTTAACAGAATAACTGATCATGCTCTGGGATATGTCCACTAGAACTCTTTGTAATGGGGGGACCCTACATGGTATACAGTCACTGTAAATATACTTGTAAAGAAACATAAGTTACTATATAATATGTGCAAAACAAAGCATGGGGCTATAGCTAGATAGAAGCTTAATGGAACGCATCTGGCTGTCAAGAGAGCAATGCGCGAAGCTTTCAACGACTATCTTAGCAGAATATTGTCAAATGATCTTTCACAAAACCTAATTCTGGTCATATGTAAAGGTTATTAGTGGCTCCAAAGTTAAAGTCCACTGTCTAACGAATGAGACAGAACCGAAATTGAGTGTAGCAAAGATAAAGCTGAGATGCTTAGCTCTGTTTTCAAATGTTCCTTTGTAAAGGAAAACCCAGGACAGTTATCCCAGTTTAATCGTTTTACCACTGAAAAGATGAATGAAATAAGTTTTAGTGTGAGCTTGGTTGAGAAATAGCTGAAATCGTTAAAATTGAACAAAACTCCAGGACTTTATGCAATCCCCATCATATTCTATAATGAATTTGCGCCTGAGTTAACCCTCTTCTGACTTGAATCCATCGTAGAACCCTCAGACAAAAAACGGTGCCCAGTCTTCCGAATAAAAGTTATAGGTCACACCCATCTACAAGAAGCATAGTAGGAGTGATCCAGAAAACTACCATCCAATATTTTTGACATCGATTTGTTGTAGAATTTTAGAACATATTCTGAGTTCAAACATAATGACTGCCCCACGTTAATCAACATGGATTATCTAAACATCGATCATATGAAACCAACTCGCACTTTCCTCACATGACATGCTGAAATCATTGGGTCAAGGCAGTCAGGTAGATGCAGTGTTTCTTGATTTCTGAAAAGCATTAGATGCAGTACCACGCCTATGCTTATTAGCACAAGTACGATCATATGGGGTAGGAAGCGAAATTTGTGACCGGATTGAGGACTGTTTGGTTTGGGAGAACACAACGTGTTATCTTGGATGGAGAGTCCTCGTCAGATGTAGAACTAACTTTAGGGGTGCCCAAGGGGAGTGTGATAGACACTTGCTGTTCATGTTGTATATTGATGATCTTGCAGATAATGTTAATGGTAAACTGAGACATATTACAAATGGTGTGGTTATCTATAATGATGAACTGTCTGAAAGAACCTGCATAAATATTCTGTTAGATCTTGATCAGATTTCAGAGTGGTGCAGAAATTGGCAACTTGCTTTAAATCTTTAAAAATGTAAATCGGTGCACTTCACAAAAAGAAAAAACATAGTATCCTATGATTACAATATCAATAAGTTACTGTCGAAAATGGCCAACTCATAGAAATACCTGGGTGTAACACTTCGTGGGGATACAAAATTGAATGATCACTAAGGTTCAGTCGTAGATAAATCAGGTGGTAGACTTTGGTTTATTGGTAGAATACCAGGGAAATACAATCAATCTAAAAAAAGAAGATTGTTTACAAATCAGTTGTGTGACTGATTCTAGAATATTGCTCAAATGTGTGGGATTCAAACCAGATACGACTAACAGGGGATATTGAATGTATACCAAGAAGGGCAGAATGAATGGTCTCAGGTTTGTTTGATCCGGAGAGTGTCACAGAGATACTGAAGAAAATCAACTGGCATACTCTTGAAGATATCTGAAGAAAGTCTGCTAACGATGTTTCCAGTATTCTTGCAATATACTAGAACCCCCCAAAGTATTGCTCACATAAGGATCATAAGGATAAGATTAGATTAATTACAGCATGTGTTCAGGCTGTCAGGCAATCATTCTTCTCATGCTCCATATGTGAATGGAATGGGAAGAAATCCTAATAACTGGTACCCTCTGTCATTTTCTCCACACTGGTTTGCAGAGCATAGAGATGGATGTAGATATAGATGTAGATGTAGCTACAGGAAAACTAATCTGTGTACCAGTAGACATTTATGTTTCACAGGATGTAGTGTATTTGGTAGAACCACTAACAAGTAATTAGCAACACGGTTTTGTATGTAGGCCTATAATGTGTTACCAGGGATATTAAGGGTCAGTTTAGGGCGCCAGTAAGCCTGCATAATTTTGAGAAAAATGAAGCTCGTCTTCTAGAGGGTTTACTGACAGCCACATTAGAATTTATTAAAGAGGAAGATGTCGAAGATTCTAGGATCTAAGGGAAAAAAGCGAACTATCAATATGTATATCTGCATTGCAAGAAAAAGTGAAGCATCTTCAGGGAGAAGCCAGATCATTAATGGAATCGGTGTTAATATGATATAAGGATTTGTTCAATCTGCAAGTAGTGTTACCTGCTGTTTCAATCACAAAGCATAGAATATAACAGGAAATAATACACCAATATTTAGAAGAAAGTATCGTTTACCTAAACATTTACTGTCTTTAGTAGAACTAATTTGTAGATCAACAGTTATCAAACAGGATCATAGAATGTAGCGACAGGCCACAGTCAGCAAGCATACTAATTGAACCGAAAAAATCACTGAATGGAACAATGAAATACCAGTTATGTTGCGACCATAGATTCTTAATGAAAGAACGGTAACAGATGTGAAAAGGAGGATAATGGAGCTCTGACCCAAATTTTGATATCAAGTTGATATCAAACTGATATTCAAATTAATTAACTTAGTCAATCAATTACCAAACCCTCACCCACCCCCACCCCAGATAATTTCATGTGTTTTCCTCAACTGGCACGTGGGTTTCCGCCCCCTCTCCCGCTCCCTCCCTACTCCAATCCCTCCCCCTTCCCCAACTAAACTATTGGCGGGAATTTCGAATTTTGGCGGGAATTTCTTTCTTCCAGAGCTGTGCTGACGTTCCATTCCACCCTCCCACATGGAAATTGGCGGGCAATTAAAAATGGAGATGCCCTTTTCAGAACTTGAATCCTGGTCTTTCTGGACAGAGCCCAAGTGCAACCCCCCCCGAACACATGGAAACTGTCCAAATGCTGAAGAGGAAGGTTAGGTTAGTGTACTTTATTTATTTTGGTTGGGAAGCTGAGGTAGAGATCGGTCCAAATTACGTAATTACCATAAAGATCGGTCCCAATTACAAAACTATATGCATAGGACTTCCTAAAATCCCAATACAGCTCAATAATTGAATATGCCAAACAACTGGTACTATCCTGCTGGAAAAAAGTTCACAATATGACTCGAAACTAGCGGGAAATGTACTCAAACTCTAACCTTCAATTACAAGTTTGTGGGAAAAAAGGCGGGAGTGGGCGGTACTATCTTTATTTTTTTGGTGGGAAATATGTTCAACTGATGAGATGTTGGTATTGGACAGAGGGGAGTTTAATAAGTGTATTAACTGTAAGCATACAGCTGAGGACTGTATCTATGGCTGTTTCACGTCAGAGTTTGCTACAGATGCCTCACCTTGCAGTTCAGCTGATGGAAGTCAATACACGCTACTGCAACTGATGGAAAATGCTTGACTACTCTAATTACACATCGGAATTGTCGTGCAAAAAAGCAGCACTTGTAATGAACAGGTCATAATGCAACACATGTACTGGGGAAAATCGTCATCCCAAAAGGTTGCAAAGGGCTAGGAGTTGAATGTGAACTCTCTTCGACATACAATCACAGACTGCTGAAAGTAGAGACCCTCTTATCTCTCCTCATCCGTCCCCCTCCTTCCCTCCCTCTCTCACTCCGTCCCTCCACCTACAAGGGGGCACAGGCTTTTACACATAGTCAACTCCTACCACCGCGCGCCTCGCAGTTGTTCTGTGGCCTACTGCCCTTCCGCCAGCAGACGAGTTCGCTGCAGTTGCTGACCATCTTGAGGCGACGGTCCTTCACCAAGACAAAAGCATGTATAGTCAACTAAACAATAGGAGATAAATGGAGGGCCATTCTAAGTGCAACTTGTTTGTTTGACTAGCAAACGGGAGGGCAACCGATAGCCCATGGACCAGATTCAGCTTGCGATTGATTTGAATCCAGCCCATGGGCAATATTTACGGGAGAAGACAAAGAGCTCACACTGTACTCCGCCTGGGACCCATTGCCAGGTGTTCCTGCTACAGTCAGCTAGGCTCGGCGTAGGTTTGCAACTTATGATGCAGACCAGTGAAAGTCTTGCTTAAGAACGCAGACTGGTGACATGTCTCTGGCCATGGCAGATGGCTGGTGTTTACAAGGCAAGGGACGACACATAAAAAAAAGTTTGCCTTAGTGAGTGGCTGTTGCTGCGTCAGCTGTTGCTGTGGAAGCAGCCGACACCTCATTAGCATCTTGCTTGTGTAGTGTGGTACAGAGCTGACTGCCACTGCTGCTGCAGCACAGTAGACAATTGCACATGTTAGTTATGGCCTACGTCTGTGCTACAGACTGACAGTGCACAAACGCTTGTAGTAGGCAACAATGCCACTAAAATTATCGACTGCCCCCTGAAATGTGCTGATTTCAACAATGGCAGCAGGTGCCCCTGAACTAACTAGTTCTGTGTTGTCAGTTCGCATGTGAAGTTCTGTGCTAGTTGTTTCTTAATTTCGTGCAAGTATCTTTATGTGTAGCGTTTATTCACAAAATGTCTGGCGTTAAGAAGAGGAAAGTTGATGCTGAATGTCATCAATTCCAGGAGAAATGGACTGAGGATTGCTTCTTCATAATGTACAACAATAAAACTTTTTGATTTTTGTATAGTGAATCATTATCTATATAACATGAAAAGGCACATTTCTAGGAAAAACACTGCTCAGCAATAGCTTACAGGGCAACTGTGGAAAGACAAAATTAAATTATTAATTTCCAATTTGGACAAGCAACAGCAAATGTTCGTCAAACCGAGGACACAGTGTGACAATTTGGTTGAAGCTTGTTTTATAGTGAGGAGAAACATTGCCAAGCAATTGAAACCTTTTTCTGAAGGCGATGTACATGTCCTGATAAAAAAGTGTTTGAACAAATAAGTTTGCCACAACGAACAGTGGTTCGACGAGCTCATGTGATGGCTGGTGACATTAAAAAAAAGTTTATGCAATAGTGCCATCGCATTCAAAGCATTTTTCACTGCTTTGGACGATAGCACTCATTTATCACACACAGCTCAATTGGCGTTTTTTTGTTCCTGATGTAGATGTGGACTTCAAAATAATGGAATAATTATTAGCATTACAGTGATTAAAAGGAACTACTACTGGTGAATACGTTTTTCACGAAGCTGAAAAGTCATCAAAACCTTCAACCTGCAGTGGAGTCCACTCGCTGGAGTTTGTTCTGATGGAGCACCTGTGATGGTCGATTCATGAAAAGGTATTATTGGCATATTAAATAAAAAATCTTCTGTACTAAATGTTGGCAAAGAAATTTTAACAATTCTTCACCCATATAATCTTTGTGCTAAATCAATTAAAATGAAACATGTCATGGAGGTGGTTACCATGAGCATCAATTTCATTAAGGTCCACACACTAAATCACTGCTATTTCAATGTTCCGAACGTGAAGATTTAGCTTACCATGGTGAAGTGAGATGGCAGAGTAAGAGCAAAATGCTAAAACGTTTTTAAGTCTTTGACAAGAAATAGCAGATATTTATGGCTATCAGAGGGGAACCATTGGTTGAAATTAATAATCTCCAATGTATTTGTGATTCAGCAGTTCTGGATCACATCACAGCTCATCTAAATAACTTAAATTACAAACTCTAGACACAAGGGCAATTCATTCACGAATCACACAGCCATCTGAAAGCTTTTCAGACAAAGATGCGCTTGTGGAAAATGCAGATGAAATCTGGAAACTGTTACCTCGTTCCACAGCGTCAACTCATGAAAATGTTGATTATGTTACTTATGGTGATGAGCTGAAACCATTATTAGTGCAATTTACCACAAGGTTTTCTAATTTCAGGATTGCAGACAGCATGTTCACTTTATTTGCTAACGAATAACATGTGATGCAAAAAGGCCCCAGAAAACCTTCAAATGGAACTTATTGAACTTCAGGACATTTGTCTTTAAAATCCAAATTTCAAGAAGTATACCTGGTATAATTTTATAAACCTTATTTGACCAAAGAGAAATATCAGCAACTGAGATCATTTGCAAAAAGGAAAATTTGTCTTTTTGGAAGCACATATAAGTGTGAACAACGTTTTTCTCTTATGAAGACAAATAAATGCGACACATATACAAGATTAACAGATGACAGCCTGCAAAATAAGTTAAGACTCTGTATCAGTGATAAAAATCTAGATATCAACAATTTTGTGTTAAAAATTCAAACTCAGAGCTCTCATTTATCTGCTGTTGAATATTTTTTAAAATCAACAAATCATTGTAAATACATTTATTAAGTGCAGTTTTTCAGCTTTCCCAATGGCTGATAGCAAAATTTTAAATGTTTCATATGGGTTCCTGCGAAATCATATGAACTTGAAAGATTTTGTTTTGAGGTATGAGTTATTTTGATGAATTATAAGGCACCAAGACGTTGAGTTAAAGTATGGCATGAAAATAGATATAAACATCTGAAGATGAAATGTCACATATTGTCACAGTCATGGACAACAAAATTCACGCTTACTGTCTGGACAAGTTGTTGTCAAGCTGGGTGAGTTTACTTTTAGTTGTTTGGCGAGTTTTTGTATTATACTATGTATAATAATATTCATGTCCTCTTGAAAAGCTTAGGGGTGAATCCAAATATATTATCTGCAAGCCTGCATGTCACAGACATCTTCGAACTTATGCATTACAGGCGCTGCTATCGCATCATCTGAGTACTGTCTTCTTATTGACTGTACAGTCTGTAAAGCCTCTGCTCTCATTGGTGTGAGTAGTTTTGGCCTTTTCAGGCAGTGTAAACAACATATGATTTGTGCATACCATTAGCAATGGTACAAATTTCACATGGAATTTGGTAGGTCCTCTCACATTTAGTACTATTGTCAATACTTAAATACAACAACCGCCTGAAGGCGAGTGTTACCTTATTGTTAATACTAGAAATATTGAGGAAGAATACTGAGGCCAACTGAAATATTCTAAGTATTACCAACATGTATTGAGTGTGTCAATTATTATCAGTGTGACATATCACCATTCTGTTTACATGTTTACAGTTTTTCTCATTCAAACATAAGCAACTAATTCTTGTCTATTGTGGACATATTAGCACACTGCAGCTGTCAAGATTGTCAGAAACTTATGATGAATTAGCTGGAACCAGTTATTTTTATAGGAGTTTATTTCTCTGTGATGACATTTCAAGGTGCCCAGCATCCTATCTTCACAAATTTCATTAATTTGCATGTCATGAGCATAGTTTCTTTACTGATGGTTTTACACAATTTTCCAATAGAAGTTTTAAGCCAGGTATTGCAAAAAGTCATAGATAAAGACAAATTGTTTATGATGTGCAAATAAATGAATACTAGAAGACTGGGTGAATAGAAACTTACATTCAACAATATTATTTTCAGGTCATAATTTGTTGGCATGGCTTGGTGGGAAAGAGTATCATTCAGATTGGTCCATTACCTAGTAAACATTGATGTCACATACCCATTAGTTTTGACTTCATGTGTTAGGAGCATTGTTGTGACATCATGTGAGAAAGTGGCCAGCGAGCTGAAATATGTACATGTGAGTCTGCCCCCTGGGCTCACGAAATGTTGCCCATGACTAGCCTAAAATATAGTGTCACACCTCTGATCAGCATACTGAGGAGTAAACACTGAACTGTAACAGTCGTATTTAACATCAATGCATCTCCTATAATCGAGCATCTATTAAAAGGAAGATACAATATCGATGATGATAATAAATGTCCTCTTTCCACGAAAATATGTACAACCCACTTTCTTTGTCTAATGTTTTTCATTTGATCTCTTTTCGATTTTGATGAAAGGTTATCAAGTGAAGAAACCACAAATTTAAAAGTGTCAATGAATCACATTTTTTAACTCTCTGTTCTGTTACAAAAATCTAATATAACTGTCTTCATTGTCTGGTATTAAATATGTTTCTTTCCTATCAAAACAAAGTTTCTTCATAAACAGATATGAATCATACCCTGATAAATAATCTAAATAAATTGGTAAATATCTTTGATGTTTTAATTGTAAATTACATTTATTACATATTGTATTTATATATTTTCCAGTAAAAGGATCATGATGCTGAATCTTTTTTTTTGATGAATAATGACAGTTACACAATGCACATTTTTTTCGAACTCACATATCTTGATTGGTCTTCAGGAGTTAATGGATTCATTTCTTCATTTTAAGAATACAGTCTTCCAATTTCTTCAACCTCTTCTTTTATACATTCTATAAATTTTTATGACAGTTTGGTCCTCTATAAAAAACATGATCTTTATACACACCATTTAGATATTTCATATAATAGCAGGTCAACTTGGTTCATATTTTTGATATTTCACTGTATACGAATTTTTTGGATTTGGTTGACAGTTATCAACCTTCAATAGTAAATGTAAAAGTCAGCACAAATAACAAATGAAACTTTCTGCATATTTTCATAATTTTTAAAACTTACATAGGAACCTTTTTCTGCCTTTTCGACTTTTATTGGTTTGTTATTTAACAGCTTGATGTGTGATTATGCAATTTTTCTTTACTAGTGAAATGGAGTAAACACATAATACAAATAAATTTTACTACTTAATTTTTATAAATTTCCCCTGTAACAACCCTGTATCAATTTTTGTATAACAATAGTGTGAATTACTTCCTTCCATGAAATAAAGGAGATTTACACATTTCTATTTCTTACTTTTTAATGGATACAAATGATAGTATTCATTAAATGAATAAATGTTGATAGATACATTAATTGTATTTTCAGTGTTTGGAATATGAGCAATCACTACAGCAAACTCAATTAAAAGTTTCAAGTTTCTGATCAAAATCAAGACCAACATTTTTGTATTCCGTGACTCTTTCTCAGTTTTTATATTCAGGATATAATGTACATTTTTATCCCCATAGAAAAAACATTTTATCATTTCTTCACATTAATACATGCTTTATTTTATCTGGTAATTTGTTGTAAGGTGATTTTCTTAATGGAACATATGTGTTAATTACTAGTTGTAAACAATTGATTCTATTTAATGCCCATCCTGATCTGTGTGTTTGAAAATCACTCATTCTTGATATAATATTTTGTTTACCAACTTTAAATTTCTTAATTATGTCTATTTCATTGGTGAAACTATAGTTTTCTGTTAGAAACTGAAATTCTATAATATTTCTACTTGTCTGCATTTGGTACTCACAAAAAAGTCTTAAAGTTATTTTGAATCCCCGATGTATTCTTAGATTATCTTTCACAATTTCCGTAATTTTCGGTTCTGGTGCAGATAACAAATGATTATGTTTAATTGAGTTTAAATTACTTTTAGAATCCGTTTCCACATGCAGTATCAACTACATAAGCCCTAACTGTTCTTCTGCTTCTTGGTTTCCAAAAAAAAAAAAAATAGAACAAAAAGGTAATAATGATTATTTATTATCTCTCGTTTTTTGTTTCACAAAAGCATCGATGGGAAACGGTAATATTTTTTCAATGGTTTATCTTCATTAGTTCTAGTTTTTTGTCTTAGAAACACAAAGGTAGAAAATGTCAACATTTTTTTCTGTGGTTTATCTTCGTTATTAGGTCTGGTTTGTTGTTTCTCAAGGATATTGTTTGAAAATGTTAATATTTTTTTCTATGGTTCATCTTCTTTGATTTTGAAAACACCATTATAATTTTAATATTATAGAAATGTATTGTTTACAAAGACTTTCACTTTGCAGATGTAAACTGATATCTTTTAATAAATCTAATTACATCAGATCTATTTAATTAACAATACCTTCTTAAATTATTTCTTTTAGAATAATCATGATGTTCAATAACTGTGAATTGCGCCATTTGGCCTTCCTTCTTATAGAAAATAAAATTCATTAGATTTGTAAAAATTAATTTTTCAAAAATAGATCAGTGCGAATTCTCATTTATTAGATATTTAAAATTAAGTACAAGATGAGTGTCCTTTCTTGTTTTTCATACATTCTAAAACACGTTTTTGTTTTTATAATTTTGATTATCCTCATGAGAAGGATTTTTTTTAAAAACAATCTATATTTTTCTTCTCTTGACAGGTTTTACATTTCTTTGCCACTGTATCATTTTGTTGCTTTCTTTATTTTCAATTTACAATAATATTTTCCAATATCCTTCACTTGGAATTCATTGTAAAAGATTTTCATAATAATATCTAGAAAATGTTTTTACACATACACAAGAACATGATTATTCTGGTAATTTTTGACATTATATTCATTTACACATTTTCTACACAGAATTTTCTATCCAACTTGTGTATATATGTGTGAAATAAAATTTCAGTTGACTTCTCTGTATTATAATATTTACTGACTTTGGATTTGGTGTCATAAGACTGTTCTGCTTGTTTTTGAACCTGTTCCATTATAGAGAAAAAAATTTATTAGATTTTGGAAAAGTAAAATTCTCTAATTTTTCTATCATAGTTTTCAATACAGTTACTACTATATTCAGTAATGTTGCATATTTAATAGCAAATAGAGATAAATCAATTGTACTAGGTCTAACTACTTTCTCTTGTAAATTCATTATATTAATAAAAAGAATCACTCTTGAAAAAATATAACAAATCATTAATGTAACTGAATCAAGATTCACTCTGGCAGGAAATCCTGGAAATTCTCTAGTTATAGCTCCTTGTGATTTATATGTAAAATTACATTCATCTAATTTCATATAGAAAATTTCATTAAAAATAAAAATATTCTACCAGAATATGTGTTGTCTACACCATTTAATAAAAAGTTTTTACATAATCCTGTACTTGATATTGACTGGAATTAATTGTAGTGTTTGTACATTTGCCATATATACCATACTCTAAACAAATAATACAATTTCACCACTTTGTCTTTGCATTCTTCCATCTATTATTTGTAAATCTTGAGATAAAAATTTTAACCAATTAATTATTAACTGTGAATTCATGTCATCACCTATCCATAATTGTAGAACTCCACTCATAATTAATGAGTGATAAAGTTTTTTATTTTGACATAAGCTTTAACTAATTCATTTTATTTAACTGTTGGTACAACTGGCACTGATTTCATTATAGTCGTTTGTGATGATATTTTTCTACCATATAAACTTTGAATGCCATCAATAACTTCTTGAAATAATTCAAAAATTGAATCATTACTCAATGGCTACATTATTGATTCATAAACATCTGAATGATATATACTCAATGAGTGAACGATTTCGTGAACTATAAATTCAAATAAATTTGTTTGATATTTTGGTGTATTTTTGTCAGTTTTTGCATACCAGATATCATCTTTATCCATATTTATTTCTGCAGGATCACTATTCTTATTTGGAAAAAGTGCATGGCCTAACACATTGCCTTTTCCATCAAATATTTCATGTGAAAGTACTGGTCATAGACTTGTAATTAAAAATCAGATTATTAATATCACAAGCAAACTGAACATTAATGTATTTTTGCCATAAACATTATGCTGTCTCTGTTACTTCTACTTTTTTATTTATTGCTCTATAATTCCATATTATATTTTTCTAATTCGATTGATGCATACTTGTTCTATAAATACAAAAAAAATCTTTTTCACCACATCTAGGTCTGTTCATAAAACTTAAAGTTTCTTCACTTAACTCCCCAAGTATCTCAAGATTGTGTGTTAGTTGAAACAAAATTATTGATTTTTTTAATAAATCATCACTCGTTTTAAGTAAGTACGATTTGGGCATTAGTGCAATATATGAGGGTAATCCCAAAAGTAAGGTCTCCTATTATTTTGTAAGTACATATACTTGTTAATTTCTATAATGGTTTACTTCAGTTTACAGCTTGAGCATTTAGCTATTTTTCGACATAATCACCATTTCTGTTTATGCATTTTTGTAGACGCTGTGGCAGTTTTTTACGCCCATGTCATACCAGCTCGCCGCCATGCTGTTCAGAAAGATAGGAACCTCTCCTTTTACCTCGTCATCGAAGCAAAATCGCATTCCAGCCAAATGTTCTTTTCACTTAGGGAACAGTTCTATTCACTTAGGGAACAGGTGATAGTCAATGGGCGCCAAGTCAGGACTATAGGGTGGGTGGGAGATTATGTTCCACTGAAACTGTTGCGAGAGAGCAACGGTTTGACAAGCTATATGTGGGCGAGCGTTGTCATAGATAATGTGTATGTCCTTGCTCAACATTCCTCTTCTCTAGGTCTGAATTGCCCATTTGAGTTTGTTCAGAGTCTCACAGTACCTGTCAGCATTAATTGTGGTCCCAGTGGTCATAAAGTCGACCAACAATACTCCTTTCCGATCCCAAAACACGTATGTCATGACTTTACCATCAGACCGCGTTTGTTTGAAATTCTACAGCTTTGGCGAAGAAGGATGCCGCCACTGGCGTGATTGTTGCTAGGTCTCAAGTGTAAAGTGGTTTCGTCACCCGTGACAGTTGAGTCCAGAAAGTTGTTGTGTTTGGCCACAAGGTGGTGAAGAAATGCCCAGGAAGCATCAACTCGTTGGTGCATGTGGTCCTCAGTCAGTATGCATGGCACCCGTCTTGCACACACCTTCCGGTAGTATAATGTTTCCGTTAAAATTCTGTGAGTGGTGCTTTGGGAAACCTCAGGAACCAACATGCAGAGATCATCCAGGGTGATCCGCCGATCTTCACGCATGCTTTGTTCAACTTTCAACACTGTCTTCTCAGAAACTAACGGTCTCCCACTCCTTCTTCGTCGTGAATTTCGGTCCGACCAGCTGCAAACTCTCTACACCACTTAGGAATATTTTTGACAACCATGCATGACTCACCATACATTTCCGTCAATTGGCGATGGGCTTCAATTGGCGCAGCAATCTGCCTGAGTAAATGCGCGCAATTCGTACTTGGCGGTAACATCCAATGAGAGCTCCATTCTCAATGGCTACTAATCAAGACTGAGCGCCTGAGCGTGGCGTATGCATGTTTACACAGAGTGCATGAAGCACTCTTCATAACAGTGTGACCAACTGCCACAAAAAAAGAGTTCTGTACTTACAAAAAAATAGGAGACCTTACTTTTGGGATTATCCTCATATATACAGTTAAAATCTTATAATTTTAATCTATTCTCAAACATCATCATCATTATCAATATAAGCTTCATCAACAATTATTAAATCATCATCGAATTAATTTGTAATAGAATCTTCATTATATCTTTTAATAACACTTCTACACATTTGTTGTTTAATTTTTTTAAACTTTGTCTTGAACTTGTCTACTAAAATCTTTTGATACTCTTTTTTCACTCGATGTGTGATTCAATTTCTTTTGAAATTCATTAATAAAATCTGCAAAAACTATTTGTCTATATCCAGTTAATTTTACCTTGAAATTCTCTTATAAAATCTTCAGATAATTTCAGATATTTTACATATTACTGCAGCTTACTCTATCTTGAAATTCTCTTATAAAATCTTCTGATATCTTTTGCTCATGCTTTATGAAAAATATGTTTACACCTTGTTTTTATAAACTGATGATTTTCATTGCTTAAACATAGAGGACATTCAATATTTTATTTTCCAGTTAACTTTATCTTTAAATTCTATTAAAAATCTTCAAATAATGTTTTTAACCGAATATGGCATCCCAGTTTAATTTGTCTTGAAATTCTCGCATGTAATCTTAAATCATTTCTTGTGCATACAATAAATTTTCCCAGATTAATTTATCATTTGACATTTCTTCCAAATCTACTTTATCTTGAACTACTGTAATAAAATCTTGTGATAATCATTGTCCACTCGATTTATGATTCCAGTTGGATAGTGTTATAATTATTATTTTAATCATTTCAGGGGCCAGTTTATTTGAAATATCGGTTTTTCACCTCTGAAGTTATAAATGTGGGGACTAGACTTATTTCCGGTTTACAAGACCGGTGTTTTTTTAAAACTATTTAACTTTAAGTGGTTATTGCTTAGTTTTTATTGCATTCTTCTTAATATTATTATTCATTTCTTCATTAATATTATAGCTACTAATAAGTCAATAAGTTATTATTTTCTCATTTTAGAATAAACTCTAAGTTCTAATTCTTATGCTCTAGCTTTCAGTTTGTTGACTTTCTGATTATTTAGAGCCGACATTTATTAGAAATAATTTTTCTTAGATTTGTAAGAAATCAAAATTAAAAAAGTGCCATTTTCCTTTTAAAAGATTATTCCATTCTTTGAACAAAGAAACGCATTAATTAGAAATGATAGTTTATCTTTTCTGTACATATTTACAGGGTCTAGAAATTTAGACTCTGTACTTTTAAACAAAAGTAAAACAGATTATATTGCTAAATCAGAACTATACTTAAATTCAGATATCAGGTTTCTTAATGAACCAGTGAGAGCTAAAACTGTCTTTAGACTGCATCTATATTATATTCATTAATTAGCGCAGCCGCAGAGCCGAGAGGACGTGCAGCAGCAGCACGTGATGATAAACAGGAAATTAATTTAGTTTTTGGTTTTTTTCTCGTGCTTATGCAAAGAAATGAACTATGCATATGTATTTCACAGGGTATACTAGTGGTTAGAAAATTATGTTTAGTTTTTGTTTTTGCATAAGTCTTATGTATATCTTTGTGTTGGTCGGCTTCATAGTGTAAATTTTCCCACCACCATACCGCCACGTCACCGGTTGTGTGACTCAGTTGAGTAAGTGACCATTGACTACTCAGTGTAGAGGCTGCTGCCGAGGTAGGAGGACACACAGGAGCAGCAGCACTGGGCAGATAAACTGTAAATTAATTTAGTCTTTGTTTTTCCCACACGCTTCAGCAAAGAAGTGGACTATATATGTGTATTTTACTGTGTGGACTATTGGTTTCAAAAATTAATCGTAATTTTTGTTTTTGGGTATCCTCCTCTAGGGCAGCTTCCTAGTGTAAATTTTCCCATCGCCAGAATCTCTGTCACATCATTAAGTTTTAATTTTGTGCTAGTGAACAGCATACAGCTACGATCAGTGCATACTAGTTCGAATATTTGTCTTGTGCAGTAACTTTTTGGTAAATGAGGTTTCTAATTACAGCTATCTGTAAATACATCAAATTCAGTAGAGAAACGTATTCCGGTTTAATAGCTTGCAGTTTCAGAGAAGAGTGAGAAATCTGCACAGCAACGTTTACTATTACTTTATTCTCCTTTGGTATATTTTTGTATACATGTCAAACTCGCACCATTTGAGGCCTTATCTCTATTTTATACACAGTACGATATGGCAAGGGGACTGTGCCTGTTGATGTTAACAAATTTCTCTTGTTCAGAAACGCTTTCCTTGCCATTGCCAGTCTACATTTTATATCCTCTCTACTTCGACCATCATCAGTTATTTTTCTCCCCAAATAGCAAAACTCCTTTGCTACTTTAAATGTTTCATTTCCTAATCTAATTCCCTCAGCATCACCCGACTTAATTCGACTACATTCCTTTATCCTCGTTTTGCTTTTGTTGAAGTTCGTCTGGTATCCTCCCTTCAAGACACTGTCCATTCCTTTCAACTGCTCTTCCAAGTCCTTTGCTGTCTCTGACAGAATTACAATGCCATCGGCAAACCTCAAAGTTTTTATTTTATTATGCGACGGTATTGGATGCGAATTTCTCAACCTCTGCTATCAGGTGCAGAATTGTAGGTTTCCCCTTAATATGTGAGGCGTGCACTACACGCAGGAAGCGGTTTTTAAGGTAGCAGAGTATGGGTGGCGTGCACATGAGGCTTTTTCAGGTTAGAGAACTCCTCCCTTGGGATGAATGGGGATTTGAATGTTAAATCAGCAACAGTGACCTCAGAGAATCTTGGTCCTCTCAAAGCAGAGATAGAAAAGATTGATACGATATTAATAAACTGCAGCAGCATCCGAGGAAAGATCCCAGATTTGTAGCACTTACTGAAGGTTATAGTGCACAGATAGTATTGGGAACAGAAAGCTAGTTGAAACTTGATGTCAGTGACAACGAAATCCTAAGCTCAGATTCGAATATTTAGCGTAATGGTGGCGTGTTTATTTCAGTAAAAAATTCGGTAAAATATATCGAGATAAACATGGATTCTGAATGTGATTTAATCTGGGTGAAACTGAGTATCAAGGAACGGTCAAAAATAGTGATCGGATGCTTTTATAGACCACCTGGGTCTGGATCTGTAGTTGTAGACCGCTTCAGACAGAACTAGCAAAATATCTTTAGTAATTTTCCTGATCATGCCGTTGTAACAGCGGGTGACTTCAACTTGCCAGGTATAGATTGGGAGTGTTATGCCATCAAAACTGGTGCCACAGACAGGGATTCGTGTGGCATTGTTCTGAATGTCTAGCCCGAAAATTACCTTGAGCAGGTAGTTAGAGAACCAACTCGTGAGGGTACCGTCTTAGACTTCGTGGCAACAAACAAACACGAACTTATCGAATCAGTTAATGTAACGAAAGGTATCAGTTATCATAAGGTTGTGACAGATCTACGGCGACGCGTCCTACAAGGTGGGTTAAGAAAGGTAGGAAAATATATTTGCTCAGCAAGGGTGACAGGATACAAATTCCAGATATCTGTGCAGTTGGCATAAAATATTCGGTGATGTGGACGAAGATGTGGAAAACAATTGGAAAAAAATTCAAAAGCATCGTTTAATATGCTCTAGGCAAGAATGTTGAGAGTAAGGTTTTAAGGGATGGGAAAGATCCAGCATGGTTTAATAGCTGTATTAGAAAAGCGCTACATAAACAAAGAGCACATCATCTCAGATTCAAGAGAAGTAAAAACCTAGCTGACAAACAAAAGCTGAACAAAATGAAAATGAGCGTAAGGAGAGCAATGAGAGACGTGTTCAATGATTTCGAAAGTAAGACGTTGTCAACCGACCCAAGTAAAAACCGTAAGAGATTTTGGTCGTATGTAAAATCAGTAAGTGGGTCAAAATCACCTATTCATTGTCTCAGCGACCACACCGGCACCGAAACAGAAGATAACAGAGAGAAGCCCGAAGTTGTTTCACCTGGAAAATAGTAACACTGTCCCTCCTTTCAATCGTCGTACGAATTTCGAAATGGCAGGTATTGTGATAACTGATCGCGGAATTGAAAAGCTGCTGCAATCGCTTAGTAGCGGAAAGGCTTCAGGACCAGTTCAGATACCTATAAGTTTCTATAAAGAATATGCAAAAGAACTTGCTACCCTTATAGCAGTAATTTATCGTAGATCGCTTGAGCAACGAAAGGTACCTAACGACTGGAAAAAAGCGCAAGTCATTCCCATTTTTAAGACAAGACATAACACAGGTCCACACATTTATAGACCTATATCGTTGACGTTAACCTGTTGTAGAATTATGGAACATGTTTTACACCCAAGAACTATGACAGTTTTGGAAAATGAACATCTCCTCTACAAAAATCAACATTGATTCCGCAAACAGAGTTCCTGCAAAACAGCTCGCTCTGTTCCTCAATGAGGTGCATGGCTGCAAGAGAGGGGAAGAAAACCAATGTGAACTCCGTGTGCATATGGGGGGAGTCATTCCAGATGTGGAAAGGGTCCTTCCGGATGCCATGAAGGGTACAGGGTGCACCCATCTGCAGGTGGTCGCTAATGTCGGCACCAATGATGTGTGTCGCTATGGATCGGAGGAAATCCTCTCTGGCGTCCGGTGGCTATCTGATTTGGTGAAGACTGTCAGTCTCGCCAGCAGGATGAAAGCAGAGCTCACCATCTGCAGCATCGTCAACAGGACTGACTGCAGAACTTTGGTAAGAGCCAAGTGGAGGGTCTGAATCAGAGGCTTAGGCGGTTCTGCGACCGTGTGGGCTGCAGATTCCTCGACTTGCGCCATAGGGTGGTGGGGTTTCGGGTTCCACTGGATAGGTCAGGAGTCGACTACACAGCAGGTGGCTATACGGGTAGCAGGGGTTGTGTGGCGTGGCCTGGGCGGTTTATTAGGTAAGATGGCCGCTGGCAAGTACAGAAAGGGCAACAGCCTCAAAGGGTGCGGGGCAAAGTCAGGACATGCGGGGACCAAGGAGCAATTGTAAACTGTCGAAGCTGCGTTGGTAAAGTACTGGGTCTTCAAGCACTGATAGAGAGCACCGAAGCTGAAGTCATAATAGGTATGGAAAGCTAGCTGAAGCCAGAGATAAATTCTCCCGAAATTTTTGCAAAGGCGCAGACGGTGTTTAGAAAGGATAGATTGCATGCAACCGGTGGTGGCGTGTTTGTCGCTGTTAGTAGTGGTTTATCCTGTAGTGAAATAGAAGTGGATAGTTCCTTTGAATTATTATGGGTGGAGGTTATACTCAACAACCGAGCTAGGTTAATAATTGGCTACTTTTATCGACCTCCCGACTCAGCAGCATTAGTGGCAGAACAACTGAGAGAAAATCTGGAATACATTTCACATACATTTCCTCAGCATGTTATAGTCTTAGGTGGAGATTTCAAATTACCAGATATAGACTGAGACACTCTGATGTTTAGGATGGGTGGTAAGGACAGAGTATCAAGTGACATTATACTGAGTGCACGATCCGAAAATTACCTCAAGCAATTAAACAGAAAACCGACTCGTGGAGATAACATTTTGGACCTACTGATAACAAACAGACCTGAACTTTTCGATTCTCTAAGCGCAGAACAGGGAATCAGTGATCACAAGGCCGTTGCAGCATCCCTGAATATGGAAGTAAATAGGAATATAGAAAAAGGAAGGAAGGTTTATCTGTTTAGCAAGAATAATAGGAGGCAGATTTCAGACTACCTAACAGTTCAAAACGAAAATATCTGTTCTGACACTGACAATGTTGAGTGTTTACGGAAAAAGTTCAAGGCAACAGTAAAGTGCGTTTTAGACAGGTACGTGCCGACTAAAACTGTGAGGGACAGGAAAAACCCACCGTGGTTCAACAACAAAGTTAGGAAACTACTGTGAAAGCAAACAGAGCTTGACTGCAAATTTAAACTCAGACAAACAGAAGCTAAACAACGTCAAAGTTAGCCTAAGGAGGGCTATGCGTGAAGCGTTCAGTGAACTCGAAAGTAAAATTCTATGTACCGACTTGACAGAAAATCCTAGGAAGTTCTGGTCTTACGTTAAATCAGTAAGTGGATCGAAACAGCATATCCAGACACTCTGGGATGATAATGGCATTGAAACAGAGGATGACACGCGTTAAGTTGAAATACTAAATGCCTTTTTCCAAAGCTGTTTCACAGAGGAAGACCGCACTGCAGTTCCTTCTCTAAATCTTTGCACGAACGAAAAAATGGCTGACATCGAAATAAGTGTCCAAGGAATAGAAAAGCAACTGAAATCACTCAACAGAGGAAAATTCACTGGACCTGAGGGGATACCAGTTCGATTCTACACAGAGTATGCAAAAGAATTTGCCTCCCTTCTAGCAGCTGTGTACTGCAAGTCTCTAGAGGAACGGAAGGTTCCAAATGATTGGAAAAGAGCACAGGTAGTTCCAGTGTTCAAGAAGGGCCGTCGAGCAGATGCGCAAAACTGTAGGCCTATATGTCTGACATCGATCTGTTGTAGAATTTTAGAACATATTTTTTGCTCGAGTATCATTTCATTTCTGGAAACCCTGAATCTACTATGTAGGAATCAACATGGATTCCGGAAACAGCGATCGTGTGAGACCCAACTCGCTTTATTTGTTCATGAGACCCAGAAAATATTAGATACAGGCTCCCAGGTAGATGCCATTTTCCTTGATTTCCGGAAGGTGTTCGATACAGTTCCGCACTGTCGCCTGATAAACAAAGTAAGAGTCTACGGAATATCAGACCATCTGTGTGGCTGGACTGAAGAAATTTTAGCAAACAGAACAGAGCATGTTGTTCTCAATGGAGAGACATCTACAGACGTTAATGTAATCTCTGGTGTGCCACAGGGGAGTGTGATGGGACCACTGCTTTTGACAATAAATATAAATGACCTAGTAGATAGTGTCGGAAGTTTCATGCGGCTTCTCGAGGATGATGCTGTAGTATACAGAGAAGTTGCAGCATTAAAAAATTGCAGCGAAATGCAGGAAGATCTGCAGCGGACAGGCAGTTGGTGCAGGGAGTGGCAACTAACCCTTGACATAGACAAATGTAATGTATTGCGAATACATAGAAAGAAGGATTCTTTATTGTATGATTATATGATAGCAGAACAAACACTGGTAGCAGTTACTTCTGTAAAATATCTGGGAGTATGCGTATGGAACGATCTGAAGTGGAATGATCATATAAAATTAATTGTTCGAAAGGTGGCTGCCAGGTTGAGATTCATTGGAAGAGTCCTTAGAAAACATAGTCCATCAACAAAGGAGGTGGCTTACAAAACACTCGTTGGACCTATACTTGAGTATTGCTCATCAGTGTGGGATCCATACCAGGTCAGGTTGACAGAGGAGATAGAGAAGATCCAAAGAAGAGCAGCGCGTTTTGTCACAGGGTTATTTCGTAAGCGTGATAGCGTTACGGAGATGTTTAGCAAACTCAAGTAGCAGACTTTGCAAGATTGGGCACTGAATCGCGGTGTAGCTTGCTGTCCAGGTTTCGAGAGGGTGCGTTTCTGGATGTGGTACCGAATATATTGCTTCCCCCTACTTATACCTCCAGAGGAGATCACGAATGTAAAATTAAAGAGATTTGAGCGCTTACAGAGGTTTTTCGGCAGTCGTTCTTCCCCAAAACCATACGAGACTGGAACAGGAAAGGGAGGTAATGACAGTGGCACGTAAAGTGCCATCCGCCACACACTGTTGGGTGGCTTGCGGAGTATAAATGTAGATGTAGATGTAGAGGTCCACAGCATCGTGGACAACCATGCTCAGGTTGATGCTGGGTTCCTGGATTTCAGTGAGGCATTTGACGCCGTCCCGCATTGCCGTTTAATGAAAAAAAGTACGAACTTACGGAGTATCGGAGCAGAATTACGATTGGATTCAAGACTTTCTTGCAGACAGAACTCAAAACGTCGCTCTTAATGGAACAAAATCGACAGATATCCAAAGTACCACAGGGAAGTGTGGTAGCATCATTGCTGTTTATAGAATATGTAAATGTAATATGTAAAATGCGTTTGATGCTCTTTAAGGCTATTCACAGATGATGCAGTTGTTTGTACCAAATTAGCAACGCCAGAAGATAGTAAGACTTTACAGAACGACCTGCAGAGAACTGATGAATGGTGCAGGCTCTGGCAGTTGACCCTGCTGTAAAATGCGACCTTAAGTGCAATGATCACATAAAACAGATAGTAGGAAAAGCCGACACCACACTCAGATTCATCGCAAAAATCTTAACGAAATGTAAGTCATCCACGAAAGAAGTGTCTTGTATGGCGCTTGTTCGCCTAATTCTTGAGTATTGTTTATCTATCTGGGATCCCTATCAGGTAGGACTGATAGATGAGACAGAGAAGTTTCAGTGATGAACGGCGCGCTTCGTCAAGGGATGTATTAGCTGCCGTGAGAGCGTTATGGAGATGCTAAACCAACTCCATTGACAAACGTTACTAGAGAGGCGTTGTGTATCACAGAGATTTGCTATTGAAATTTCGCGACAGCACTTTTCAGGAAAAATCAGACAGTATATTACCTCCCCCTCATGTATTGGCAATGAGGAGAAAATTCGAGAATTTAGAGCTAATACACAGGCTTACTGACAATCATTCTTCGCTTGCACTACTATTCGCGAGTGAAGCAGGATTGGAGGGATCAGATAGTGGTACCAAAAGTACCCTCCACGAAACACCATAAAGTAACTTGTGGAGTATGATATAAATGTAGATGTAGATTAATTTTTAAATCAGAAAATTAAAAGCATGATTAAAATTCTTTTCTCTTAAATGGAGTCGATTATAGATTTAATCGACTACAAGCTTGTATGTTAAGCATTTATGATTATTGACGAAAACAATAATATTTGTTTTTGTGCAAATCAAGTTGCTGATCTTATAGGATACGCTTGTCCTTGAGATGCTGTCAACAACACATTAAAGAAAACTATTGTAAAGAACATGACAATTTCGTCAGTGGTGTGAACACGCTACTTAAGTATATAAAAAATTCAACAAAAGTTATGAATGAATCTGGCCTATTTTCTTTAGTTATGAGATCCAAATTACCTTTTGCAGAAAATTTCCAAGATTTGGTTTATGAAGAAGATTTACAATCCAGTAGAAACCATGGAGAATATAAAATGAAAGAGAGAGTAACTCAATTGGAAAACGTAAGTAAAATCAAAGATGAAGGTATAAACGGTTTTAGAGAAGTAATTCATGATGCAGTTGGAATAATAAACGAAAGAAATGAAGGAACAAATAGTTTATTACCCCATATTGTACCTCAATCAGATAATTAAAATTTTAAACCAACTTTAGTTCTTGAAATTATTTGATGATGATTGTGAATACATTTACTATGTCCTTAGAACTCAGAGAAAAAATTAACGAAAAAAGTTATGTAAAATCGAAGATTGACATCCACATTGTGAAAAAATGTGAAGACTTAATTATACAATACTCATTTAGTAAATTTATATCAGCAAATGAATGAATCTTTAAAAATCGTTTGTTGGCACAATTATTTTAATATTTTAAATGATTACACTCAAGAACAACTGGTTAATGATAAAATAAATGTAGGCTTGGTAAATTGAGTTTATATTTTCTGCATTGAATTCCAGGAGGTATGAATATTCTGCCTGAAAATTTTAAATGAACGAAATTTTATTATTTTTACAGAGGAATCCAACTATTATTTGTGAGGAGATCACTTGTACGTGGAGCCTGATTTTGTTATAGATTTCATGAAAAATTACATAAAATGGTTATCACATGTAGAAGAAGTTGTATCCTTGAGAGCACTCACCCAAAGATGTTGCCTGAGTGGCAGAATCGATTTTAAGTAAGGGTGCACAGAGTGCAGTAGTAGTTTCTGTTGTACTCTGTTAAAAGTGGGATGTAAGACTTTAAGCTAGTGGCCAACTGTGAGAGTTTAGCTATTGGGCTATGGACACAGAATAATACAGTTTTGTAATGTAATGAAATATTTTATATTTAATTTTAAGTATGCAGCAATACAATGTGGATTTTGCTAATTCTAATGGTACTCTCCCTTGGATTAGATTTACTTTCATTCCAATTGATCCATAGTGAGGGGGTCCTCCAGGATGTGGAGCATGTCAGAAAAACAACAATACATGACATATATTTACAACTACAACAAATAAGCTAATGTACCATTCCACAGGTCCCAAGTGGAATGATCATCATTTTTAATGAACACTATATGAAAGTCATTTTACAAATACTGATGCACTGAATTTAAAATAAATTTTTTTTTAATTTATTTACACACACACACACACACACACATACATTTACAATGAACACATTACTGTACTGAAATTGTGCAGAAGTTATATATCTATCTATATATATATATATATATATATATATATATATATATATATATATATATATATACACAAAACAGTTGGTTTTACTGAGAAATTCATCAATGGAGTAGAAGGAGTTGGCCACTAATAAATCCTTTAGGCTTCTCTTAAACTGAATTTCATTGGATGTTAAGTTTTTATGGCTGCTGGCAAGTTATTGAAAATGTGTGTTCCTGAATAATGCACACCTTTTTGTACAAGACTAAGTGACTTTAAATCCTTGTGAAGATTATTCTTATTTCTAGTACTGATTTCATGAATTGAGCTGTTGGTTTGAAAAAGTGATATATTTTTAATGACAAATTTCATTAAGGAATAAATATATTGGGAAGCAGTATTTAGTATACCTAGTTCCCTAAACAGGTTTCTGCAGGATGTTCTTGAGTTCACACCACATATAACTCTTACTGGACGTTTTTGTACCTTGTAAACTTTAGCTTGGCTTGATGAATTACCGCAAAAAATAATCCCATATGACATTATGGAATGAAAGTAAGCATCGTATGCCAGCTTTTTCATTTTTATATCCCCTATGTCTGACAAAATTCGCATTGCAAACAGAGATTTGTTAAGACGCTTCAGCAGTTCTGTGGTGTGCTCCTCCCAGTTGAATTTGGTATCAAACTGTAATCCCAAGAATTTAACACTGTCCACTTATTCTATCTTCTTGTCATCGTATGTTAGACATATACTCGTGGGACACCCCTTACAAGTTCTGAACTGCATGTAGTGTGTTTTTTCAAAGTTTAGTGACAAAGAATTGGCTAGGAACCAGTGATTAATGTCCACAAATATTTTATTAGCTGATCTTTCTAAGACTACACTTGATTTGCTATTTATGGCAATGTTTGTACCTTCAGCAAACAAAACAAACTTGGCATCTGGTAATGTTACTGATGAAAGGTCATTGATATACACAAGAAAAAGTAAGGGCCCCAAAATGGAGCCTTGTGGGACTCCACATGTAATTAGTTCCCAGTTGGATGATGCCTGATAGCTTGATACATGTCTCTTTCCTAATAACACCCTTTGTTTCCTGCCAGAGATATAAGATTTGAACCATTTTGCAGCATTTCCTTTTACACTATAATACTCTAATTTACTTAAAAGAGTATTGTGATTTGCACAGTCAAATGCCTTTGACAGATCGCAAAATATACCAGTTGCCTGCAATTTTTTGTCTAATGAATTAAGCACATTTTCACTGTAAGTGTAGATAGCCTTCTCAATATCGGAACCTTTTAGAAATCCAAACTGTGACTTTGACAATACGTTATTTGAGATAATAATGAATGTAGGAACCAAGTATCTTCCATCAGATTTAATGCATAGGTTGATTAGGTATGCCTGAAGTTTAATTTTGTGCATTTTGTAAACCTGATACAAGGAAGTTACATTTTGGAATATATTTTGTCAAACGATATAAGACCTCTTGTCATGTAACAGTCCAAGTATTGTTAACCATGGCACTAAGTGAGAATTGTAGAACAGTTGAGAAGTTCACTGATTTGGATGCTAGTGTGAAATGTTTCATATTAGATTTTGTGAAGGAGAAACTTTATTATGAATTCAACTTCTGAGCTGAAGAATTTGGTCTTAGCATATCCTGATATCACTATCTCATCTTCTACCATGTGATGGGACATTCTTTGTACAAAGCTATTTTATGGCCAGCATTGCACTTTGCTGAGCTGATATTGAATATTTTGTATGGTTACTGTGGAGAGAACAGAATACCAAGATAACATCCATTGCAACTCAAGAGCTAAGGAAAATGTATTTCATTGTTTATTTGCATAAGGAATTTTATCAGTTTATTGCCATAGAATGCGGAAGTCATGAGACTGAGTAAATTTCAGAGGAATTGATTTCATTATAGGCATTACATACTGGTTTTCCAGATTAAGTTGTTTAATTTTTCTTTGGATGACAGTAAAACATTAAGCACACCATTTGCTCAACAACAAATCACACAGTAAATCTGGACAACTAAAAGTTATTTTTAAAGAATGTTAAACTTGTAACAAACAAAATAATTTTTAAGAACGTTACACTCGTAAAAAACAAATATCTTTTTAACGAACATTACACCCTTCCCACTCTGTATGAGTATACAAAGTGAAAAACAACAGATATTAAAGAGAATTTTACTTTGGGTTGCACCTACTTCCAGACATTTTTAGTTGTCACCAGACTATTGATTACTAATGTTATTTTATTTCTTGTTTATTATAAAATTCCAGGCTGTATGAGTACAACACATGGAAAAAATAGTAGATCATAAAGACATTTTCTTGGTTATCACTTGGTTTCATTATCCAATAAATATGTATTAATAACCAAAGGATATTTTATACTCTATTTATGAAGATTTCCAGGTGACTACAAGTTTGTCCACCAGTAAAAACACAAATTTTTGTGTAAATTTCCTGGGTGGTAAATTTTACCCCCTCTGAAAACACAGATTGTCAGGTATGTAAAGATTTATAGACCTGCAGTAACATACTTTTTCAGGAGGTCAAATATTTGACCCCATGAAAAACATAACACCAGAAAATTACATAAAAAGTCAGCAATCGAATATTACAATAACTGAAATAAGAATGAGAAAAACCATGATTATTGAAAAATTAAAAAGCTAATAAAAATTATTTTTCATAAATGGCAGCTACACCTAGTACATCTAATACAGTTGTCACTAATCTAATATAGTTGTCACTAGTTCAAAAAAAACATATGATAAATATATTTGAATTTATTCAAAAGAATAATTATCAGTGAAATTTGGGTGCTTGGTTTAGACATATTTAGATCCCATTAATGAGAAAAAGAAAGTATTAATCACTAATAATATTTTTTGTTTTATTCATTATGCAATTTGAGCCAAAATGATCATCACAGCTGAAAATTGTATTAATATTAAAATAATTTTGTAAAAATACTTAAATGCTATAATATTGGTAACACTGAAGTAATATATAATGATCAATTAGCTTTAGAGAATGAATATATTCAAAACAAAGCTAAGCAAATAAAACCAAATAATTTACATAAAAACCTGTATTTTATTACCTATTAAAAATGTCAAGAGTTTTGTAATGAACTTACGAACTAAACAAGCCAAGGAAAATTATAGATTATTAAATGACTCTTGACGAAATATTTTTTGATTACGTTAACTATACAAAAGAAATATAAAGTCTTTCAATCTCAACAACTAGTTATAGAATTTGAAAATAAATTAAGAATAGAAGAACAACAAAATGAACAATGCAAAGACAAATTAATGAGAAAGTTGAAATAATTAGAGAAATACAGCCACATAGAATTACACCAACTCAAAATATTAATTTAAGACATATGTTTGTTCTTTTAAAATTATTCGATGATGAATGCGAATAGCATTATTGTGTCATTGGAATACAAAGAAGAAAATTACAAACATAACTACATTGAATTATAGATAGCATCCAAATCGTACGTAAATGTTAAGACTTGAGTACAATCCTAAATCAATAAATTTATACCAAAGAATGAAAGAAAATTTAAGGATAGTCCGTCATCTGAACTATTTTGACATTATGGATGACTATACACAAGAACAATTGATTATTGATATAACAAATTTTCATCCAACTGAATTAATTAAGTCTGGTTTTTAAAGTATTCATAAACAATAATTTCTTCCCCACTGAGATTGTACAAATAATTCACATTTTCATCAGTTAATTCATCTATGGAGTTAGAGATTCTCTCTTCATTGGCACTTGGATAATGAATGGCTAGAAAAAATGAAAGAGCTAATTTTCTAATTCGTACTATTTGATTCATTTATATAGAAAAATATTTATTAACAAAAAAAACTGTTTCCTCCTAGACCTCAGTCTAAAAACTATATAGAATTAAAGTGTTACACTTACATCCAGAGAAAAATCTTATTAATGAATTGTCCTAACTTTTATAAAATAGCATTACCTTTATTTACCCAACTATTAAGTGAATTATCACATCTGAACCATGGCCACACTTCTTTCTCAAAACTTTTTCATCATCATATAGATCAGAATATTTTTTTTAGTTCTTGTTCATAAAAAATTTCTTTTACTTCTTCATTATTTAAATGTTTATATTTATATGTTACTGGATCAGAATGAATAATATCTTTTATTTCAAAAATTTGTGTTGACCTACTGCTTTTTCTAAAATTTCTTTAAGTTTCCTCATTCAAACGGTATCTTCTCTTATAAATTTGTCGTTTTCTTTAGCTACAACTACAATTGGCTTCCAAACTTTTTCATTAACTTCTCTTGGTTTTATTTTGATAGTTGAATGTTTTTCGTTATTATAGTGGTCAACTGTTTTCGAATCTAAATCAGCATCAGCTGAAATGCGCTTCAGACTGCTTCCAACCCATTTATAATTTTCTTGAAGAGAAAATTTTTTCCACGTCTTTTCTTTCAGTTTTCGGTTACATCTTTCAACAATAGATTCTTGTAATTTTGGGAAGTTGAATAACGATCAATGCTCTATTTGTTCATCAATTATTGAATATCTTTTTTGCAATTTTTTGATTGCGGCATTCTCTAAATATTTATTTCAAAAGCGTCAACTACATTCTTACCTGTTTTATTTTTAACTGAAATACGCGAGGCAAGTTTTGAAAAAAAAACATTTATATTCTCTATTTGCTTCTGATATTCCTTTCAGGCCACTTGAATCCATTTCAATTAAATCAGTTTGCCATAAAACATCTATTTCAAAAGAAATTACAATTTCTTCTTTTAAAATTTTTTCTCATTGCTTTATGAAATTCATTAATAGTTTTATCATGAATATTTGGGCAATTGCCCACAACTTTTTTTTACAAATTTTCTCTTTTTTATTTTGCAATCTGTACAAAGTCCTCCAATTCTTTGTCTTCCATTTTTAGTTGTTACATCTACATCTTCAACTACATCGATACTCTGCAAATCACATTTAGGTGCCTGGCAGAGGGTTCATCGAGCCACCTTCACAATTCTCTGTTATTCCAATCTCGTATAGCGCTTGGAAAGAATGAACACCTGTATCTTCCAATACAAGCTCTGATTTTCCTTATTTTATCGTGGTGATCGTTCCTCCCGATGTAGGTTGGTGTCAACAAAATATTTTCGCATTCATAGGAGAAAGTTGGTGACTGGAATTTCGAGAGAAGATTCCATCACAACGAAAAACGCCTTTCTTTTAATAATGCCCAGCCCAAGTCATGTAACATTTCTGTGACACTGTCCGTGGTTCATGGTCTTGCGATAGCATTCTTGCTTCCTGTGCACGGGGTCCCGGGTTCAATTCCTGGCGGGGCCAGGAATTTTCTCTGCCTCGAGATGAGTGGGTGTTGTGTGTCTTTCATCATCATTTCATCCTCATTCACTCGCAAGTCGCTGGAGTGGCGTTAAAGAGCTTGTGGAGCGGCGGCCGAACCGCCCTGCGGGGGGTCTCCCAGCCACCAGTGCCATACGCTCACTAAATCCGTGACACTCTCTCAAATATTTCCCGATAATACAAAACGTGCTGCCTTTTTTGAACTTTTTCGATGTACTCCGTCAGTCCTACCTGGTAAGGATCCCACACCACGCATCAGTTTTCTAAAAGAGGACGGACAAGGACAAGCATAGTGTAGGCTGTCTCCTTAGGAGGTCTGTTACTTTTCTAAGTGTCTTGCTAATAAAACGCAGCCTTTGGTTATCCTTCCCCACAACATTTTCTGTGTGTTCCTTCCAATTTAAATTGTTCATAATTGTAATAGCTAGGTATTTAGTTGAATTTACAGCTTTTAGATCGTGTTACCGAAGTTTAACGAGCTACTTTTAGCACTCATGTGGATGACCTCACACTTTTCGTTATTTTCGGTCAACTGACACTTTTTGCACCATTCAGATATCTTTTCTAAATCGTTTTGCAGTTTGTTTTGATCTTCTGATGGCTTTATTAGTCGATAAACGACAGCATCATCTGCAAGCAACCAAAGATGGCTGCTCAGATTGTCTCCCAAATCGTTTATATAGGTAAGGAACAGCAAAGGGCCTATGACACTACCTTGGGGAACGCCAGAAATCACTTCTGTTTTACTTGATGACTTTCCGTCAATTACTGCGAACTGTGACCTCTCTGACAGTAAATCACAAATCTAGTCACACAACTGAGATGATACTCCATAAGCTCGAAATTTCACTACAAGCCGCTTGTGTGGTAGTGGCAAAAGCCTTCTGGAAATCCAGAAATATGCAATCGATCTGAAATCCCTTGTCAATAGTACTCAACACTTCAAGTGAATAAAGAGCTAATTGTGTTTCACAGGAACGATGTTTTCTAAACCCATGCTGACTGCGTGTCAATAGACTGTTTTCTTCGAGGTAATTCATAATTTTCAAACACAATACATGTTCCAAAATCCTGCTGCATATCGACGTTAACGATAGGAGCCTAGAATTTAGTGGATTACTCCTACTACCTTTCTTGAATGTTGGTGTGACCTGTCCCACTTCCCAGTCTTTGGGTAAGGATCTTTCGTCAAGCAAACAGTTGTATATGATTGTTAAGCATGGAGCTAATGCATTGCATACTCCGAAAGGAACCTAATTGGTATACAGTGTGGACCAGAAGACTTGTTTTTATTAAGTGATTTAAGTTGCTTCACTACTCCGAGGATATTTACTTCTACGTTACTCATGTTGGCAGCTGTTCTCGATTCGAATTCTGGAATATTTACTTCGTATTTTTTTGTGAAGGCATTTCGGAAGGTTGTGTTTAGTAACTCTGCTTCGGCAGCACTGTCTTCGATAGTATCTCCATTGCTATCATGCAGAGAAGGCATTGATTGCTTCTTGCCACTAACAGACCTCACGTACGACCAGAATCTCTTTTGAATTTTTGCCAGGTTTCGAGACAAAATTTCATTGTGGAAACTGTTATCTCACATTGAAGTCCGCGCTAAAATTCGAGCTTCTGTAAAAGATCGCCAATCTTGGAGATTTTGCGTCATTTAGCATGTTTGTTTCATTGTTTCTGCAACAGTATTCTAATCTGCTTTGTGTACCAAGAAGGATCAGCTGTGTCGTTTGTCAATTTATTTGGTATAAATATCTCAATTGCTGCCAATACTATTCCTTTGAATTTAAGCCATATCTGGTCTACACTTATATCATTAATTTGGAATGGGTGGAGATTGTCTCTCAGGAAGGCATCAAGTGAATATTTTATCTGCTTTTCTGAATAGGTATATTTTTCGCTTATTTTTCGAGGATTTGGGGATTACAATATTCACTCTCGCTACGACAATCTCGTAATCCCGAATCGGTTTTGAAGCTCGTTAACTCAGGATTATTTGATGCTAAGGGGTCAAGTGTGTTTTCACAACCATTTACTATTCGCGTGGACTCATGAACTAACTGCTAGAAATAATTTTCAGAGAATGTGTATAGCACAATTTCAGATGATATTTTATGTGTACCTCCAGAATTAAACATGCATTTTCGCCAACATATCGAGGGTAAATGAAAGTCACTACCAACTATTATCATATGAGTCGGGTACGTGTTTAAAATCAAACTCAAGTTTTCTTTGAAACTTTCAGCAACTTTATCATTAGAATTGGGAGGTCGGTAAAAGGCTCCAATTATTATTTTATTCTGGTTGCCAACAATGACCTCAGCCCATACTAACTCACAGGAAGTATCTACTTCAATTTCGCGATAAGTTAAACTACTTCTAACAGCAACAAACACGCCACCACCAACTGTGTTTAGCCTATCCTTTCAGAACACCATTAGGTTCTTCGCAAAAATTTCAGCTGACTTTATACCCAGTTTAGCCAGCTTTCAGTGTCTATAACGATTTGAGCATCAGTGCTTTCTATTAGCGCTCGGAGCTACGACTATTTACAGCTGTTGTACGAATGGTTCCTGTTTCTACATTATTCCTGTACTCAGCCTGCACCCTTTGCAACTGAAGCCCTTCTTGTGTTTTCCTGAGACCCTCTAACCTAAAAAACCGCCCAGTACACGCCACACAGCCCCTGCTACCCGCGTAGCCGCCTCCCGCGTATAGTGGACACTTGACCTATTCAGGGGAACCCAAAACCTAACCAACCTTTGGCGCAAGTCGAGGAATCTGCAGCCTACAAGGTCGCAGAACCGTCTGAGCCTCTGATTCATACCCTCCACTCGGTGTACCAGAGGTCCGCAATTGGTCCTTTCGACTATACTGCAAATGGTCAGCTCTGCTTTCATCTTGCAAGCAAGACTGGCAGCCTTTACCACTTCTGTTAGCCGCTCTCTGTGAGGACCATTTGTTTCAGTAAGCGTTTTTACTTCTAAAGTCGACATGTTTTGCCATTTATCTAGAACAAAACTTTAAGAAGACTTATTTATTTCACATAATATAATCAACTGTACATCAACTTGAAGAATTTTAACAGGATCGTTTAATCTTATAGCTAGAAAACTTGATTTATTTACTGTTATTGACTGATTAGTAGGAGTTATTTCATAATAATTGTCAAAAAGTCTTACTGTAAATTCAAAACCATCAAAAGATAATTCTTTATTTATATTTCGAACAATAGCAACAATTTTAAAAAAATAAACTTATAGGGGAAGGCGGGGCAAAATGGGGAAGCTATCTTTTAACCCTTACAAAGGGGACGAAAATAAACAAATTCAAGTAGGTTTGATTACCATTTGTTTACTTAACCATTGAATTACAATAGCTTGTAAAGAAACCTGCAAACTTGTTACATTTAGTTAGAAATATCTCGATTTGAAACATAAACTACCAATTCCACGTCTTGCCCCATATGCGGGGTAAGATGGGGAACTGGCATGAATTCCTCTCTAAAGCTTAAATAAGAACTGGAATAACGAAATCATGTGACGATAAGGTTCGAAAAATGGTTCTGGAAATTGTAGAACCAGGTATTACGTTTTATTTAGGCCTCTTACTTTCACATAGTACACAAGTGTGGACAGCCTCGTCATCATCACTTTCTATCCCTGCACAAGTGTCGTGGGCCCAGCGTCCGCAGCTAATACACCGTATCCAGCCTCCTTCAAAGAAGTCATAGCAGTATAAACATTCTTCACTCTCTTCCTCGTTGTCATTTGACCTCAGTATATTATCCGTAGAGCATGGAGGGGTGGTTAAGACGTCAGTAAAGTTCGTCACTTTTTCATTGACATTATGTCTTTTTGGTGGTATCCCAGGTTTATTAAACGTCTTTGAGAAGAGTTTTCATTTACATGCAGCACGTTTGGGGACTCCTTTTCGTTTAATTTCTTCAGATATTTCACTTCTATAAGGAGATTCGGTTAAAACAATGGGTTTCCTGTTAGATGGTTTCCTTTTGTTTTTTTTTCCACCTTTGGAATAGCTAACACCATTTCAAGGCAGGTAACCTGAAAGTTAGACGAAACAGAGGCTTGATCGTCAGTTGTTAATTGTTCAGGTGTTTTACGTCTTGGCAACATCTCTGGTATTTGGTCTTCCGTTTCCGTAACTTCAGATGTAGGAACTTGATGAATGTCTGTAGTTGAACAGGGAAGGTAATCACTTTCTTGAAACACATTTCTGTTTACAGGCCAAATGCCTGTTTTCCGAAACCCGTTCACTGCTGTGGACATTGTAGCAGAATGAATGAAGGCTTTGCCGAATAAACTTGCGATCTGATGCACTGTAACAACTTTTCCAGGATGGGTGTGAAGCCACAATCTTACTAAATCTTCGTAAAATTTACTGAAAGGTTTCATAAATGCCACGTCCAGTGGTTGAGGACGGTGTGAGCCGAGTGGTGGCAAACACAGCAAGACAACCCTATTTTCGCGGGTCACATCTATCACTTCTAAATTCTTGGTGTGCGTTTTGTGGCTGTCCAATATGAGAAGTATTGGTCTTTTATTTGACGCTCCAGTAAATGCAATAAACTTCTTAAACCAAGTAAAAAATAGTTCTTTCGTCATCCAACCAGTTTCTTGGACTTCTGCCCAGGCATCAGGGGCATGCCAGTCTCAAACGCTTGTTGCATTCGTTTTCGAGGATAAATTAACATAGCTGGTACATAGCACCCTGTCGCTGAAACACAGATTTCTACAGTCACAGTCTGGCCTCTTTCTGCTGAAGTAACTGCTCCCACCTGTCTGCGCCCTTTCAAAACAACCTCCTTTGTGTGACCTTTTGGAATGACTGTTAAACCAGTCTCACCGCAATTGAAAATTCTGTCTCCCGTAAACTTTAATGTGTCTAATTGACTTTCTAACAGATCTAAAAACTGATCTACAGCAACGCGATTAAACCCCATTGCTCGTGCGATTGATGTGGCCTCTGTTTTCGTATTCTTAAGGTAGGATTTCGTGCAAGAAACCCATTTAACCAATCTCTTCCTGCAGATCTGGCTGCAGTATTAAATGGATGTTTGATGTTGTTAAGGTTGAGCTAGCTGAAAAGCAAGTTTACAAAGTTCTTTAAGTGTTAGGCCAAAATACTGTCCTTCCATCTGTGTTAAGTAGTCTTTAAGTTCTGCCTCTTGTTCTGGGGTAAACACACTAGTGATTGGTTCTAACCTTTTCACAATTGTATAGCCAGGATTAGCACGTTTCTTTGCCACATATCGTTCGATCGTTGTCTGTGGCATGTTGAACTGTCGAGCAGCCCTGAAAGAACCCATATGACCTTTTATAACAGCATTTACAGCGCCTTCCATTGACTCCAATGACCAATGTGGAATGTACTATGGAGTCAGATCATTCCTGGTAATCTATAGTAAATACCATATTTCCAATAGTCATTTGTTAAAGCATAGAAAGAATACTGACTTTGCACGTTTTGTGTATTTGTATTCACAACATAGCCTAAGGCATACTTTGTAATTAATTAGGAAACGTTGGAATAACGAATAACAATCTATTTATAGCTGTATTCAACATATAACATACGTGTTCAAAACCCGCAGCGAGGTAAACACATGAGATGATAAGAATGTAATGGTTGGACAAATAGTAGGGGCAAGACGGGGAAGCTCGCCATCTTGCCCCACCCCTGTCTTGCCCCCTACCATGCAGTCAGGTTATGTTATGCCTACATGAACACTATTTAGTGAACATTGACTACTGACACAGCAGTTTACTGTTAATAGGATGTACTATTCAGTGCAATAAATACAGTCTGGACAAATGTTCACAAAACACATG
Source organism: Schistocerca piceifrons (assembly GCF_021461385.2). Classification (NCBI taxonomy): domain Eukaryota; kingdom Metazoa; phylum Arthropoda; class Insecta; order Orthoptera; family Acrididae; genus Schistocerca; species Schistocerca piceifrons. Next base: position 637,556,596 of record NC_060138.1, on the reverse strand, counting down.
CTTTAGTACCTCTAAAGGTGTAAAACATTGCAAATTAGTATAAAAATTGTACGTACCTTGCAAAGCTCACAGAAACCGCCACGAAACTAAGGTTCAGCAATGTCAACACACTGGGACCTGTGTATTGATTATGTTGATGTAGCTATCCACAGATGGCAGCACTCTTACTGTAGCTTATAGCCCTTCCCTGTCTTACCCCACCTCCCCATCCTGCCCTGCCTTCACCTACACAAAATTTTGTATTTTTTGTTACCTCCAGTCGTAAAAACAAATTCGATAATTTGTTTACCATATGAATTTCTTTAAGATTACTTCAATCGTTTAAGTATTGAGTTAAATCTCTTTTACTGACATAATTATTCAACTGTGTTAAAATACTTGTATATTCAGGTTTTGTAACACATTCCATTTCTAAGTATTGCTTAGTAACAGCATCATAACCATTTACTGGATCATTTACAAATGCAATTTTAAAACCGATGTATCCTTAAGTTGTTTTAAAAATGATACATAATTCTTCCTGGAATTGTTTAATTAAACTTTCTACTTTCTGATGAATTACTGCTTTTAATTCATCTTTTACGTATCCTAAATTTATTTGTCCATTAATTGTGTGAGTTTTAAGCTGTGCCTTATTTCCAAAAATGTACATTTATAAAAGTTAGAATATAAAAAACCTAATACTTCATACATAATAGTTTTAAAACAAATAGAGGCAAATATCAATAAATTACTTCATATAAATTCTTTATTAGTTGTCTATTATAGTCCAACTCACTTGAATCGAGATATTCAACCAATTCTTTTGGAATATTCCCAAAAAATGAATGAAATACAAATTTGTATTGTTATTCTTGCAATAATAAATCCAATAGGTATCAGAATGATCAGATGTCTCTAAATTAATTATTCCACATTCTAATGTTTTTGGTTCATGAGGTAATTCATCAGTCACAAAAACACCATGAAAATATTTAACTTTGAATTGTTTAACAAACTCCTCTGTGTCTAAATTATATAAATGATTATTATGCACCGGCATGAGCAGGATAAGCCTTGTGGCACATTTTTTGATTATTTTTCAAATGTTTTTTCTAGATGTAGCATCTTTTTTCTCCATTGCTTGATTATGTCTTTTCTTTTCTTCCAATTCTCCGTTGGCTTTAATCTTATTTATTACTGCTTTTGCGATTTCTACAGAACCACCAGCAAGTGAACCAACAGTTGCTAGACATGGTAATGCAGGTAATAGTAATGGAAGAAATCAACATTCATGCTGTGTTAATCCTTTACCTTCTTCCTTTTTTGTTATATATTCAATAATATTTTTCACAACAGAAATACCTAATGTATTGAGTAAATTTCCACCAGTTTTTATCTCTCCTTCTTTTCTGTGCATCATTAAAAATGGTTCAGTACTGTGTAATTGTCCAGTAATCAATGTAATTTTATTTGATTTTGGTTTAGTTTTGCAGCTTGGTAGTAAAGTATGATCAATTGAAATTGTATTGATTTATACAGGGTGGTCCATTGATAGTGACGAGGCCTGTATAGACAAAATTTGTTAGATAGTCGCACCATTTTCAACAACATCAATGCCCATTCTAATTTTCGTTTTCCATACATTAATCCTGTAACTGCAGTTGCAGCTATTTTTTATCATAATGAAGCATCACTTGCATGCATTCTTTCATGTCTCTTTTCGAATTCTTTCTTATCTATATAAGAAATATCATGTTCTTTACATGCTTCATCTAGCTAATCTTTCTTCTAATTTGATTCACAGGTCACAAAATCGATAGCTGGTAGATGCATTTCAAATGGTAATTTGTTAATCTCAGTGTTTACTAATCCTTTACCATCTTTTTACTTCAGCAAAATGTGTGTGGCAAATTAATCAGAAATCTAATTAAATACGGAATTCCTTTTGGGTTAGCAACTATGAAATCACTACATTTATTCGTTATAATCCGTGTTATATAAATTTTTTCATAATGATAATTTTTATTTCCAGCTAATTTTTCTCGATGAATTACTGATAATCTATCGATTAAATAGCTAACCTCATTCATCCAAACATATTCATCTGGTTTTTCTGTATATATTTTGCATCTGAATAATCTAGAGAATCTGAATCTAATGATAGTTGATATACTTTTGGAAAATATATGTTAACAGTATCTGTTGTCAGTATATTGTATTTTTATCTGCATTTTATTTTATTTTATTTGGGTACTCTCAGAGTATAATGCTCCTGAATGGTACAATATATCTGCATGATTTGATAAATCAACACAATCAAATTTTTCACATATATCACACATAGTAATTTCTCTTTTAGTTAAAAGATTCTGTAAACCATCTGTGCCTTCATACTCTTTTCCACCAATTTTTGATTTATCACCATCGAAAGAACTCCAAAACGCCCAACAAATTTAAATCTGTCGACAGATTTTAATCCAAAAGTTGGATATTCATTATGATTAATATACCGTAACAAACTTTCACTAACATTTAGTTTTTAAGCACCATCTTGAAGAGTTCTGAAGCTATTTTTAGACTGTCCCTCTTGTTTTATTGAACTGAATCTCATTTACTTTTTAACAGCACCTTTTTTCTCTTCTTCATTTTTATTTACTGCACCTTCAATATCTGATTCACTTAATGTAACGTCATTACATACCAGGAATTTCATCAGACCAATCGTCTACTTTTCTAATTGATTATAAATCCCCAAAATCTTCTAGATAAGGATGTCGATGATCATGAACCCATTTTTTTTCAACTTCTCTATTTTCTTCAATAGCTTTCAAAGCATTATCACCTAATCCTTCGATCCCTTGTTTTAGTTGTTCAAAAACATCAATAACTGGTTGTCCTTTTCTGTATATTTTTCATATTGTGTTTGTGGTTGTTTTTTCCAAAGCACGAATTATTCTTTCAGTTCTTCAGCTTTCTTTCTATTTCATCTGGCTTCTTTAACAAATTGTGGGTCATATTTTGCAAGCATTTATTATCTAAATCTACATATCTACATATATGCTCCGCTAGCCATAAGCGGAGTGTGGGGGAGGGCACTATTCACGCCAAAGTCATATTTCATCCCCCCTGTTCCACTCACGGATCTCATAAGGGAAAAACGACTGTCTGAACACCTCAGTACGAGCTCAAATTTCCCTTATTTTTGAATGGTGATCATTGCATGATATGAAAGTTGGTAGTAAAAATATATGCTCTATATCCTCGGCGAAGATCAGATTTTGGAATTTAATGAGCAGCCCCTTCAATTTAGCACATTGTCCATCTGCAAGTGTGTCCCACATCTAACTTTCTATGAGTTTTTTAACGCTCTCACGATGGGTAAATGTACCAGTCATGAATCTTGCCTCTCTTCTCTGGACCTTCTCAGTCTCTTGAATCAGACCGTACTGGTAAGGGTCGCATACAAACGAACAATACTGTAATACTGGACGAACTAAAGCATTGTAAGCAATTTCCTTTGTTGAAGGACTGTATCGCATCAGGGTTCTAGCAATAAATCGCAATTTAGAGTTCGCCTTACCTGTTACTTGTGTAATCTGATCGTTCCATTTGAGATCATTTCGAATAGTGACATCCAGATACTTGATGGATGTTACCACTTCCCAAGACTGGGCATTTATTTTGTACTCATACATTAATGGGGATTTTCGCTTTGTTATATGCAGTAGGTTACACTTGCTAATGTTGAGAGATAACTGCCAGTCATTACACCACGCATTTTCTGCAAATCCTCATTGATTTTTTCACAACTTTCGTGTGATACTACTTTCTTGTAGACTACAGCATCATCGGCAAACAGTCTAATTTCGCTGTCAATACCTTCAACCAGATCGTTTATGTAAATCGTAAAAAGCTGCAGACCTATTACGCTACCCCTTGGCACACCTGATGTTATGATTGTTTCTGTTGAAGTCTCCCCATTCAGGACGACATACTGCTCATTGTCTGTTAGAAAACCTTCTATGCAACTGCATATGTCATCATATAGACCGTAAGCGCGCACTTTTTGGAGCAAGCGACAGTGCGGAACGGAGTCGAAAGCCTTTTGAAAGTCGAAGAATATGGCATCAACCTTGGAACTGGTATCTGGAACCTGTTGTATAACATGCACAAAGAGGGCCGGCTGTGTCTCACATGACTGCTGTTTCCTAAAACCGTGCTTGTTTCTTCAGATGAGCTTCTCAGAGTTTAGAAGGGTCATTATGTTTGAACACAAAATATGTCCCATGATTCCAGAGACAAAGAAAGTGTTAATTAAACATTTTTAATGTCTAACATTATTTGTTTTATGTTTTATGTTCTTGTTTAGCAAATAACATTTATAAAATTTCATTAGATGGCTATTTTAAAAATACATCCTACAAAAAAGACATAACTACATGTAGCTGGTCCAGATTTAGAAACATTACTAGACTGTGAACCATTACTATAATATTCGCCAAAGTTTGATTCACTTTCTTCTAATTTTACCTATGTTTTAAACAATCAAGAGCTTCTTTAAATTCATTTATCTGTTCAGGTAAATCACTATCACTGTGGTCTAATATATATATGATACCACCTTTTAAAGTACTCATTTCATAAGGGTAAAAAATATTAATACTTAATGAAATTCTGTATTTTATTTCTGAACTTAAATTCATAGAGTTTTCTAGTCACATCAGTCATAAAAAATTGAAACTGGTCATTCCAACAATTACTACACATTTCTTTAAACTAATGAAACTTTAAATCACCAATAACGAACTCATGATAAATATGATTTAAGTTTGTGTCATCTTGTCTGAAAATATTTAAAAATATAAGATATCTCTAACTGTTATGTTATTTTTGAATAAGATTGAGATATATAAACACAATCTGTTCCTTATATCTTCCTCTAGTAAAATATTCTCCAAATATATCTTGATTTTCAAGAATGAAGTCATCCAATGCTACTACAGAATTATCTAGACATTGATCTCATGGAATAATTTCTTCATTATTTTCAATAAAAGAAAGTAACTTTTTCACTGAGTTTATCTTCAATTACTCCATTTCTTTCAAAAATTCCTGATATATTGGTTGATCTGAACTTTTTCAATAAACATACAAATGATTAATTTTATTCCAGCTCAACCATCCTGGAGATAGAATATAACTGTCAATTAATAATGTAGTTTTTCCACAGGCACTTGGTTCTTTGACAGCACATTGAATAGAATTTGGTAAAAGTTTACATTTATTTTATACTTCTTTTCTGGGATTCTTAGTTTTGGTTCCCAATCTATCATTTATTCAATAAAATAGTAAATGAGTAGATTATTTCAGTAAAGTGATAAGTCATCCTTTCTTAAAAATGGGTTAACCATTCCAGAAGATAAACTTTTAAAAATGTTTCACTATTTGGCTTTTATTCAACTTAATTGCTTACATAGAAAAATAATAAACTTTCAGTGATGCAGAAATAACAAGTTTATCAAAAGATATATTATATACTCTCAAATAAACTATAGAAATTCCTGTTGTCATTAAAGTTTGAAAAATTTAGAAAAATTTATTCAATCAAAAAAGTCAAATATTCATATAAAGCAGATGAAATTTTAAACAAAGTTGTTATTGAAAGTGATGTCAAAATTATTTTTGGATAAAGATGATTGTGTTGGTCAAAATTTAGGATTTAATAATCAAGTTATTGAAGCTCAAAAAGGACTGTTGCTAAAAATGTTCCTAAAATTATTCCATTTGAATTAATAAATTAAATTTTAATCTAGCTGATGAAATATTTGTTAAACATAATGATCATTTTAATTGAAAAGCTAATATTATTGCTCCATTTAAACCTAACGCTGAATCTGGTGGCCCAATAATTTATGAACCACATTATCTTGTAGATAGTCCTATTTCTGGTCCTATTCAAGATGTAGAAATTACTGTAAGAGATGAAAATAATAACATTATTGACTTTAGTGGTGTCTATGTTACAGTTGTTTTTAAATTTCTTAATAAATTTTACCCTTAATAAATCATGTACAAAATCGAGAGTTATCAGTTTCACTCATTCCATGTGAATGAGAAAATAAAACTAATTTATATGCACCCAACAAGGATTCAGAGATCGAAATAAATATTGGTGATGGATGGATTTATCCAAATCATGCTCAATTATACATGAACTTTACATTTGTTAGAGCTAATCCTGATAGATAAAACTCAGATTATCGAACATATGACAGAAAACCCATAACAAATTAATCGATAATTATGTGACAGAACTGTTTGATTTTGTGACCATAATGAAAGGAAATAATATTTTATCTAGAACCGAACATCCTTTTATTTCATCAACAGGTATGATATAGTTGACTTCATCTGTTACTGATAAAATAAGCTTGGAAGGACATATTGTTAATAATGGAAAAATAAAGAGTAAGAAAAATGGACTACTTTATCCATTATCAATGCTTTGTGGATTTTTTTTAAAGATTATAAAGAAATTATGTGGAATGGATACATAACAGTAAATTTTATAAGGGCTTTTATTTTTGCAGATACAATTCTTAAATGGCCTAATCACAATAATGTTGGAGTTTAAATTAAAGATACACTTCCTAAGGAAGGAAAACATATAATAGAGTCGATGGAAATTCTGTACCAATTGTTAACTATGAACCAACTTATGAGTTAGAACAAGGAGAAAATATTCTGAAAAATCCGAAAGTTCCAATATCTTTTTATGAATTAAAAACTGTAGCAGTTGCAAGATTGAGTGCTAAGAAAAATTTCGAACTTGATATCACAAAATGTTATAACTCAGTGAAATTCGATATGCCATATTTCGTATTTGTAACGTTTCAGACAAATCGCATAAATAATCAGTTACTTGACTCTTCATTATTCGGCCACGATAATCTACATAACATATACTTGAAAAATGGAAGAAAACGAAATTTTCCCACAGGAAATGTGGAATATTGATCCTCCAAATAATTTTCTCAAAGCTTACAATGCACTTCTGGACTTTAGACGAGTTACACTACTCAAATCAGACACTGACATAACTCCATATACACTACTGGCCATTAAAATTGCTACACCACGAAGATAACGTGCTACAGACGCGAAATTGAACCGACAGGAAGAAGGTGCTGTGATATGCAAATGATTAGCTTTTCAGAGCATTCACACAAGGTTGGCGCCGATGACGACACCTACAACGTGCTGACATGAGGAAAGTTTCCAACCGATTTCTCATGTACAGACAGCAGTTGACCGGCGTTGCCTTGTGAAACGGTGTTGTGATGTCTTGTGTAAGGAGGACAAATGCGTACCATCATGTTTCCGACTTTGATAAAGGTCGGATTGTAGCCTACCGCGATTGCAGTTTATCGTATCGCGACATTGCTGCTCGCGTTTGTCGAGATCCAATGACTGTTAGCAGAATATGGAATCGGTCGGTACAACAGGGTAATACGGAACGCCGTGGTGGATCTCAACGACCTTGTATCACTAGCAGTCGAGATGACAGGCATCTCATCTGCATGGCTGGAGCGGATCGTGCAGCCACGTCTCGATCCCTGAGTCAACAGATGGGGACATTTGCGAGACAACAACCCTCTGCAAGAAAATTTCGACGACGTTTGCAGCAGCATGGACTATCAGCTTGGAGACCATGGCTGCGGTTACCTTTGATGCTGCAACACAGACAGGAGCGCCTGTGATGGTGTACTCAACGACGAACCTGGGTGCATGAATGGCAAAACGTCATTTTTTCGGATGAATCCAGGTACTGTTTACAGCATCATGATGGTCGCATCCGTGTTTGGCGACATCGCGGTGAACGCACATTGGAAGTGTGTATTTCTCATCGCCATACTGGCGTATCATCCGGCGTGATGGTATGGGGTGCCATTGGTTACAAGTCTCGGTCACCTCTTGTTCGCATTGACGGCACTTTGAACGGTGGACATTACATTTCAGATGTGTTACGAACTGTGGCTCTACCCTTCATTCAATCCCTGCGAAATCCTCCATTTCAGCAGGTTAATGCACGACCACATGTTGCAGGTCATGTACGGGCCTTTCTGGATAAAGAAGATGTTCGACTGCTGCCCTGGCCAGCACATTCTCCAGATCACTCACCAACTGAAAACATCTGGTCAATGGTGGCCGAGCGACTGGTTTGTCAGAATATGCCAGTCACTACTCTTGATGATTTGTGGTATTGTGTTGAAGCTGAATGGGCAACTGTACCTGTACACGCTATCCAAGTTCTGTTTGACTCAATGCCCAGGCGTATCAAGGCCGTTATTACAGCCAGAGGTGGTTGTTCTGGGTACTGATTTCTCAGGATCTATGCACCCAAACTGCTTGAAAATGTAATCACATATCAGTTATAGTATTATATATTTGTCCAATGAATACCCTTTTAGCATCTGCATTTCTTCTTGGTGTATCAATTTTAATGACCAGTAGTGTAATTTCATAGCTAACTATCCTATCTACATGATTAACATGACTTGTAGAAAGAATATTGTATCTTCATAGAAGACGCCTATGAAAAATTATTACAGATACTTTAGCATACGTAACAATGTATGGTAAGGAAAATTTAACTTATGGTGCACAGCACAGAATACTTACTGAAAAAAGTTAAAGAAATCTTTGCAGCTTGTTTGCATTTCATTTTGAAGTATTTTCAGAATGAAAGAGGAAATAAAATCCGAAACATTTAGTATGGCAATTAGAAAATGATATCCAATTCTCATTTTTCTGAATAGCTCTTTTTATGTAGATTATGTCTGCATTTTGAATTTTTAAAATCAGTTAATATTTGCATGAGATTGATGGACAGCTAGTTTACAACTGGTAATTATCTGGCAGCATGTGGATTCTTGACATCGCAGCACTTCTTGATATCGCAACACTTTCTGTCATTGCAAGCAAGGTTGTGCGATGAGTGAAGTTATGTAAACGTTTTCTGGTGCTGTTCATGGTACAACATTCTTTTGCACCGAACTAAGCAATTCATAACTTCATTCAGAGATGGTGCTGAAGTACGAGCCAATGAAATAAAATGGGAAAATGTATCACTTTAAACAGAAATTATTGCTTTTTAAGGTTGTTTTAAGTATTCATACTAGCTTCTATGTGTTATTTCAATTTCACCCATAAAACAAAGTAGGAAATTATGAAGAAAATAATTTATTATATCCGAAATAAACTGATGAAAGTTGTGCTTTGAGATTGTATTTTGTCACTCGGATATCAAATATATATATATATATATATATATATATATATATATATATATATACAGACACACACATATATATACAACTTAGAGGTTCATTACTCTGTCAAACTTCTTTACCGCATATGTAGACTGAAGGATTTTGGCCATTATCTCACAAAGTCATCAAAACGTTGGTGGTTGGAGGAGAGCTAGCCATCTGACAAAACACTCAACATCATCACCTATGTACTTAATAACAATGTGAATAAATGAAGCAGTTCTGTTAATTCAGTACCTAGTCTTTGTGTAGCGCTATGCACATAGGGTCAGAGGAGTCCAGAAAGGACGATTGGTGGTTATTTCGCAGTTTTGAGAATGAATTTTTATTTTTCCTATTAGTTTTTATAATCTTTAAATGTACGATACCAGATAGCTAAAGCAGTGTTGTGACTGTCTAGAGAAAAAAATATTAATGATTTTCATAAAGATAAGTAGCAAAAAGATGGATTTTGTTGGATTTGTAAAGAATGTTTATTGAGGCATTAGAAAATTAAAATTACATGTGAATGTGGTAGAACTGTAAATACGTTCTATCTCAAAAAACATGTACAAACAACAGATCATAAAAATATTATAGCTGCTCAAGAAGAAAGAGTTAGAAACATTTTGGGGAAGAAATAGATCCCTTACTTTACCCATAATTCATTTTATTTATTTTATTACATTCACCTATTATAAAGAAATATTAAATTTTATTTTCTTATGTTCACCTTTTGTATGAAAAAATATTTGTTTTGATAATTGGTGAATGTGATACGAAAAACTGTTCATTTTTACTAACTTTTCTAAGTAATTTAAATGAAATTAAATAAGTTGGACCCGAAAAAGTAGATTATAGTATGATATTTGATAGGTTCTGGATACGTTTTCATTTGCTACTGAAAGAACGAGAGAAATGAGTGAATGAGCACATTAGTCAGACAGTATAGCACTGTACTCGAATGCACTCAGTCACTCACAACCAAATATTCTACAGATGCAGTGCATTTGCTCCATTTTTGTATGTCTGTGTCCATGCATGTATTGTGGACGGCTCCAATAAACCAGACCCAGGCCTCCTGTTGCATTCGCCATGTATTATATCTGGAACGATGTTCAAAGGATGGTTTCCAATCCAGTACACTCGGGATAGGATTCAAAGGTGGATTCATCAGCGGGAGGACTGGGTGAGGTTCATGGCAGCCAGCCATCCATCACACTCATGTAGACATAGACACACAGAAAATAGAGCAAATGCTCTGTATCTGTAGAATATATTGTTGTGAGTGACTGGGTGCATTCAAGTGCATTGTTATACTGTCCAATTAATGCCCTGTTCTCTACTGTGCATAACATTAATACTCATGAAGGACTGTCTCCCTCCATCCAATGGACATCTAGCACACAAAATAGTGGAACTGGGATGATTATGTTCTGCCATCTTTGTTCTTTAAGAATATAAAGGGAAGTGTGATAGGTGGAGCAGCTTGCCTTGGTATGTTGTTATTACTGAAGGATCTAGACAATACTGTTAAGAAATATCGTTAATATAACTTGCATCGAAGATGTTATGCACCTTTAGCAGGACAGTTAGTTAGTTACGTGTTCCATTGATCAATTGCACGGAAAACCGTTATGATGTGGAACGTGTGATAACTTTAAATGTTCTTCCATTCTTTACAGAGTCGTTTTGCGAAGAGTTTTTCGCTTTTTGTGGGTCTATAGCACTGTCGAAAATAACGTACAAGAGGTTGAAACCCAGACTGGTAAAATGCATGCATAGTCTCTATATGTATGTATGTATGTTGAACTATCAGCGCCGGACAGTTGCGGTTCGAATGAATGATTTGCTAACTGTTCGTCTATAAATTACGTTACTGGGGGTGCGCATTCTGTAGGTAAAGGGAAAGCAAACTCTCATGTTCCAGGATGTTAAGTGCAGTCGACACGTTGTCAACTAACGAATACCTTATTAGTAGGGAAAAAACCCGAAATTTACAGTTTGTAGATGTCCTAACATGGTTGTGGGGACATAAAGTTGGAAGGTGTTAACAAAAGTAGCGAAGCTTATCTGGTAACTGGTAAGAGAAAATACTTATGGAAAAAAATATCAGAACAGCTGCATAAGTCAGCTCTGTACACATGTCAAATTCCTGTTGCAGATCGCTACACGGTGGAGTGGAAGTCTGATGAATGTGTAGAACTGTGCCAGACTTTGAGTTTGCATCAAGTGCTATCAGTTTGCAGACAAACACTCTGATGTACTGTAGCGGTACACTGATTTGTTTCCAGACTACGAGTTTCCAATCTACACCAATCATTGAGTCTCATCTAGGTACGAGGCAAGTGTAGATCATCAGGAAGAGGGGAAGTCTCAGGATTTTTTAGTAGGCTGGTGTATACGACACGCAAATATCCTCATATAAAATCAAACGACACATGGTTATGTCGGCAATATGACCATACACATACAGATAAAGATAAAAAAAATGAAAAATGACAGAAAGTAGGCACAAATCGGGGAATACCAGCTATAATTACGACAAATTGATGGTAAATACGTAAAGCGAGGGAAATACAACGAAATATGTACAAACGCGAGAAAACTTGCAAAATTACGTAAACTGACTGAGAATACATAAAATGAGAGGAAAAGTACCACGAAATGCGGGGAATTGACGTGAGTTGGGTGTGCCCAGACACTCAAGACCAAGAAACGCACAAAAATTATGCTCTCGCTGCATCCAGTTTCAACCCTCCCCTGTAAACTATGTGGATTTTCGTAACACATACTTAACAAAGGCGACATAATTATTACAGAGAAGCGCCATATTAAAGCATGCAAACAGATGTATCCCAATCCATAACTATGTTCTCACAAATGCAGACAAATATACATATTACCAAATTACTGTTTGGCTCTCACAAACAATGTTATTCCTTAAGTACTCAGGAGGAGAATCAATGTGTTTATCAGATTTAAGCTATTCTCTAGAATGTTCTGTAGGACAGTGGACCAATGTCACATATATCACCTTTAATAGTGAGGGAAGTGTACCCGAGATATGTGGTGTTAGGATAAAATCGCTATATTATCCTACATAAGAGCAAAACTACCTAACATAAGACCAGGACTTCTTTGTGCAAGAGAAATGCTACCGGAGCTGTGGCGATGCTGCTGTAACACCAATAAGACTGTTACATCTCCTTTGGCTACTGATTGTCGTGCTTAGTCCCTCATAAGAAGTAGCTGCTGCTTCGTATTTTCGTGTAGCAGGCCATGGGTGATACCTCAATGTATCAGCTGTCGAAAATATTCATGTCGGTTTTTCTTCACTCTACTTCCTTATTTCCAAGTGAGACAGCCGCATACACCACCACCACCACCACCACTACCACTACTACTACTACTACTACTACTACTACTACTAAAGATAGGCACCACTGACTCGGGAGGTGTTCCAACTTAAAAAATATATGAAATCCGTTAATTTCCTAGGAGGCAGAACAGAAGTTACCAGGCTTCGTTCTAATTGGTTTATAAGCTGCTCATGTAGTGGAACTACACTGACAGTGCCTTCCTATGACACCAGACTTGTGGAGAATGAAGCAGTTTTACCATTTTAAAGTTTATCATAGTGATTGGGGTAGGAGACCTGTGGGTGGTTATATCTCTGATGTTGGATCCTTCATTAGAGTATTAAGAGGTTTGAATTCTGCTCGACTAATACTTTGGACCACATGGCTTTAAAATATAGCATATTTATGTTCCATGAGTATAAACCACACTTTCCCTCTTAACAGTCTGTTTTATCACTGAAACACTCTCATGTCTACTATTCACCGAAAACAGGTGCTACCCTCCTCGACACACTCGCATCTGATGTGATCTTGTGCATTTTGATGGAGCCATGGGTAAGATTTGTGCTGCAGGCAGGATTGTCAAGGACAATGTGGGAAGGATCTGTCAGTCTCCGACTTCATCCTACGAATGCGAGAATACTCTGTGACGTCCATCCACCCAGGGAAAGAAGGAGTCGTAATCGTAAATTCTCCACTATAATCAACGTGCTGGAAATATGTGTGTAACCAAATTGCATCGGTAGAGGACACTGTCTGGTATACTTTGAAGTATATCATCAAACGGATGTACTGCATAGTCACAGATTCTGCGTTCGCAATCTAGTACATTGTACCCGCAAGGTAATGGAGGGGTGATTTAACGACGGTAAAGAAACTGGAAAGCATTGAGCTGTGTCAATGACTGGCGTTGAAATTACGGAACACTGGTATACTTTGATGTACAGGGTGATACAGGGTGATTATAATTAAAGGTAAATTTTCAAGACGCTGTAGAAATAACACCACTGGTCAGAATGAGGTCAAGTTGCAACGGAAAATATCATAGAAGGGGGGAACGTATGGCAAAAGAAAAAAAAATAATGTGAAGATTGCTCAATAGATCGCGCTGTATGTGTCAGAATACATAAATGAAAACACCTGTCATGCGCACGACCCATTGAAGTTGGTATAACACGCCGGTTACACGGCTTTCCCTCCTTTCGCGTCTGCGACGTTCCCCATGACTGTCTCAATACATGATCGCGCTCTGCTTGTAAAACTGTATTACAAGAATGATGACTGTGCACACGTCACTCTGCAGAAGTTCCGGACACTGGAGGCTTTGAAAAAAGGCATTGTTGCGATGAGTGCCGTGGGTCTGGAGAAAACGATTCGGAAATTCGAAAAGACGTGTTCTTTTGGTGTGCAACCTGATAGAGGGAGGAAACGAATTGATGCGGCATCAGTGGAAGCAGTGGCCACAGCAGTGCAGGAGGAGACGAGTGGTAGTGTGCAAATGTGTAGTGCACAGTGAATTGCCCGAACATTGGACATACCCGTGAGCACAGTGTGTAAAATCCTATGAAACATCCTTCTTTGCTATCCATTCAAAATTACCTATGTGCACGAGTCGCTTCCTGTTGACCTGACAGCAAGAGAGACCTTAGCTTTAGAATTTCTTGCTCGCATGTAAGTGGACAATGATTGGCTGTGGAAGATTTTGTGGACCGATGAAGCCCACTTCCATCGGACAGGATATGACAAAATATAGAATTGTCGAATATGGGCAACGGAAAATTCATACGCAAATCAACCAGTACCACCTCATTCTGAAAAGGTCACTGTATGGTGCGAGTTTACGGCATCATTTATCATAGGGGCATATTTTTTCGAAGAGACAGGTACTTCCGGTCCTGTGATCTGTACCGTCACTGGTAAGCGCTGTGAGTGTCTTTTGAGCAACCACGTAATTCCAGCTCTCCAACAGCATGGATGTGTGGATGAAATCATTTTTATGCAAAAAGGTGCACCTCCGCACATTGCAAATCCAGTTAAGCAGCTGCTGAAGCGCCATTTTGGAAATGCTAGAATTATCAGTCACCATTTCCCTACAGCCTGGCTGTCCTGATCACCTGATCTTAATCCGTGTGACTTCTGGCTATGGAGCTATCTGAAAGTATTTGTGTCCAGTGTTCCGAATGAAAATTTACTGCATAGAAGGCACACAGAGCACAACACATTCTGACCGTAACCCTGGAAACACTTTGATCAGTTGTAGAACATTCTGTTTCTCGATTCCAACTTGCCGCAGAAGCCGGTGGACAGCATATTGAACATGTTTTGCGCCAGTCATACGGAAATTAATAATCCGATATGATTTTGATTGACGCTTTTTTGCGGTTTTTGTCCTCAGGACAATTAAAAACCGATTTTTCCCATCCGATGTGATATGACATTGCCATGGTGTATGGGCTTACATAACTAACAGTACCACAGCCATACACCCACGCACACTGAGTAGTACAGTTTGTTTAGCATCAAATGTACACCTTAGGCATTGTTGTATGATTAATTTGTCATTTGTAGTCGGCCACTATTAAATTATGATGCTTACAGCGCCATCTATTGCTACATTTTGAAACTATTTATTTTCCTTTTTCCATATGTTTTCCCCCATTCCCTATAATATTCCATTGCAATTTGATGTCATTCTGACCAGTGGTGTTATTTCTACAGTGGTTTGAAAGGTTAACTTTAATTATAATCACCCTGTGTATGACCAAATGGGTGTACTGCACAGTCGCCTATGTGCATTTGCAATCTAATATATAGTTCACACAAAGTAGTGGAGGGGTGATTTAGCAATGATGCAGAAATTGGGAATCATTCTGCCTGTCATTGGCTTGCGTTAAAATTATGGAACAACTGGTATACCTTGTGGTATATGACCGAATGGACGTATGGCACAGTAATCTATTTGCATTTGCAATCTAGTATATGGTACTTGGAAAGTAGTGGACGGGTGATATAGCGATGATACAGAAATTAGGAACCACTCTGCTGTGGTATTGGCTGGTGCTGAAATTATGGAACAACTGGTAAAATTGCTAAAATTGATCACACTATCAACAGTGGTGCCTATTACAGTACATAGTTCTATATCAACGATGCCTTTCCCATCCCATCTGTCCATTGAGACGCTGAAAATTACTGATAATTATTGAGTGAAGCTACTCGTGCATGTTGTGAACAGTATCTTCTAATGGTGGTTAACTCCAGAACAGTAATCATGCACATGACTGCTAAATGAGGAAACAACGCTTCTCAAAATATAACACCAAGACATCCGCTACCCCGTCACTGTGGAAGTTGAGATTAACTGTATAGGTCATCATCTTCAGATAGCTGCTGGAAACACCAACCTGAGTGTTGTGGGAGCTGCTTAATTTATATCATACGATGTTCAGCTTTCAGTGAGAGCTAATGGATCGAAATGTGCTATTGTCAGTTAGCACAAAGCACAGACCTTGAAGTCATGATAGAAAAACGAAGTGTATGGGCGTGTACAAAGGTGTAGTCGTACACTGCTTGGATGTTTTACAGCCAAGAAACAATGTGTTACGAGCAAACTGCTTATGAAGAAGCAATACAGGAACCCTCTTGTGTGACTGACAGTCTGTTGGATATAGCCTTCCTCCAGTACAATCAATAAAATTTTACTCAGGTCTGTGCAAGCAACTTTGACCACTGGTCACCTGTTCCTAATGAGTGATATATGTATATGTAATACGCTCGACGTTAACACACAGACAGTAATCGTTTTTTGGTAAAATCTTATAGCTGGGTCTATCACAAGGGGTGGTAGAACTGGTTGATGTTAACTTGTAGGTGAAGGTTAGAGTTTGAGTAGGTCTGCCGCTATTTTCGAGTCGTATTGTGAAATTTTTTCCAACAGGATAATACTAGTCGTATGGCATCGTCAATTTTTGAGCTGTATTGCGACTTTAGGCAGTCCTTGCGTAGCACTATACCTATAGTTTTGTAATTAGGGCCGATCTTTATGATTAATTATGTAATTAGGACCCATATCTACTTCAGCTACCGAACCAAAATAATTAAAGTACACTAACCTAACCTTGCCCCACGGGTATGCACTGGATATACACCACAGTGGTTAGACCTAGGATTTCCTATGGGGCTGTAGTGTGGTGGAAGAAGGTAGAACAGCGAGTTGCTGCTAAGGAGCTTGCTAAGGTACAGAGATTGGCCTGCTTAGCCATAATGGGCGGAACTAGCGGCACATCAACCGCTGGAATGGAAGCCATGCTGGATATGCCTCCACTTCACCTTTGGGTCAAGGTGGAGGCAGCAGCTAGAGCACACAGACTTAAAACTGGCTAAAACTGGGTCTCATTCGGATATCCAGAATCACACACTAACATAGTGAGTGAGGTAAATATAGGAATGGCTGGGGAAATGCCTGCCGACTATATAATAACTCCCAACTGCTTCAACAAGAATTACAACATAATAATTGGAAGTAGGGAGCAGTGGGAAAAACAGTTCGACACCATACGGGGGACATCGTTTGGTTCACCGATGGGTCGAAAACAGACCAAGGTGTTCGGGCAGGGGTGTACCGGGTTCAGCCAAGACTGGAGGGCATAATCTCGCTAGGAAAACTGGCCTTTGTATTCCAAGCTGAAATTACTGCAATCAGGGCATGTGTGGAGGAGAATATGTGTAGGTGTTATAAGGATCATAGCATCTACATCTATTCAGACAGCCAGACAGCCCTGAAATGATTGGCAGCTCCTGCAACAAGATCTAAGGTTGTTGTAGAATGCCACAGGACGCTGGCAGAGCTAGGGGGAAGCAATAGGGTAAACCTAGTGTGGGTCCATGGCCACTAAGGGATCTGTGGCAATGAACAAGCCGACAGATTGGCTACGATGGGGACAACAACTCCATTTATTGGACTGGAACCTGCCCTGACAATCACCAAGGCTATGATCAAATTAGAACTACAGAACTGGCTTAGGAAACAGCACGTAGGACATTGGACCAAGGTCCATAAACAAAAACATGGTAAGATAATGATGCCCAAGCCATGTTTTAAAAGAAGCTCTGTAATCCAGGGATTGAAGAGTAAAGAGATCAAACTCATGACTGGACTGATGACTGGCCATGGGAATTTCAAATAAAACCTACACACATTGGGTATAATGGAAGAGGACCCTAAATGTAGGATCTGTGATGAGGGTGAAGAACTGCATCACACCTAATCTCCGAATGCATGGTGTTGGAGACTGAAAGATACAGAATCTTTGGGACAACTAGACCCGAAGAAATTGTGTCCAACAGAAAACTGGTAGAGGGACTCCTTGCACTATTTAAGGGCACTGGTTGGCTTTACTAGATATACAGGGAGCGATACTGCACAATAAACCTAGTTTTGGCGCGGGCAGTGGCGAGTCAGATCTAAGCTGTTTTAGCTTCCCTGCTAAAATCAATCAATCATCAACTTAACCTTCCTTTCCTGCATTTGGACAGTTTCCATATGTTGATGGGAAGGGGGAGGACAGTGTGCACTTGGGCGCTCCATCCAGAAGGACCAGGGTTCAAGTCCTGGATAACGCACAGCCACTTTCATTTTCCGCCAGTTCCCAGTTGGGGGTGGCATGGGACCTCAGAACAGCCTTGGACAAAGAAATTCCCACCAAAATTCGAAATCCCAGCCAATAGGGTAGGTGGGAGAGGGGGAGGGATTGGAGTGAGGAGGGGGCAGAGGGGAACCCACATGCTGCTTGAGGAAAACACATGATGACATCCCGAGGTGAGTGTGGATGGGGTGGGGGTAGTTAACTGATCAATTTAATTAATTTGCATATCAGTTTGATATCAATTTGATCCTCCCCCCATGAACCATGGACCTTGCCGTTGGTGGGGAGGCTTGCGTGCCTCAGCGATACAGATGGCCGTACCGTAGGTGCAACCACAACGGAGGGGTATCTGTTGAGAGGCCAGACAAACATGTGGTTCCTGAAGAGGGGCAGCAGCCTTTTCAGTAGTTGCAGGGGCTATCAGTCTGGATGATTGACTGATCTGGCCTTGTAACATTAACCAAAACGGCCTTGCTGTGCTGGTACTGCGAATGGCTGAAAGCAAGGGGAAACTACAGCCGTAATTTTTCCCGAGGACATGCAGCTTTACTGTATGATTAAATGATAATGGCGTCCTCTTGGGTAAAATATTCCGGAGGTAAAATAGTCCCCCATTCGGATCTCCGGGCGGGGACTACTCAAGAGGACGTCGTTATCAGGAGAAAGAAAACTGGCATTCTACGGATCGGAGCGTGGAATGTGAGATCCCTTAATCGGGCAGGTAGGTTAGAAAATTTAAAAAGGGAAATGGATAGGTTAAAGTTAGATATAGTGGGAATTAGTGAAGTTCGGTGGCAGGAGGAACAAGACTTTTGGTCAGGTGATTACAGGGTTATAAATACAAAATCGAATAGGGGTAATGCAGGAGTAGGTTTAATAATGAATAAAAAAATAGGAGTGCGGGTTAGCTACTACAAACAGCATAGTGAACGCATTATTGTGGCCAAGATAGACACAAAGCCCATGCCTACTACAGTAGTACAAGTTTATATGCCAACTAGCTCTGCAGATGATGAAGAAATTGATGAAATGTATGACGAGATAAAAGAAATTATTCAGGTAGTGAAGGGAGACGAAAATTTAATAGTCATGGGTGACTGGAATTCGTCAGTAGGAAAAGGGAGAGAAGGAAACATTGTAGGTGAATATGGATTGGGGGGAAGAAATGAAAGAGGAAGCCGCCTTGTAGAATTTTGCACAGAGCATAACTTAATCATAGCTAACACTTGGTTCAAGAATCATGAAAGAAGGTTGTATACCTGGAAGAAACCTGGAGATACTAAAAGGTATCAAATAGATTACATAATGGTAAGACAGAGATTTAGGAACCAGGTTTTAAATTGTAAGACATTTCCAGGGGCAGATGTGGATTCTGACCACAATCTATTGGTTATGAACTGCAGATTGAAACTGAAGAAACTGCAAAAAGGCAGGAATTTAAGGAGATGGGACCTGGATAAACTGAAAGAACCAGAGGTTGTACAGAGTTTCAGGGAGAGCATAAGGGAACAATTGACAGAAATGGGGGAAAGAAATACAGTAGAAGAAGAATGGGTAGCTTTGAGGGACGAAGTAGCGAAGGCAGCAGAGGATCAAGTAGGTAAAAAGGCGAGGGCTAGTAGAAATCCTTGGATAACAGAAGAAATATTGAATTTATTTGATGAAAGGAGAAAATACAAAAATGCAGTAAATGAAGCAGGCAAAAAGGAATACAAACGTCTCAAAAATGAGATTGACAGGAAGTGCAAAATGGCTAAGCAGGGATGGCTAGAGGACAAATGTAAGGATGTAGAGGCTTGTCTCACTAGGGGTAAGATAGATACTGCCTACAGGAAAATTAAAGAGACCTTTGGAGAGAAGAGAACCACTTGTACGAATATCAAGAGCTCAGATGGCAACCCAGTTCTAAGCAAAGAAGGGAAGGCAGAAAGGTGGAAGGAGTATATAGAGTGTTTATACAAGGGCGATGTACTTGAGGACAATATTATGGAAATGGAAGAGGATGTAGATGAAGATGAAATGGGAGATAAGATATTGCGTGAAGAGTTTGACAGAGCACTGAAAGACCTGAGTCGAAACAAGGCCCCGGGAGTAGACAACATTCCATTAGAACTACTGATGGCCTTGAGAGAGCCAGTCATGACAAAACTCTACCATCTGGTGAGCAAGATGTATGAGACAGGCGAAATACCCACAGACTTCAAGAAGAATATAATAATTCCAATCCCAAAGAAAGCAGGTGTTGACAGATGTGAAAATTACCGAACTATCAGTTTAATAAGTCACAGCTGCAAAATACTAACGCGAATTCTTTACAGACGAATGGAAAAACTGGTAGAAGTGGACCTCGGGGAAGATCAGTTTGGATTCTGTAGAAATGTTGGAACACGTGAGGCAATACTAATCTTACGACTTATCTTAGAAGAAAGATTAAGAAAAGGCAAACCTACGTTTCTAGCATTTGTAGACTTAGAGAAAGCTTTTGACAACGTTAACTGGAATACTCTCTTTCAAATTCTGAAAGTGGCAGGGGTAAAATACAGGGAGCGAAAGGCTATTTACAATTTGTACAGAAACCAGATGGCAGTTATAAGAGTCGAGGGGCATGAAAGGGAAGCAGCGGTTGGGAAAGGAGTGAGACAGGGTTGTAGCCTCTCCCCGATGTTATTCAATCTGTATATTGAGCAAGCAGTAAAGGAAACAAAAGAAAAATTCGGAGTAGGTATTAAAATCCATGGAGAAGAAATAAAAACTTTGAGGTTCGCCCATGACATTGTAATTCTGTCAGAGACAGCAAAGGACTTGGAAGAGCAGTTGAACGGAATGGACAGTGTCTTGAAAGGAGAATATAAGATGAACATCAACAAAAGCAAAACGAGGATAATGGAATGTAGTCAAATTAAATCGGGTGATGCTGAGGGGATTAGATTAGGAAATGAGACACTTAAAGTAGCGAAGGAGTTCTGCTATTTGGGGAGTAAAATAACTGATGATGGTCGAAGTAGAGAGGATATAAAATGTAGACTGGCAATGGCAAGGAAATCGTTTCTGAAGAAGAGAAATTTGTTAACATCGAGTATAGATTTAAGTGTCAGGAAGTCGTTTCTGAAAGTATTTGTATGGAGTGTAGCCATGTATGGAAGTGAAACATGGACGATAACCAGTTTGGACAAGAAGAGAATAGAAGCTTTCGAAATGTGGTGCTACAGTAGAATGCTGAAGATTAGATGGGTAGATCACGTAACTAATGAGGAGGTATTGAATAGGATTGGGGAGAAGAGAAGTTTGTGGCACAACTTGACTAGAAGAAGGAATCGGTTGGTAGGACATGTTTTGAGGCATCAAGGGATCACAAATTTAGCATTGGAGGACAGTGTGGAGGGTAAAAATCGTAGAGGGAGACCAAGAGATGAATACACTAAGCAGATTCAGAAGGATGTAGGTTGCAGTAAGTACTGGGAGATGAAGAAGCTTGCACAGGATAGAGTAGCATGAAGAGCTGCATCAAACCAGTCTCAGGACTGAAGACCACAACAACAACAACAATCAATTTGATACCAAACTTGGTGTTAGAGCCCCATTATTCTATAACTGATGCATACCCAGTCCCTAATGCATATTTGGTCAGCACAAGTTCTTTTCAACTATACATTTAAGAAGTGGATATTATGCAACAGAGGTACACTCTGAGGATAATCCTAAGACAACATTTACCACATCTTCTGGTCACTGCCAGTGTCGTAAGATGCCTTTTGGGCTGAAAAATGGACCAGCTACATTGAAACATATATTAGATGAACCACTCATACGTTTAAAACCAAACAAATGCATCATCTTTTTACATGATATTATTGCATTAGCAAACAGTCTCAAACAGCATGGTCAGCATTTGTAGATAGTATTTGATATGTTGGAAAAGGCTCAACTTAGGCTTAGTGTTACTTTTCATGATCACAAGTAAATTAGCTGGGGCATGTGCTTAGCCAAGATGGAGTAAGGAGAGATCAGTGCAGTACATAAAAAGTACATGATTTTCCAGTGCCTCAGACAGTTAAACAATTACAATCTTTCCTTGAATTAGAAAATTACTACAGAAATTTCTTGAAGGAGTTTGCTGAAGTGGCACAAACACTTACAAAATTATTACAAAAATGCATTACTTGTAGGTGGAGGATGTTTCACAATTTAAAAGTTATATTAACTTTGGGTTTCACAAAATAATTCGTATTGTCATGTGATGGAAGTGGTACAGCGTTAGGAGCAGTTTTGGAACAAATCATTGATGGGAAAGAAGACCAAATCGCATGTGTGTCTCATAAGCTTAATTAGGCTGAGCAAAATTGTTCTACCACTGAAAAGGAGATGTCATTAATACACACTGAGGTGACAAAAGTCATGGAATACCTACTAATATCGTGTAAGATGTCTTTTTGCCTGGAATGGTGCATGAACTCTACTTAGCATGGACTCGACAAGTCACTGGAAGCCCCCTGCAGAAATATTGAGCCATTCTGCCCCTGTAGCCATACATAGAGAAAGTGTTGTCGATGCAGTATTTTGTGTACTAACTGACTTTTCGATTAAGTCCCATAAATGTTCGATTGGATTCAAGTTGGACGGTCAGTGTGGCCAAACCATTTGCTCGAGTTGTCCAGAACGTTCTTTAAACCAATTGTGACAAATCGGGGCCCAGTGATAAGGCGGATTGTCATTTATAAAAATTCCATAGTTTTTTGGCTGCAAATGGTCTCCAAGGTGCTGAACATAACCATTTCCAGTCAACAATCGGTCTATTTGATCCAGAGGACCCTGTCAATTCCATGTAAACACAGCCCACACCATTATGGAGCCACCATCAGCTTGCACAATGTCTTGTTGACAACTTGGGTCCATCGCTTCATGGGGTCTGCGCCATACTCGAAACGTATCATCAGTTCTTACCGATGAAATCGTGACTCATCTGACCAGGCCACGATTTTCCAGTTATCTGAGGTTCAGCTGATATGGTCTCAAGCCCAGGAGAGGCACTGCAGTTAATATTGTGGTCTTAGCAAAGGCACTTGCATTGGTCATCTGTTGCCATAGCTCATTAAACCCAAATTTCGCCACACTGCCCTACATTTATCGTATGTTCCACATTGATTTAGGCAGTTATTACACACTACATTGCTTGTCTGTTAGCACTGACAACTACATAAACGCCGCTGCTATCAGTCGTTAAGTGAAGTCCTTTGGCCACTGTGTTGTCCATGGCGCGAGATAGTGCCTGAAATTTGGTGTTCTCGGCACACTTTTCACATAGTGGTTCTCAGAATACCCGGTGCTGTTTTTCTGGGGGAAAACTGGGGGTTGCGTACCCCTAAACTTTTTTGTAGACAAAGTAATTTTTTTACGATGTTGAGAACTTGGAAGAGTGCCAAAGATTTATTTCACGGACGTAAATTTTTTATTCCATTGTTTCGTGTTGGTAATTGCAATACGAACGATACCAGTGCAGTTTTTGGTGGGAAAATCGATGTCACCGACTGTTTAAAGCATTTCGAAGGTGCTGCAACCGTTCCTGAAACTGAATCGCTCACAGCCAGTTCGACAAGCATGTAGTGCCTTCGCCCGCTAATAGTGGGTGATGGTAGTGCTAAACGGATATGTGTACACTCAAATCGCATACTTCGTTTGAGGTGATGTAAACTGAAGTGTTCGATACCACTTTCTTTTGTACGTTTGTGTTTCTCGGTATCGTCTGCTTCATTTGAGCTGTAAAGTCAACTGAAGAGTCCGATACCTTTTATTATTATTATTATTATTATTATTATTTAGTGTGACTTGTTGATGATGGCATGGCTAAAAGCAGATGGGTGGTATCCCATGCTTCAGTTATAACTAATTTTCGCTGCATTATATCCCATGTCGGAGTACCCACAAACTTTTTTTTTAGAAAAAAAGCACTGAGAATACCAAACTGTCTAACGATTTCTGAAATTGGAATGTCTCTTGCATCTAGCTCCAACTACCAATCTCGATTCAAAACCTGTTAATTTCCATGGTGTGGTCATAATAACGCCAGAATTTTTTCACATCATAGAATGACAGCTCCGCCAGTGCACAGCCCTACATGATACTACTGCCATCTGTATAAGTACATACCACTATCCCAAGACTTTTGTCACCTCAGTGAATGATATTTCTTATTTTAGATGTAATATGTACTGGGGGTAAGTTCACAGGGATTATTGATCATGCAGCTTTGAACTACTAGGGCTGAAAGTACCTTCGAGTCGTCTAATGAGATGAGCGTTGAAACTAAGCGAATTTCAATATGATGTAATTCACAAAATGAGTGTTTAACACACAGTACTGACACACTCAATAGGAATATTGGGGCATTGCATGTGTCTGAGTATCATATACATCTACATCATACTCCGCAAGCCACCTAATGGTGTGTGGCGGAGGGTACTTTCAATCCTGCTTCGCTTGCGAGTAGTGAGTGGAAAGAATGATTGTCCGTAAGCCTCTGTATTGGCTCTAATTTCTCGAATTTTCTCCTCGTGGTCAATACGCGAGATGTATGCGGACGGAAGTGATATGTTGTCCGACTCTTCCTGAAAAGTACTGTAAATCTCTCTGTGATGCACAACACCTCTCTTGTAACGTCTGCCAGTGGAGTTTGTTTAGCATCTCCATAACGGTATCTCGCCAGCTAAACGATCCCGCGACGGAAAAGGACGCTCTTCATTGGATCTTCTCTGTTTCCTCTATCAGTCCTACCTGATAGCGATGCTAGATAGATGAACAATACTCAAGAATCGGACGAACAAGCGCCATATAAGCCACTTCTTTCGTGGATGAAATACATTTCCTCAAGACTCTTCCGACTGATGTCTTGTGTCCGCTTTCCCGCTGGCTGTTTTTATATGGTCATTCCACTTAAGGTCGCTCTGGATAGTTACGCCATGATATTGTATGGCAAACGCTGTCTCCAGCTGTTCGTCATTAATAGTGTAGCTGTAGAGTAGCTGATTTCTTTTCCTATGTATGAGCATTATCTTACAGTTATTTACTTTTAGGGTCAACTGCCAGAGCCTGCACCATTTATCAACGGGTTGGCAACATTCTTCGAGTATTTGCTGCAATAAATAATTATAAAAAGCGTTGTTATTAAGCTGTTTTTAAAAGTTTACAGTTGTTATGAATATAATCTAAGTGTCGTTAAATTAGTGGAAGTGTTAGTGAAGTATAAAATAAGATTAAACGGGGTAAGAAGCGCATTTTTCTTCTCGCGCCTGTAGCACGAATCCTAGGCCCAATCTCACGCGCGCGAATTGTAAGTAAGAAGTGACTTAAACTTATAGGTAAACGTTTCCAGTTGGTATAAATATAATATAAGTGTTGTTGCATTAGTGGAAGTGTTAGTGAAGTGATAAAGAAGATCAAACGGGTTAAGAAGTTTATTTTCCTTCTCGCACCTATAGCACGGATTTTAGGCTTAATTTCACGCGCGCGTATCGTAAGTAAAGAGTGACTTAAACTTATATGTAATCACCAGTTTTTTTTAATTCAATACTCTTTCAATTTATTTATATCTGCCTGAATAGTTTCTAGAGTCCTTTGTTTACGTTTTAGTCAGTACTTAAATCAGTTAATACGATTTCTGTTTTTACCATGAGTGAGAAGTGTGTGACATGCCGCAGGATCGTTAGTTCCGGGGTGTGGTGTGATGGGTGCTGTAGTTTCTTTCATTGGGGCGAATGTAGTGGTGTGGGAAATGGGGGCATAAATGAGGCGCACCAGTGGTATTGTAGGATCTGCAGTAGAGGTACGAAAATACTGGAACAGGAAGGGAAAATTGCAGCTCTTCAAGCTGATTTAGACAAGTCATAAATCTTGAAAATAGATTTGACCTGTTGCCTCAGTTAGAATCGGATGAGCCTTATGTAGCTGAAGCTGTAGAAAGGGCACAACAAGATTTCAAGGACTTGAAAAAGGTAGGGAAATTTGTAAAGAGAAAGAAAGTTCTGTTGTTAGGTAGCCCCCATGGCAGAGCTGTTGGCCAACTACTGCAGGAAAATCTAGGTCCAGAGCACCAGATCACAAACTTTTTCAAGCCTAGTGCAGATCTGGGTCAGGTAACAGAGGATGTAGGTTCTTTATGCAAGGATTTCACAAAGGACGATGCTGTGGTTATAGTGGGTGGTCTAGGAAATAGCATTGACAGAGACTCTGAATATTCCATAGAGAATGACCTGGTGAAGGTAGCATCACCAACGAAGCATACATGTGTGGGATTTGTGTCTGTGCTGAGACGCCATGATCGGCCTCATTTGAACTCTTCCATCGGGAGGGTAAACTTGGAGTTGGAGTGGCTGCTTAGGACGAATATAGGGTCCCATATTGGGTTTGATTCCTGTGGATGCTATCGATAGGTGGGACCACACTAGGCATGGCCTTCACCTCAGTAGGAAAGGGGAGGGAAAACTGTCTGGGTTGATTGCAGAAAACTTAAGGGGGGACGCTGTCACAAGTGGTAAATACCAGTGGTCACAGGTGTCAGAGGGATGCCTTTTTTAGGATAGGGAAGGGGGAAAGAAAACGAGTTTTAAGAGAGATTGGCACACACACTCAGTTTGAGAAAAGAGATGAACAGGAGTCAGATTTTAGTATACAGCCTCCATTTAAACAATGTTTAACAGAAAGTAATCAGAAACTGCCAGTTAATCTTCGCCAAAGCAGTTGTAATCCCATTAGTATGCAGCATCAGTTATCTTTATTACACCAGAACATTCCAGGACTCTGAAATAAAGCTGATGAACTACTCATTTGTATTGATGAAATGAATTCATCCAAGCAAATTGACATAATCTGCCTCTCTGAACATCAAGTGACCGCTAGTATAGATATGTTAGACATTTCAGGATTTAAGCTAGCTTCTTACTTCTGCAGAGTAGATATGGATGGAGGAGGAGTTGCCACATTTATTAAAAACTGCCATAAATGCAAGAACATTGACATTAATAAATTCTGTTTAGAGCAGCATCTAGAAGCATGTGCAACAGAAATAGAGTTCCATAACAGATCCTATATAATAGTAACTATTTACCGAGCACCTGCAGCAAATTATAATCTATTCATAAATCATCTAGAAGCTCTTTTGGGTTATTTAACAGTTACAAACAAAGAAATTTTCATTGCTGGTGACTTTAATACAGATTTTCTGATGCAATCTTCCAGTAAACATTTACTGCAGTTAGCAATGTCTTTCAATCTAACTCACACTGTAAACTTTCGAATTAGGATCACTAAATCCTCAAGGACAGCCATTGATAACATTTTTATAGACAAATCAAAGGAACAAAATCATATCATAAAACCTGTAATAAATGGACTATCAGATCATGACATGCAGCTCCTTCTTTTAGATGTAAACTCTAAGCAGATTATCAAGACTGCTAAATCTGAGTACAGGAGAGTAGTCAATCAACCAAAAATTGAGTGTTTTAGAAAACTGCTCAAAGATATGAACTGGAAAGATGTTTATAGTGCTCATGGTACGAATGAAAATATAACACATTCATGAACAATTTCAGTACCATGTTTGAAAACTGTTTACGTCCAAAAGTTACTCAAATTAAACAGAAGTCTATAATAAAACCTTGGATTACACAAGGAATAAAGATTTCCTGTAAGACAAAAAGTAAACTGTATCTGTCGACCAAGAATAGCTCCAATGCTGATGATTTAGTTAAATACAAGGAATACTGTAAAATACTAAAAAAAAGTAATTCAGACATCTAAAGAAATGCACTACGAGAAGAAGATAGCAATGTCAGGGAACAAAATAAAAACAATATGGAATATAGTGAAAGAGGGGACTGGTAGAACCAGAAAGGAACAGGAGGAAATAGCATTAAGGGTAGATTACACATTAGTAACCGATGGGCATAGTGTGGCAAATCTATTTATCAAGTACTCTATATCCATTACTGATAGAATGGGATGGTAAGGCTCAGTAAATAATGCCTTTGAATATCTGAAACAAGCCTTTACAAATGGCTTCAGGTACATGAATATGTCACTCACTTCACCAAAAGAAATAACTTCCATAATAAAATCTTTAAAAACAAAGCATTCTAGTGGTTACGATGAAATATCAACAAAGTTAATTAAGGCATGTTCTTGTGAGTTTAGTACAATTCTAAGGTACTTGTGTAACCAGTCAATTATAACTGGGACATTTCCTGACTGGCTAAAATATGCAGATGTTAAGCCTCTATTCAAGAAAGGGGATAAAGAGATACCATGAAACTACCGACCGATTTCACTTTTGCCAGCATTCTCAAAAATTTTAGAAAAAGTAATGTACAGGCAGCTTCTCAACCATCTGACCACAAATAACATATTATCAAGTACACAGTTTGGATTTCTGAAGGGTTCTGATATCAAGAAGGCTATTTACACCTACAGTGAAAATGTACTTAATTCATTAAATAACAGATTACAAGCAGCAAGTATTTTCTGTAATATGTCAAAGGCATTTGATTGTGTGAACGACAACATGCTTTTAAATAAATTAGAATTCTATGGTGTCACGGGAAGTGCTGCAAAATGGTTCAAGTCATGCCTTGCTAACAGGAAACAAAGGGTGTGAGTGCAAGGGACTAGTGAATTAAGTCATCAGTCATCATCAGAATGGGAAGAAATTACACATGGTGTCCCACAAGGACCCATCTTAGGGCCATAGCTTTTTCTTGTGTACATTAATGATCTCTCATCAGTTACACTGCCAGAAGCAGACTTCTTTTTGTTTGCAGATGACACAAGTATTGCAATAAATAGTATGTTGAGTGTATTTCTAGAAAGATCTGCTAATGGTATTTTCATGGATATGCCAACTCATTGACATTAAACTTCGAAAAGACTCACTATATGCAATTCAGAACCTGTAAGAGGTTTCCACCCAGCATATGCATAAAGTATGAAGAAGAGCAGATAGAAGAGGTTGACAGTCTTAAATTCCTGGGACTACA
This sequence comes from Schistocerca piceifrons, assembly GCF_021461385.2. Taxonomy (NCBI): domain Eukaryota; kingdom Metazoa; phylum Arthropoda; class Insecta; order Orthoptera; family Acrididae; genus Schistocerca; species Schistocerca piceifrons. The sequence goes on along the minus strand of NC_060138.1, from coordinate 637,527,272 downwards.
ACTTGATAATAAATTCAGTTGTGAGGAGCACACCACAGGACTGCAGAAACGCCTTAACAAATCTGTATTTGCAATTCGTGCGTTAGCTGACCTAGGCGACATAAAAATGAAGAAGCTCGCATACTTTGCCTACTTTCATTCCTTAATGTCATATGGTATAATATTTTGGGGTAACTCTTCAAGTCAAATAAAGTTTTCAGAGTCCAAAAGCGTGTAATACGTATTATTGTGGAGTAAATTCACGGACGTCCTGTAGAAACCTCTTCAAAGAACTGGGTATACTAACTACTGCCTCACAGTATATTTACTCCTTAATGAAATTTGTCCTAAATAATATGTCCCTCTTTCCAACAAACAGCTCAGTTCATATGTACAATTCCAGGAACAAAAATGATCTGCACAAGGACTTAAAAGCACTTACTTTAGTTCAAAAAGGGGTCCACTATTCAGGAACACTCATTTTGAATAATTTGCCAGCAAACATAAAGAATTTAGTTTCAAATAAAGATCAGTTTAAAAGGAGCCTGAAAGACGTACTGGTGGCCAGCTCCTTCAACTCCATTGGCGAATCTTTTAATAGAAACAAATGATGTATTGTATATATTCATACTATTAGTATTGTTATTTCAGCCTAAAAAAGAAATTGACATGTTCCACATCCACGAGGATCTCCTCTGCACGGTTCTACGGAACGAAAAACTAATCTAATCTTATCTCTAATCTCAATTCTCTGCAGGTCGTTCTGTAAATTCTTGCTATCTTCAGGCGTTGCTAGTTTGGTATAGACAACTGCATCATCTGCGAATAGCCTTAAAGAACATCCAACGTTTTCTACTAGGTCATGTAAGTGTATTGTGAACAGCAACGGTCCTATCACACTTGCCTGTGCTACTCCAGATATTACCTTTACATCCGCCGATTTTGTTCCGTTAAAAGCGATGAGTTGAGTTCTGTCTGCAAGAAAGTCTTGAATCAAATCGCAAGTCTGTTCCGATACTCAGTGAGTTTTTTTTTTTTCATTAAACAGCAATGCGGGACAGTGTCAAATGCCTCACTGAAATCAAGGAACATAGCATCAACCTGAGCGTGGTTGTCCACTGTGCTATGGATCTTATGGAGGAATATAGTGAGCTGAGTTTTGCAGGAACTCTGTTTGCAGAATCTATGTTGATTTTTATAGAGGAGATGCTCATTTTCCAAAACCGTCATAATTCTTTAGCATAAGACACGTTCCATAATTCTACAACAGAATGACGTCAACGATATAGGTCTATAATTGTGTGCATCTGTCTTATGACCTTTCTTAAAAACGGGAATGACCTGCGTTTTTTTCGGTCATAGGTACCTTTCGTTGCTCAAGCGATCTACGATAAATTACTGCTATAAGGGTAGCAAGTTCTTTTGCATATTCTTTATAGAATATTATAGGTATCTCAACTGGTCCTGACGCCTTTCCACTACCAAGCGATTGCAGCAGCTTTTCAATTCCGCGAACGGTTATCTCAATATCTGCCATTTCGACGTATATACAACGATTGAAAGGGACAGTGTAACGATCTTCCAGGTGAAACAACTTCGGAAGACCGAATTCAGTATTTCAGGCTTCTCTCTGTTATCTTCCGTTTTGGCCGTGCGGTTAAAGGCGCTGCAGTCTGGAACCGCAGGACCGCTACGGTCGCAGGTTCGAATCCTGCCTCGGGCATGGATGTTTGTGATGTCCTTAGGTTAGTTAGGTTTAACTAGTTTTAAGTTCTAGGGGACTAATGACCTCAGCAGTTGAGTCCCATAGTGCTCAGAGCCATTTGAACCATTTTATCTTCCGTTTCAGTGCCGGTGTGATCGCAGAGAGAATGAATAGGTGATTTTGAACCACTTACTGATTTTACATACGACCAAAATCTCTTACGGTTTTTGCTCAGGTCGGTTGACAACATCTTACTTTCGAAATCATTGGAAGCTTCTTTGATTGTTCTCCTTACGCTCGTTTTCACTTCGTTCAGCTTTTGTTATTCAGCTGGGTTTTTACTTCTCTTGAATCTGAGATGAAGTGCTCTTTGTTTACGTAGCGCTTTTCTAACATGGCTATTAAACCATGGCGGATCTTTTCCATCCCTTAAAACCTCATTTGGAACATACTTGTCTATGGCATTTTGAACGATGCCTTTGAATTTTCTTTCCATTTATCTCCACACCTTCGTCCTCATCACCGAATATTTGATGCTGACTGCTGAGATATTCTGAAATTTGTATCCTGTCACCCTTGCTAAGCAAATATATTTTCCTACCTTTCTTAACATTCCTTGTAGGACGCGTGTTCATAGATGCTGTCACAGCCTTACGATAACTGATACCTTCCTCTACATTAACTGATTCGATAAGTTCAGGTCTTTTGTTGCCAGGAGGTCTAAGACTTTACCCTCATAACTATCTGCCCAAGGTAATATTCGGACTAGACATCCAGAACAATGCCACACGAACCCCTCTCTGTGCCACCAGTTTTGATGGCATAACACTCTCAATCTATACCTGGCAAGTTTAAATCACCCCCTGTTACAACGGCATGATCAGAAAAATTACTAATGACATCTTTCAAGTTCCATCTCAAGTGCTCTACAACTACAGATCCTGACCCAGGTGGTCTATAAATGCGTTCGTCACTATTTTGACCGTTCTTTGATACTCAATTTCGCCCAGATTAATTCACATTCGGTATCCATGTTTATCTCGATTGATTTTATCGAATTTTTTACTGTAATAAACACACCGCCACCACTGGCGACTAACCTATCCTTAAAACGCGGTCCACACGCAACGATCTATCTGCGCAGACATCGGCGCAGATGTCTGTACATGCAAAAGATCGCTGCAAATGTGGTGTGTTCACACGTCACAAACCCCAATCTACTACTCGCCCGCCATCTGTTGGTGTAGAAAAGAAATATCAGTGCCAAGCGACTACGCTCCCCGTAAACGTCAAAAATTTAATTCAGTTATTTTGAAATATAGAAATGGAGGAAGTTCTGTTGTGGTCTGTGTTCGCAACTTGTGTTGCAAGAAACATTCAGACCAACCACCGGAAACAGAGAAAGCGGTCAAAATGGTGTAGTTTTCTCATGTAAATTTACTGCGAGAGTTGCAGGGCGAACCTAAAACATGGACAAGTATATTCATGTTTCTTTTTATAACAGCAGTTAATTTTCTATTATGTTTGCACACAAATATATTCTTTTGAATAAACTTTTGATAAACGCATGTGAAATATATTGTTTTACATTACCTCGTGTTCCATTTCTTCGCACATTGACACTCCAATTTCATCTTCAATTGTACTCCTGCTTGGTCAGGCGTTTCTTGATCACTAAGAAAGCCAAGCAGATCAAAATACCATAACGTTGGCTGGTATACTTGATCTACTCCTACACCAGATCTTCTAGATTTCTGAACTTTGGATAACTCTTTTCGGTAAACAGTTCGCAACGATTTTTTTTTTATTTATTTTATTACTGTTTCTCTGTTTGCCGAGGCGTCAACTGCCCGCAATTTTTCAATTAGAGCATTGTATGCTGCTGTATTTTTGTCTCGGTCACTATATTCTTTACTTTTAATCTTCCACAAACATGGGTGGTTTCTATATATTTCAATGAATTTACTTACAAACTCTCGAGAACACTGACGAGTATCAGCCATTTTAATGCCCTGTGCGCACAAATACAAACACTAGACTGAGCAAACAGCTGTTTCGCGCCAGATTTGCAGCGATCTTCTGTCCACACGCTCCAACTTGTCTGCGCAGATGTGGTTTGAATCGACAGATTTGAGAGGTTTCGCTCAAACCTCCAACTCCAACTTCTAGGTTTGCACACACCTCAGGTTGGTGCAAATCTTCTGTCCACTCGCAATGACCTGTCTGCTCAGATTTGATGTGCGCAGACAGATCGTTGCGTGTGGACGGGCCTTAATATAAACATTCCAATCTGAGCTTACGACTTCGTTATCATTGACGTCAGGTTTCAACCAGCTTCTGTTCCCAATACTGTCTGTGCATTATAACTTACAGTAAGCATTACTAATTCTAGGACATTTCCTTGGATGCTCCTGTAATTTACCAAAATCATATTAATCTTTTTTATTATTGATCAGTGAAGACCAAGATTCTCAAAGGTCATTCCGGCCGATTTAACAGGTAAATCGTCTTTGATCCCAAGAGAGGGGTTCTCTAACCTAAAAAAGCGCCATGTGCACGCCACACGTATTCCGCTATCCTAGTAGCCGTTTCCTGCGTGTAGTGCACACCTATTAAGGGGGATGCTGCAATACTGCACCCAATAGCGGATGTCGAGAAATTCGCATCTGATACCGTCGCAGAGTCGTCTGAGTCTCTGATTTAGACCTTCCACTCTGCTCCAAATCAGAGGACCGCAATCAACCTTGCTTATGACGTTACAAGTAGACAGCTTAGCCTGCACCCCGTGTGCATTGCTATTTGCATTCACCAAATCAGCCAGCCGCCGAAAAGAGCCAAGAATGGCCTCAAAACCCAAGTGCCAGGTGTCATTTGTGCCAACATGTGCCACTACATGTAGCCTCTTGCACCCAGTGCACTCTGTAGCTGACGGTAGGGCCTCCTCCACATCACGGATGAGGCCTCCTGGCAAACATACTGAATGCACACTGGAATTTTTTGCTCCCTTACCTGCTACCTCCCTCAGGGGTTCCATCACTCACTTAGTATTGGAGCTCCCAATGACAAGCATAAACACGATCTGTACTTGCCCAGACTGGGTAGGAAAATCGACTGCTGACCCAACAGGGGAGGCATCCTGTGCTAGCTCAGAGTTATCATCAACACTGGGTAGCACCTTGTACCAGTTGCTAGGACATAGGGAACCAGCTGCACAGCCTGCTCCCTCTTTCGCCTTCGACCCAGTGACACGTGAACCCACCGCTGTCTGACACCCACTCTGGAGTGAGGACGGACCGGTCAGATGTTGTGTATCAGAAGCTGCAGCGACGTCAGTGTCGCCAGGGGATTCCAGTGGCGCCAAAGGTGTCGCAGGTCTCTTCACTGGCGCACCGACGTCACCGCAACTTTGAACATTAGCTAGATGCCTGTCGATGGTAGCCAACGCAACTTTCAGCAAACTCTCCTTGTGTCTGTTTACAACAAGCACAGTCCGTAGTAGGAATATCGTACTGTGCATAAAGTAGATATAAGGCCCTCAAGTGGGTTACTGAGTTTAAAATGTATACAAAATATACCAAAGCAGAATAATGAAACAGTAAAAGTTGCTGTGCAGATTTCTCATTGTGCTTTGAGGCCACAAGCTATTAAACAGAAATAAATTTCTCTACTGAAGTTGATGTATTTACAGATATCTGTTATTAGAAACCCTGTTTACTGAAAAGTAATTGCATGATATAATTATTCTAACTAGGATGCACTGATCTAAATTGTATGCTGTCTACTAGCACAAAATTAAAACTTAGTGGCGTTCAAATGGCTCTAAGCACTATGGAACTTAACATCTGAGGTCATCAGTCCCCCAGACTTAGAACTACTTAAACCTAACTAACCTAAGGACATCACACACATCCATGCCCGAGGCAGGATTCTAACCTGTGACCGTAGCAGCAGAATGGTTCCAGACTGAAGTGCCTACAACCGCTCGGCCACAAGGTCGGCCACTTAGTGGCGCGATAGAGTTTCTGGCAACGGAAAAAATTTAACCAGGAAACCGCCCTACATAAGGATATTCACAAGACTTGGCAAAAACATAAACTATGATTAATTTTCTAACCACTAGTCTACACAGTAAAATACACACGTATAATTCACTTCTTTGCAGAAGCACGTGAGAAAAAATCAGGCAAATGCTGCTGCTACTGCGCGTCCTCTCGGTTCGGCGGCAGCCGCTACTTTTGATCCCAAAGTTCTGAAAAGAGTGCAAGCAAGTGATAAAGTGTGTCAGATGTATTGCAAATGGCCACATACAAGATGGGATATTGTGTAGATCAGCCAAGTGTGAAACATGTGTTGTTGTTCCAGCAGCTCTGTGGAAGAAGTATTACAGCAAAGACATGACCATATGCTATCAGTCCATGGGGTAAGAGAGCAATGGATATAAGAGTAGCAGAAAGGTTCTGTTGGAAAACAAAACATGCTGATGTGCAGTAGTATGTCAAGAACTGCATTCCACGTGCACAACGAGCTGGTTTAGGCCATCAAAAGATATGAAGACTACCAGAGTCTGATTATGCATTTCGAACGATAGGAGCCGATATTTTGGAGCTGTCTCACAAGAGTCAATTGGATAACAGGTACGTATTAACAACTGTCGATCACTTCTCAACGTACTTAGCCATGGTAGCAATACCAGATTAGAATGCAAGCACAGTAGCTCGCGCTAGGTAAATCATTGGAAACTTAAGTATGGGATACCTCAAACGGTTATTATGGACCAAGGGACAAGTTCCGATCTAGTTAAGCAGTTCTGTGGCTTACTGAAAGTTAAGAAATTATGGACAAGTCCATTCCATCTACAGGCAGATGATCACATGGAAAAAATTCGTAAGATTCTATAGAACATGTTAAGCCATTATGTGCATTCTCAATACCCAAACTAGGACGTATATTTAGATTTTGTGGCTAGTGCCTACATTTCAAAATTTCATACAGGAGCTTGTATGCCGACCCAAAATACCATCTGCAATTGATGTGATTCAACCAAAGTTGTGCAAAGAAAGTTAACAATTTAAGTTGTTTGCAAAAACCCTTAAAGAAGTCTAGCAAAAGGCAACATTGGCTGACATGAAAGTGCTGATATGTCAAGAGCGTGTGGGGTTAATTAAGAGGAGTTTCTAAAATATCAGATAGGTCAGTGGGTATTACAGGCAAACCCTTACAGTCCAGAAGGTAAGACAAAAAAGTTCAAGAAGTTTCAGGTTCCTAACCAGGTGGTCACAGTAAAGTCCCTGTAACTCTAAAGCTACAATTGCCAGGACAAACTTCAGTAGTACATGGCAGTAGAATTAAAATTACCAGAGGAACTGCCATATACTTGAACTAAGAAGCAAAAAAGAAAATAAATACCACAGAATAGGTCATAAGGACTGAGACGAAGGAATACTAGTCAGAGACGTAGAGATACATGAATAATAGTAGATTTTTATTGCTTTCATTAATCCATTTAGTGCACATAGGACTATAGGTATTTATTGTTCTATTCCAACTTTTTTCTAAGCAGAGGTAGTACATGTCAATTATTTCCTCTATGTGATGGTGGCGATGGTGCTTAGATAGAGTTTAGCAAGTGTTATTATCTAGGTCAACTAAAGTATTCCATTTCAATGATATGTAAGTCTTTTCTCCGCAAGCAGTAGTATCCTATACTTTGGCTGACCTATGTAGATCAACTAGAGAATAGGATACTAGGACTTTCTACTGCGAAAAACGCGATATATGTAACGTTACGTTCTAAATATGGATAGGTATATATGGTAATGTCCACGATCTGTTTTCTCTGTACTACATGAATTTACTTGTCAACATTCGTATATGTCTTTGCAATACATCATTGGTGGAACCTTGTGACGTCATTTTTCAAAGCCGACGGGTTCTATACCATTCTTCACTATTCTCCTGAATACGTCATTGCCTTAGTAGCTCCATAATGCTTTTGTACATCCAGTACCACTTCAATACCGTCTTGCGTTGTTGAAACGTCAATCTTTACTTCATTCATTGCTGCACTGTCATCTGCTGGAAAACGCGCGCTAAGATCTGTTGAGAAAACAACGGACTACGCTACTGCGCAAAATTGCAACGATTGTTCTGCAAATAATAAGGATCAAATAGTTTGTACATACTTCTGGACCCCTCTGTATGTAACAACAGAAACAAAAAATAGTAAAGAAAGTAATCGAAATGAGAATAAGCAAGCGATAAGGAAATAGGTAAGAGTAGCACACGTCTTAACAGCTACTTTCCAAATGACAGAACACGCGTAGTCAGATGTTCTCTGAAGCCAGTTGGGTGTGTTCACTTGATATCCATTTCCATTCCGAAACATCAGCGGAGCCAGGCGTTCTACTGGCGAGAGACACTCCCGAACCATAACCATACACGAGATCAGCAACCCATCGTAGCGGCCATCGATTTGTGCACTCGCAGGCGTCAGTACGATCTACGGAAATAGCGCGATATAACGACAGATTAGTAGTATTGGTCGCTAGTGTGTAGGCCAAAAAATGGGAAAATGCAGAGATGTCAAAAATCATAAAAAAGCTGCCGTTAAAATTTGTAACCTACAGTATATCTCTCGGCTAAACTGAAATTTCGCTAGATATGGTTACAATCGTCAACAATGTTCGATATAGGTGGACCTCAGGAAAACATGTAGAGATTTTGTTATTGGCCCCCAAAAATTTAGCATGAACAACTTCCACCACAGCAATATTTCGTGGTGTTTCTGATGCGATACACTAGCTTGTTAACTGAACGCATGCGTTATTCTCAGTTACTTAGCAACACAAATCAACAAAACAGGACGGAACCATATTTTCTATCTAGTTTGACTAGTATACGTTTTACGATAATGTACAAAGTTAAAATACTGTTAATCGGGCCTGTGAAGGTTAAGTATTTCATTTTCTCTTCGAGGTCAGGAAAATAAAATTAAGCAAACAATGTATAATTTATCATTTGTTGATCTCCTGTGGGCCAGTAAGCGTCATTCGACACGTGAGTCGTAGGCATGTTAAAAATGCGTACATTGTTCATACAGTATACTGTGTACTCGGTGGTAAAGTGATTAATAGGGTAATGCAGAATTAATTTCACCATCGAACATGATCGTGTAAATTTAGGTTCTCCTTTTACTAACACTTTAAACGTGAAACTTAAATACGAGCAGCCCAATAAAGAGTGCCAGACTAAAACGAAAGTTTTGCAAATGACAGTAAAATTATCACTCCAGCGTGCTGCCTTCCACAGGAGGAGGAGATGATCTGGACCGCACAAATGTATTCAGTTGCCAAAACATTTCTTGGTAAAACCAGTTGCCAGTAAAAATATTGAAACAAATGTGGAACATCACATGTCAATAACATTGTAAGGGATATTGGACAGATTTCAACATTAATAATACTCAAAGAGCCAGAAGAAGTGACTGCATCATGCATGTACTCAGTTTCAGTTTTCAAGTAAATTGTTAAAATATTATATTATAAAGACAGGAATTTCCAAACTGACCGTGTAATCAAAGATAAAAGAAACTAATATATTAAGCTCCTGAGTTCTGTTTCAGGGATTAAAATACGAGTGCAATCTACAATGAAATCGTAGCAATAATCACGATTTGAAAACACAGGAAATTAGAAGCAAGAGATAGGGCAAGTACGAATGAATGGAAAAACAGACAAACTAGAACAACAGATGGGACAAAACAGGCAGCCAAACGAAAGAAAAAAATGAAAGTGAAGTACCAAAATACAAAAGAGAGAAGATTAGTAAAAGTGCATGCGGAGGAGAGGAAGCAATTAGTAAATGGCTCTTGCAGGAAGACTTCAAACCATTGCTAATACAATGTAGGCCTACAGATTAAGTTTCTCTTTTGTTAATGTATATTGCATCTAGCTGTTTTTGTTCTGCATATTGTTAGCATCTGCTTTTGACTTCCCCTTGGAATCAAATTTCTTAATTTTTAATTATGTCAGATTGACAACAGTTATGTTTAATTGGTGATATGCACAACACAGCACACAAACAATGCTTGGGAAAATGACAGGAGAACTAATAAGAATTTCAGCAGTTTGGCAAGGTAGTGATGGTGCTGTATGTATGTATTTAAGAAACAGCCCCAACTCACATACTTTCTACTTGGTGGTGTGGTAGTGTGACACTTTGCCATATATACAACTAAACCTACTGGTTGCAGACCATGCTGTCTTTAATTTTGTCAACATATAAGTTATTCTTTTTATTTCATAACTGTGTAACCTAAGGCATATTCATATTTCTTGCTGTAAATTATGTTTTCATGTGTCATTCTACCTTCTGTTTACACATTATATTGAAAATAAATATTTAATTTTCAGAGTGGGAAGTCAACAATAGCCAATTTCTTGTCAGAGGCTGCAGACACAATGTCTAATGACTACAGAGCAACTCGGGGTGTCAGGATTCTTGAATTTGAATCACCAAATGTAAATGTAAATGGCAAATTTGTAACCTCTGATGTCGAACTTTGGGACTGCAGTGGGAATTTAAAGTATGTGTTCTCCATAATACCTATTTTAAGAACTAAAACTTTGATGCTGATGACTAACTAAACAATTAACTCAACATTTATTTTGAGATTCCAGGTATCCTTAGCCAAATTTCTCTCATGAAATTAGAAAGTGAATTACTGCTTTCGTTTTCCTCGTAACAGGCGTGTTGTTTTCAGCATAGGGCATAAGGGGGCCCTCCCCCTTCCCCTACACACTACTTTTTCCAGCCTGCATAACCACATCCTGTTTCCTCTCTGAAGAAAAGGAACCTACTCTAATTATGTTGCACCTGTTATTAAGTGTTTCCATTGATAGTACTGTGAGTCCAAAGGTAAATATTGGCAAACCTTTCTGACCCTCTGTGATTTTTTTCTGACTTTGTTTATGCAGCATGAATTTAGTAGCTAAGAGTTCCCTAATCTTAGCATTAACCTGAATATTATGTACTACATGAAGAATGTTAATGATTGCAATTTTATCGCTAACAGTAACACTCCTGAATCATTTTCTCACTGTCTTTAAGTATCCATCTCAATTTTTTGGTTAGATAAGTGATTATCTAATGCCTAATTTTTTCTGTTAGTAATTGTGTTCAAGTGCTTGTAGTCAAGAAGGCAACTAGTGAAAGTAACAGGTAAGTTACAAAAATCAGCGGTAACTTCTTATTACAAATTATGTCACAGAAAGTAAAATGAAGAGTCCCCTAAGGAAATTATTTAATTTCAGTTCATCATTTTGTGACATATACTCAAGAAATAATTGATTACACAATCTGACAACTGTCACACAAGAGTAATATTTTTTGGCTATATGGGATAGGGTTTTATGGTTGAGAATGATATGCATATTCTAAGTACTCCATAAGCAACAATATAGTGGGTGGCAGAGGTTACCTTGTACCTCTAGTAGTCATTCCTTGTCATGTTCCACTCACAAGTGGAGTGAGGGAAAAACAACTGTGTATATGATGATGGTGGTGATGACGATACGTTGTTTCCTTTTGTTCCTTATGAATTCCAAATACATAATAGTTTACATTATTTTGCCTTATTTATACTGAAATTAATTTTTCGATATGAATATAATAGAGGGAAACATTCCACGTGGGAAAAATATATCTAAAAACAAAGATGATGTGACTTACCAAACGAAAGTGCTGGCACGTCAATAGACACACAAACAAAAACAAATATACACACAAAATTCAAGCTTTCGCAACAAACTGTTGCCTCGTCAGGAAAGAGGGAAGGAGAGGGAAAGACGAAAGGATGTGGGTTTTAAAGGAGAGGGTAAGGAGTCATTCCAATCCCGGGAGCGGAAAGACTTACCTTAGGGGGAAAAAAGGACGGGTATACACTCGCGCACACACACACACACACACACACACACACACACACACACACACATATCCATCCACACATGTACAGACACAAGCAGACATATTAAAATAATACCTAAATACACAGGTTTAAAAGAAGACTCACAATTAATGTACAGTCAATAAGATCATCATATATGGACCAAAAGCTAGAATTAGGCAAGGATGTTAGAGAAAACTGGCTGTGTCTTGAAATATTCACCTCAATTGATTCAAGTCAAATGCTTTAACCATTGCACCAACACATTTGGTGATACTTCAGTGAGGAGTCAATACAAATTTGTGCACCTGCTAATGCTTTTGCTATTGTTAGTATAAGAAGATTATTGTTGGGGGAAAAGAGACTGAACTGAAGGAATAGCACACTCAAGATGTTTTGCAATCAATGAAGTGAAAATTTTAAGAAGAGTCGATAATGTTTGCAGATTACCAGCAAGAAATTTCAGTGCGGGAGCTTTTTCGTTAACATAACCAATAATACAAAATCTGTATCCCATGAAATAAGAGGATTCGTTTGTACTGGGATATTAATGTGTTCTGAGTATCACAACAGCCTCTCACAATGTCAGTCTGTAACAAACTTATTTGTTTTGTTGTCATTTTGAGGCATGGTGACCAATCAGTGCTGATGAAGACAGCCAGCCCAAATTATTTTAAAGGTGGATATTGAGGAGCTCATAATGCAAGGATCACAGAGGGCAGTGAAATAACACAGTCAGGATATGGATACAAGAAGAATAAAGAAAACATTGTTGGAATAGAAACCAGCTGTGATAAGACACAGAAAGGGATAAACAGATAATGTGAGAGATACAGTTAACACAGTCGAGTAGGAAAGTCAATTATTGCAGAATAAAACACACCGTCGATAAGGCTGGGGCGGAGACACTGTGGGCGTATGTTAAAAAAAAGAGGAAAGAGTTTACTTCTGGGTGTCACATAGTTTGATGTGTTAGTTTGTGCACGCAGTTGTGAGTAGTTTTATGTTTAGTGGACAACTGTGGTGTTTAGGTTTCTTCAAAGTGTTTCTAATAGTATTGAAGATACAAGAGCGGTACAGCAGTGTAGTAGATTAGTTTGCTCTGGACACCAGGCAAGTAAGTAATGTGCCCTTCATGAGCGTTATTCAGATCCAACCGAGATGGACAAAATGTTTCAGCTACAGCTGAAAAAATATCACCACTATCATAGGATGTGAATATAACAAAAGAAATCCACCAAGATGGTACCAGCCAAGAGTACCATTGCAACATTCAACTGACTACTGGCTTTTTGCAGAAATCTATGAGTATTTCTACTACCAAACTGACAATAATAATTTATGCAGACAATGATTCACTTATTAAGTATTGTGGAAAGGCCAAGAAATCAATTGGTAACACACCTAATGGCCATACAGGAAAGATATTCATTGCGGTTATAATAACCAAGCAAAACATAATTAATATTGCCAAAGCAGGAATGTAAGTATAGAAAGAAATTCAGAATTAATGACAAACTACTTGTTAATAAAATGAGCACAGAGAGAAATTTGGAAGCATATACTGCAGACAGTGTAACACAAAAACAGTAAGTCTTTCTTAGTGAAGAGGAAATATTATGCCATGTCGAAAGTGAGAGCCCAGTGTTGCATGTGTAAAGATATGGGGAAAAAGTCCTAGAATGGAAGAATAAAGCCAATTCCTGTCTGTGTTCCAATCTTCCAAGCACGCCACCTTCCACATGTTGCAATTCTGGACAGGTGTTGTCCAGTACACTGGTACGTTCAGTAAGCTTCCCAACAGTATTGGTGTTTATAGTTTAATGATATGAGTGCCATTCTAAGGTGTGTTCACTGTCCAGAAAACCACAGTTCAACTGACAGAACCTGCACTGAATTTAAGAAATGGGCAGTCATTAAATACATATTCCACTGCAAGCAACAATTAATCAGTACCAGAACAGAAGACATATCCCGAATCCAATCCAAGGTGTCAAGGACATTTTCCAATCACCCCAACTGCAGCTGGCACATGTATGACAGAAAATAATGATGTCATTTCAGTGCAAGGAACGAGAGCTTGTTGCCGTCTGTGTCCAGTGCCCTTTAGCACACCTGCAGCATACATCTGCTCCCCAACTGTTTTCTTGAAGAGGCTTGGTTACGTGTAACTCAACAGATTTAAGTTCTGTTTTAAAAAGATCTAGATGATGAGTACAGGGGTAAAGCTATCTTGATTAAACATGAAACTGGATGTACCTCTCAGCTTAAACATCTGTGCAGATCCTATTTAGGCAGTAGGAATGAAGTTAAAGGCTTCTAGATGGCATATACAGAGATTAGTCATAAAAATTTAAGTATCACCTTGAAAAACTTAAGCTATGACCATGAAACTTTGTGATGTTGTTAGTCCTGCTTTTCATGTTTACCGTTCAATGTGACACATTTTTCCGAGTGACAGTTGGAATGGTGGAGACGTTGGCTGTGCAATTACTCATTTTAGCTGTTCAGGAAACTTCACCTCAAAAATCATCTCATTGTCTTTCAGGAAATGCCTGCCATGAAATGGTTTCTTCATACAGGTAAAGATAAAGAAACCTCAGGGGTCCATGCCAGGAGACTACAGGAGTGAGGCAAATTTGACAGCCCTAAGAAGCAGTATGTGAATCACATCCTGTGCAGATTGAGGTGGGGTGTTGTCATAAAGCAGAAACACTCCATAGGACAATTTCCTTGACAGCCTCTCATAACCTTGTTGTAAGATTTGTGAGTATGCTCCTGTGATAGTTTGCCCTCTTACAAGCATAATCTGATTCCTCAAAAGCACTTAGCATCAATATGCCCAATGAGTTAGGTTCTTACCTTTTTTGGCACTGGTTAATCCATTTTGGATTATCCACTGGTTCCTTTACTCCTTTATCTCAGGGTAATAGTAATATTCCTGGCATCCATTCATGGCAGCAGGGGGGGGGGGGGGGGGGGGGCAGCTAAACAAATTTTCTGGGATATCCTGACACAACTGCAACATTTCCACAGCTGCAACATTTCCGCAGCTGCCTCTGTTCGGCAGGCTGTTTGAGTGAGTGCAGTCAGTCATGTACACTAGCAACACTTTCATCTTCAAAATATCATGCAAGATGTTGGAAACTCACTCGTGACCGACATTGCCTACCTATATATGCCAGTCTTCAGGCATCGGGTTCCCATGTTTCATGCGACTCCAAAGCCTTCATAGAGAGTCTTCCACTTCATTCCTCATCATTCACACTTCTTGACCTTGCTGGAAGCCGACCACTTTGTCATATAATGATGGCATTGTTTCCGTACATTTCCACCAACTCACCCACAGATTGTTATAACATTGTACCTCTTCAAATGCAGAAAACAAATTACTGCATGATACTTCACTTTGTCAAAGGGTTGTCCTATTTTGTTTTGGGTCTTCTAGTGGTGTGCTACAATGATGTAGTACAGGGACTTCAGTTTCTACCAAAACTGCATACACACCTACAAACAAACAAAAAATTAACTACTTAATTTTATTTTTTGAGCTGATAATTAAAACTGCAGGAACCACTTGCCTCAAACCTCTTACCAGTTTTGGTAAGTATACTAATCCCAATAAGAAAAAAAAAAAAAAACACTTCCATTTACAGGTGGAGGACTGGAAAAGATGACTAGGAAGCATATAAAACAAAGCTTGAGGAGAAACTTAACAGCTATGCCAATCATGGTAAAACTTGTGAAGATTCTGCCAATTATTTCTGATTATGGAACATACTGTTGGTACTACAATTCCACATTTTATTATGTTCTTTTATCCCACATTATATTATGTTCCATTTGAATAGCAGACACCCACCAGTTCAGTGGGCTAAGAATCAGATACTGCTATAGCAGAAAGAAGAGCAGCATTGGAGGCTTATGGGTGACATCCCGAAGTTGAACACATAGTCAATTCTGCCATCAATAGGTGCCAATGACGTTTATACTCAAGTCAAAAGGAAAGTGCCAGCCAGGATAAGAACATTTTTGTGATAGTCTCTCATATGCCACTAAAATGAACTTATCCGCAATGCCAGATTCAATGCAGAAAGACTGAGGATACTCAACCTGACAACGACCTACATCATATTCTAAATTAACCATTCTGTGTAAAGGGCCTCCACATGTCATTGGTGTGGAATGCAAATATTGCACATGGGTGAGACAACATATTGTAAGCTGTGATTAAGGCAGCTTTTGTAAGTTGAAAAATATTATTGCTCAGGATGTTTTATGCAGTGTGGTTCCTGGAACTGACAACTAGACAATTGTACCTACATACAAGAATGGGAAGCCACATTGTATAGACCAATAGTTTCACATCATTACTGTCTTATAAAAGACTAGAAAAAATAAAAGAAAAGAACTAGTCATTTAAAGGAATGCACCATGTAAGGAATCTAAGATGGATATGAAACTGTTAAAGGGCATTTCAAGTGGATGGGAACATGCGCCATCTCCATACAGATAGCTCACATACTTCAGATGGTATCACTGCATTTTTTTATGTTAAGATACATCATAGTGGCCAATTACAACTTCCTCTGGAAGCCTCTGTGCTTATATGGATCTCACTACAGCATTATGGAGACTCAAGTATTCTAATGACCTAGATGAAGAGACAATTATTATTCTGACAGACTCACAGTCAGTATTGTGCGGCTCATAAAGAATCAAATAGACAGTAATTTCAACAGCTACTTGGTTTACCAGATAACAGGAAAGATTGTAGAAGTATACTACTGCAACAAGGAAGTTGTTATGCTATGAGTGAAGGGCCACTATGCTATTAGAGGAGATTAAATTTTTGACATTCTTGCTAAGGGTGCTGCACACCATTTAACACACAGTGCAGAACATACTTGCATGATGGTGGTTCTTCTTTGGAATGTAACATAAAAAGTTTCTTGCCACAATTTTTTATCTCCACTTTAATCACAGAAGGTTCAGACTGCACCTCTCTCAACTGAAATGGACCAATACATCTCTGTGTGACTGTGATGTGGAGGAACAAACCACATCATTTCTGGCTGCCACTGTGGTACCATCTGGCAATAAATTTGCTGCAGAGCTTAGGGGGGTCAACAGCTACCGATGAGGATGAATATGTTACTTGCGACAAATGATGTTGTCATATATAAACATATATTTGCCTTTTATATTCTAAATTAATTGTTATTTATTAAATTGGGTTGCAAAACTTGGGGGGTGAAAGTAACTTTCAAATGATGTGCCACTGCCAAGTAACAGTTTGATGAAACTTGGACCATACATACAAAGAACTTCTATAGTATAACACAGAAAGCAACTGAAAGAAATACACAATGAGATGAATGGAAATGACACTTTGGATATTAAAAAAGGCAGTATGCGGCTCTCAATAAGCTGTGTGATCACTACAGATTGCAATACATGCTTTGGAATGTGCTTCCATGCTGGCTACAAGGCAAGTAAGCAATATTTGTGGTAGGTGTTCTATTCCTCCACCAGTGTGGTTGACAACTGCTAGATATTCATTGGTGCATGTGAACATGCTGAAGTACGTCTCCAACACATCCCACACATGCTTGATGGTATTTAAGTTGGGGAAATGGGCAAACCAGTCCCTTCACCGAATATCCCCTTGTTCTGAGAGCTTGAATTGAATTGAATTGAATTGAATTTTATTTGATCCTGTAAGATTACATTGTATACAGTAAATGTACGTGTAATATAGGACATGTCAAAGTATTAAAATTCTTTATCAATTATTTTTCTACACCTTTAGCTTACATTTTCACATCACTGATAATGAGTAACAATATATACAAATTTAATGGCATAAGTATTCTGCAACACTGTAAAACTCTTTTTCAATGAGATAGTCTTTAAGTTTCTTTGTAAATTCATTGTGAAGTACACTATCTTGCAGGGTTTTGGGCAGACTTCTTAGTAGTCTGATACCAGAGTACTGGGGTCCTTTTTCTAGCATTGCCAGTCGGTGGGGTATGCTCCGTACTTCATTCTTCTTTCTTGTATTGTGGGTGTGTACACTAGCATTTGTAATCCAGTCCTCACTACCTTTTGTGATGTACATTATTGTTTTGTATATATATATATAATGATGAAAAAGTTAAGATACCTAAATTCTTGAAACAGTTTCTGCATGTTTCAGAGGTCTTTCTTCTTAAAATGGTCCTAATTGCTTTTTTTTTGTAATGTGAACACTCGTTTTGTCTCTTGTTTGTTTGAGTTTCCCCACACCGTCACTCCATACTTTAAGTATGGTTCGAAAAGTCCATGATACACTGTACACAGAAGGTTCTTGTCTGAATACTGTGATAGCTGCATCATTAAGAATATGACAGAGCTCAGTTTCTTACAGACATTATTAATATGTTTTTTCCATTTCAGTTCATTATCTACAAGAATACCTAAGAATCTAGCAGATTCTACTTCTTCCAGCCTTGTTTCGTCAACCTCTAAATCCATGTCTACAGCCTTTTCCTTGTTTTTAAACACTGCATACATAGTCTTTTTTAGATTTATAACCAGTTCATTTTCCAACAGCCATTGACCTGTGACATTTGCAGATATGTATGCTCTTCTCTCAAGCTGTTCCATATTTTGGTCACTATTTAGTATTGTCATGTCATCAGCATACAATATTTTCTTTTCTTCCTCCTCAACATCTATATCATTAACAAATACATTAAATAACAATGGCCCCATTACCGAACCCTGCGGCACTCCATATTTGATGGATTTGGTTTCTGATTGGTACGAGTTTCCTAATGATACATACTGCTTGCGGTTGCACAAGTATGATTTTATCCATTCACCTGGTTGCCCCCGAATGCCATAGTTGCTTAATTTTTGTATCAGCATTTCATGGTCAATGGTGTCAAATGCCTTTGAAAGATCCAGAAACATTGCAGAGACAACCTTTTTCTCATCTAAGGACTGTAAAATGTATTCTGTTAGACTGACAATTGCTGATTCTGTAGATTTACCCTTTCTGAAACCATGTTGTGAGGTCATGAGAATGTTATGTTTGTCCAAATAGTTAACTAATCTGGTATACATAAGCATTTCTAGGATTTTTGAGAAACCTGATATCAGTGAAAGTGGTCTGTAGTTGTTGGGATCATCCTTACACCCTTTCTTGTACACTGGCACTACCTTCGTTATCTTCAGTTTTTCTGGAAAAATTGCATCTCTGAAAGAACAGTTTGCTATGTTCAGCAGTGGTGTTATTATCTCCTCACATACCAGCTTTATTACATGATTTGATATTTCATCATCACCAGCTGATTTCTTGGACTTCAGTTTCTGTATAGTTTTCCACAATTCATCTTTCGTGACTGGTCTTAAGAACATTGTACTGCATGATCTTTTTGGTACCTTAATACCCTTCTGTTTTTGACTATTTCTTTCCAATTTTAGGTTTTGTACTACACTGATATAGTTATTATTCAGAATGTTTGCTATTTCCATACCATCTGTGACCACTGTGTTGTCTACTTTAATTGACCTAATACCTTCTTCTTTGTTTGACCCATCTTTTTCCTTTCTTTCAGCATTGATTGCATTCCAAGCTGCCTTTGCCTTGTTTTTTGAGTTCGCTATAGTGGTGTCAATTGCTCTTGCTTTCGCTTCTCTTATTGTTTTTCTATACTTCTTTTTTAACATTTTATAGTTTTCAGCTTCGCCCATCCGTCTCACATCCTGAAGCTTCCTTCGCTGTTCTAGTATTTCACTCGTAATCCACTGTGTTTGATCTTGATGCCTTTCTTGTCTCTTTACTTTGGGAAATGCTACATTAAAATGGTACTTAATTGTTGAAATAAATGCATCATATTTTTCATTTACACTCTGGGCCTGTAGGATTTCATTCCAGGTTTCCTTACTTAACATTGTTCTAAAGATGTTGATATTTTGTTCACTGATGATCCTAATTTCTTTGGTTGTTTGTTTTGGTTCTGATACTGTGTCATTACTTCTGCAAAAGCTGATTAGTTGTCCATGATGATCAGATATTTCTGTCTGAACTACATGTGACTCATAGTTACACATATTAGTAATTATGTTGTCAATAATTGTCTCACTTTGTGAAGTCACTCTTGTTGGTGCAGTTATTGTCACTTTCATGTTATGCTGTATTAACAATTCTTCAAAATCCTGTCTTATTTTTGTGTCTTTTCCCATGTCAATGTTGAAGTCTCCACATATAATAAGATTTCTCTTCATATTCATTCTCAATAAGCTAGCAACTTTTTTTAGAAAGATGCTAATATTGCCACATGGTGACCTGTACACACAAAACACTCTAAAATCCTCTGCCACTATACCAGTAACTTCAAAGTCTTTTTCTCTAGCTATGGGAAATGTAGCAGCTTCACTGTTTACATTCTTTGAAAGAGTACCTGTTTTAATATATATACAAACGCCACCACCCTTATATTTAGATCTGCAGAAGTAACTAGCTAGTTTGTAGTCCTTTACTGCCACATTATGTATTTTACTTTCAGTTAGTCCATGTTCACTTATGCATAATATGTCTGGTCTTACTTCACTCAGGAGTACTTCCGCTTCTAATTTTTTGTTACCAAAGTATTGAATATTTTGATGAAGTACTTTTATGTAATTTTTATTTTGTTGGTTTACATGTTGTGAGCTGTATTCTGGGGCAAATTCTTTAGTATCATCTTTTTTTGTATGGTGCTTATATTTTTCTTTTCCAGCTGGAGTGTATGATTTTTCATCCCCTTCAGGCCATATTAGTTTCCCTTGCATCTAATGATTTTGCAGACATCTGCAAACATTCTGCTGAACGTTACAGACCCCAGTCTATTTAAATGCAAGCCATCCTTTGCTAGTGAGTTTTTACATAGGAATTTGTTTGGGTCTATAAAAATTGCCCCAAGACGATCACATTGTTCTTTAAGAGCACAGTTTATTTTGGCGATATATTTTTCACTCACCGACCTTCTGTTTATGATTCCGCTAAGTATCAGACGAGATCCTGCATACATATTTCTTGCAGTACGAATCATGTTTCTTGTTTCGCTTGCCATTTCTTCCTCACTGCTGCTCCTTAACGAATTTGTCCCAACATGTATAAACACCCCATTATAGTTATGTCTGGTTTCAGAATCTGGTTCTGTAGTATCTTGTCTTGCATTTACCATATTTTTAAAATGTTTACCGAGTTGATGCGTTCTAATACCAGGTCGTACGTCGATCTTGCAATTGGGGACAGCGATATTCTTCAGCAGCGAATCGCCAATTATTAAAAAGTCATTTTCCTTTTGTTGCGTATCTGTCGCCTTGTTTTTCCTTTTGCTGTATGTCACCACCTTCCATTTATATTTATCTTCCGGTTTTTGGCTTACTGAGTTTACCGAGACATCAACGGGAACACTTGAAATGTTGTTTTTAAAGTACGATCGGTCATTCGTATTTTCGCGATCTTCTTGCTTTTCCGTTTGATGGCTTTTACACACACAGGACTTCTTTTCTTGTATTAATGTATCGTTTTCTTTCTTGATGGTTGAAAGTTCGGTTTTTAATGCCTCAATGTCACTTCGTAGTAACTTTATAATTTCGTTTTTTGTATCAACTGCACTTACAAGATCGGCCGTTTCGTCACGTAAACAACCGTGACATGTCCACGGAACATCATCGCTGACGAACTTTAGATTTACTTTCGCGCACTTTTCGTGTAACCAGAAGTTGCATTTGATACACAGAATACCCTTCATCACACGCTTTTTACATTCTCTACACGAAGAACTGTTCATTTTTTGCCTTTTTAACGAGAGAGAAGCGTCACTACACTTTCCTATCGGCGCCATCTTAAACTACTCCACCGACACTTTTTGATGCTGTCATGCTTTTTCATCCACAAAAAAAGTAAGTGCCAAGTGCACCCCTGAAAAGAGACACACGGGGAAGGAATACAATGTCACAATATCGTTGACCAGTGAATGTACTGGTTCAATTATGTATTCCCAACTCTTGCCATATGAGGGTACGTCCTACATTGTGAAACATTTTGGAACCCAGGTGTTATGGTGCAGGGAGGCATAATGTTGTTTGGGCATACTGACCTCCAAATCTTTAAACACGGTATATTCACTGATCAATGATATTGTGACTCTGTATTCCTTCCCCACGTGTGCCCTTTTGGTACTGACTTCGGATGACAATGCATGACCACATCGAAAAGTTCAGGTGGAGGAGCTCTTGGAATAAGGGGATATTCAGTGAATGGATTGGTTTGACTGTTTCCCCAACTTAAATCTCATTAAGCATGTGTGGAATGCATTGGGCAGACATATTGCAGCATGTTTGCATGCACCATCAACTGTTCCGTAGCCATCAACCATGCTGGTGGAGGCATGGCACACCCTACCACAAGAACTATTTACTTACCCTGTAGCCAGGATGGAAGCACATTCCAGAGCATGCATTGCCATCCTATTACGAGCCACATCTTGCCTTTTTTTTTTAATGTCCATGGGACCATCATAAATTGCAGTGACTTCAGTGTAAAGACTATCTTGGAATAAAAGTGTCATTTCATCTCACTGTGTACGTCTTCCAGTTACCTTCTGTACTATGCTATAGCAGTTCTTAGTATGTATGATCCAAGTTTTATCTGTATTACCTGGCAGTGACACATCACGAAAGTGCTACTTTCATTCTTAAGTTTTGCACACCAATGTATAATTTATATATATTATGTATCAAAGATTGGCTCAGAGGATAATGTCTAGAGACTATAAAAAAAGGAAGAATACAGCAGCTGGCAATCCTAGTGGAGATGAAATCAAACAAGGTTGTAATCAATCTAACAAAGTATTTTGAAAGTACAGTCATCAACCTGTAGGATGATTTGAACATCACAGTGTTTTATTAGGTAACTAAGTAAAATTAAGAATGCCAAACCAACAGTACTTCTAAAATATTTAACACTGAAGGAAAACATGTTAAAAGTATAGTCCCCATATCCATTGAATATGAAGACACCAGCCCTGTAAAACGTTTCATCATTCCAGAGTTAATATCAATACTGTTTCAGACAGATCATTTGGAATTAAATTATTCATCAAAATGTTGCCATCTAAAAGTAATAAGAAATGTCAATCTGTAAAAAAAAAAAACTGTATAAAAAGGTCTGCAATATCCTGTGTGTGTTCTTGGGAAGCAGAGTAACTGGGGAACATTCTTCACTGTCCGGACTTGCACAAAGGGAAGGTTTGCCTATTATTGGGTGCTCCAATGTTACATAGGTAGTACAGCCTCTTGTAGAAGGAAGTCAAATGGGGAACAGATGTGTTTAGCAGGAGTCTTGGCCAAGATGTGGAAGAGGCTCTGCTGGCAACTATTGAACACGATACATGCACCCAGCTGCAAATCGTGGCTCATTTTAGCACCATAGATGCCTGGTGCTAGGTGCTGTCCTTGCCTCCTTCCAGCCATTAGCTGAAGTGGTGAAGGCCATTAGCCTCATTCACAGGGTGAAAGCACAACTTACGATTTGTAGCACTGTCCTTAACAATGAATGTGGCCATGTGGTTTGGAGCCAGATAAAGGAATTAAATCTGAGGCTACCTCTATTGCATATTACAAATGTGTTGTAAGTTGTTGTTGCAATGAAATGAAATATGTCACAATTGGTAAATGACATTTAATCTCTTAACATTATTAAAAATAAAATGAGTGACTGACAAAATGTGACGCTGAAAAATTATAGCAGTGGCACAAAATAACAGTAATAATATACTAATGTATAAAGTTTGTTTTAAGTCATCAGTCTTCTGACTTGTTTGATGCAGCCCGCCATGAATTCATTGTAGAGTAGCACTTGCAATCTACATCCTGCTGTATTCGAATCTCTGTCTTCCTCTACAGTTTTTGCCCTCAACAGTTCCCTCTAGTACCATGGAAGTCATTCCCTGATGTCTTAACAGATGTCCTATCACACTGTCCCTTCTCCTTATCAGTGTTTTCCACATATTCCTTTCCTCTATGATTCTGCGCAGAAGCTCTTCATTCCGTACCTTATCAGTCCACCTAATTTTCAACATTTGTCTGTCGTACCACATCTCAAATGCTTTTATTTTCTCTTTTCTGATTTCCCACAGTCCATGTTTCATACCAAACAATGCTGTGCTCCAAACATACATTCTCAGAAATTTATCCCTCAAATTAAGGCCTATGTTTGATAACAGTAGACTTCTTTTGGCATGGAATGCATTTTTTGCCAGTGCTAGTCTACTTTTGATGACCTCCTTGCTCTGTCAGCCATTGGTTATTTTGCTGCCCAGGTAATGAATTCCTTAACTTCATCTACTTCGTGACCATCAACCCTGATGTTAAGTTTCTCGCTGTTCTCATATCTTTTACTTCTTGAAATTTCTTTTTTCTTTGATCTACTCTCAGCCAATATTCTGCACTCATTAGACTCTTCATTCCATTCAGCAGATCATGTAATTCTTCTTCACTTTTGCTCAGGATAGCAATGTCATCAGCGAATCTTATTATTGATATCCTTTCACCTTGAATTTCATTCCACTCCCGAATCTTTCTTTTATTTCCATCATTGATTCTTCAATGTACAGATTAAACAGTAGCGGCAAACGGTTACACCCTTGTCTTACACCCTTTTTAATCCAAGCACTTCATTCTTGGTCATCCACTCTTATTATCCCCTCTTGGCTCTTATACATATTGCACATTACCTGTCTTTCTGTATCGCTTACCCCCATTTTTCTCAGAACTTCGAACACCTTGCACCATTTTACATTATTGAATGCTTTTTGCAGGTTGACAAACTCTATGAACGCGCCTTGATTTTACTTTAGTTTTGCTTCCATTATCAACCGTAACATCAGAATTGCCTCTCTGGTGCCTTTACCTTTCCTAAAGCCAAACTAATTGTCGTCTAACACACCCTTAATTTTCTTTTCCATTCTTCTGTACATTATTCTTGTCAAAAACTTTGATGTATGAGCTGTTAAGCTGATTGTGCGATAATTCTTGCACTTGTCAGCTCTTGCAGTCTTTGGAACTGTGTGGATGATTATTTTTCTGAAAGTCAGATGGTATGTCGCCTGACTCATACAGTCTACACACCAACATGAATAGTCATTTTGTTGCTACCTCCTGCAATGCACTTTTAGAAATTCTGATGGAATGTTATTTATCCCTTTTCCTTTATTTGACCTTAAGTCCTCCAAAGCTCTTTTGGATTCTGATTCTAATACTGGATCCCTTGTCTTCTTTGAAATCGATTCCTGTTTCTTCTTCTATCACGTCAGACAAATCTTCCCCCTCATTATATTGTATGTATGTTAACCGGGGACCTAGAAATGACGTAGAGGCTCCGTCCCTGACACAGCCGCAGTGGTCCATAACTCCACGACAACTACTGCAGTCCACTTTACCCCTCTGCTGCCCCACACCAGAACCCCTATGTTTGCGCAGTAGAGTAATGGTGGTGTATGTGTACCTGGAGAACTTGTTTGCGTAGCAATCGCCGACATAGTGTAGCTGAGGCGGAATAAGGGGAACCAGCCCACATTTGCTGAGGCAGATGGAAAACCACCTAAAAACCATCCACAGACTGGCCGGGTGGATTCGTGCCGGGGACCAGGTGCTCCTGCCCACTCCGGAAAGCCGTGCGTTAGACCACTCGGCTAACCAGCTGGAATTCGTGTGTGATGGTCTGAACAGATGTCTGCCTATTGCACATTACGACCCTCTTCAACTGTCAGCAGTCTCTGTCAGTCAACAGACGAGGTCGGCCTGTACGCTTTTGTGCTTTACGTGTCCCTTCACATTTCCACTTCACTATCACATTGAAAACAGCGGACCTAGGGATGTTTAGGTGAGTGGAAATCTCGCGTACATATGTATGACACAAGTGACACCCAATCACCTGACCACGTTCAAAGCACTTGAGTTCCACGGGGCGCCCAATTCTGCTCTCTCACGATGTCTAATGACTACTGAGGTTGCTGATATGGAGTACCTGGCAGTAGATGGTAGCACAATGAACCTAATATGAAAAACTTACGTTTTTTGGGGATGTCAGGATATTTTTGATCACATAGTGTATTAGATTCTACTTCTTCATGGTCTTATGACTGTACTGTTTGCACTATTAAGCATTTACTCTTGTTATCATTCCAAGTGGTGGCACAATCATGTAAACACCTACTCAACCACTTTGTAACAGGTATTTAAACCTAAATTGCAAAATAGGTTCTCTAACAGACTGCATTATTCAATATTTTGCCTGTATTTTAACTGATAAACTCTGAACTTATTATCCATGGAAACATTTAAATTTAAGAAATTGTCTCACTAGTGTAGTTACTACAGTACCATCCATTTATCTACACCATACTGAAATGTAAACTCAGATTTCTTACTTACCTCACATATCCTTAAGCAATCAATGCATTTGAGCACATCTTTGATTGTCGCCCCCCCCCCCCCCCCCCTCCCCAATTCCTATAGGCCCTTGTACCTCCTGACACCTTAGGTCTGAACTTGCATGCCCACTAATACATAGCCTATGGTCGAATGTAATGCATGTTCAGCGTGGATGTTTGTGGGGAGGGGAGGTTGGATGGGAGGGGGATAGTTGAGACCCAAGTCTCAGTTTTGCAGGCAAAAGACTTTGGACACTTTGGGCTGATGCTGAAAAATGCAAAACAGATCTACATCAACAGTGATACCCCAACAAAATAAGGTCTGTACGTACGGCAAGACCCAAACAGTGTAACATGTCCAACTACAGATTATGACCATCCATCTGCAATTTCAAACTTTTCACCTATTACAAAAACAGTGATACAAGTGTAGCCTGTTTCCAGGGTTATTAACACTTGATTTCTTATTTTGTCTTTTTTTCCTTTTCATAATGCTCCTAATGCTTTCACATACAGTATCCTTCGGGCTACACAATAACAAAAATTACAATAGCTCCTGTTTTCTTATATCATATATGGAACTGTAAATACCAGGTGCTTATAAAGTTGTTTTGTATTGTAAATTTTTTATACATGCATGAAAGTAATTTATTTAGGCTGATAATTATTACACTTTTATCTTCCATTCTCTTCTCTCTCTCTCTCTCTCTCTCTCTCTCTCTCTTCTTCTTCTCTCTCTCTCTCTCTTTTTTTTTTAAACCAAGCAACGGGTACTACATAGCTTATGAATTAATAATGATACAACAGGTTTCAGCAGCATTGGCCTGCCCTACAATATGAAACTAATGGTGTGGTGCTTGTGTATAAGCCAACTGTGAATGAACATGGCCAGCTGTTAGAAATGTTTTACAATTACTTTGTGATACAGAGTGGCCTTTCAGCAAGGAGTTGCATGGTCCTCGCAAATGTTGGCTCTGATGCTGAGCGTGATTCCAGAAAACACATTAAACTCCGTAAGTGCTTTGAAAAATAATCTTAAAACTTTGTGATCTTCTTGTAAAGATAATTTTCTCACTATCAAATTTGTTACAGCAGCAGATACATTTAGCAAAGTGCTGCAAATAATAGCTGATGTTGATGGAAGTGGCAATCGCTTAAGAACTGATTTTGGAATTTTTTTGTCAAATGTATTTAGTGGAATGAGAGAGAAACATGAAGAGGAGGAACTAAATGTAATGAATGTGCAAGCAGTGTGACAACACAGAAGTACTAACAAAATATGTATTTTTAAGCCTCCATGTTATAAACATGAAATCAAGTAATAACAAATAAATCTTAAAGAGAATTTAAAATGCTTCTGTTTTTCCATCCATGAAAGATTTTTCAGTCTCTGTACCATTTTGTTGACATACTTGATGCTATTAGTTTTTTGCTAATATTTTGTATTGTCTATTTTTCTGTGAATGCTACCATTTTTAGGCATTAAATGTGAAACAAAGAACTTCGAAGCTTAACTTGTACCATTTGCCTATCTCAATATATTCCATAAGTGTGGCCTCACAGCAGTCTCGTATGATATAAAGCTGAAGGATGCCTATTGGCAATGACAGCAAACCACAAAGAATAACAACAACAGATGAACAACCTTTTTTGTGTGTTATTACATTTAACATATGCCTGCAAATTGACAGGGAGTAGATTTCACTAAGCTTTATCTGATACGGAGAAATTTCAGAAAGAGATGTATGAGCATAATCTGCCACCTCTAGGCAATAAAGTGCCTTATCCACTTGTGATTGCATCCTCTCTAACATAAGACACAAAACTAAATATCAGCAGCAGAGTAATTAACTAAGTGGCTGTTGGTTACTGCAGGTGACAGCTGAAAACTGCAAAATTTTTTTTTTTTTTTTTGTTGGCTGGGTATTTTTTATAAACTGTAAGAATCTTTTAAACTGTAATAAGCTTTACAGTACTATTCCAATTCTGAAGTAGAATGTAGATACGTTTTGACAGAATATTTGTTTTTTACCAACAGGATATGAGTTAACAGAGCAGTACAGAAGAATAATTTCAGAGTGCAAGTACAAGAAGAACAATCCTATAACCAGTTCGTAATTCTGAGAATCTGTAAGATTAATCTAAATTCTCGGTTTACAGCACCCTTCACCATTTGCTACAGAAAACCCAAGTTGTTATTTGCCTTTGCTGTCAGTGTCAATAAAGTGCCCTCAAGGTAAATACTGCAGCAGACTTTAACACTACTCTTTTGGATGGCTAAATAAAATTACATTTTAAACAACATTTTGTGTGTGTTATTTTGTTGACTACTGTTGAGGAATCTTTGTTTGGGCTGGCTTAATCTAAACATTACAAACAAATGCATTTGAAAAAATTTACCAGAATAAGATTCAAGAAATTTCCGTCAGTGACTAAAGATATCATCAAAAAGAAGTTACTGATATTCTGGGGATGGTATTATCGCTCTACGCAATGTTATTGAGTCCTGAGAATGCTTGTAATAGAACTGGAGCCTGTGTACATTTTGACTAGTGCCTGTTAATGAAGAGTGTAGCTATAAGAAATAAAATTTAAAAAACTCTTAATTTTGCTACATGACACTAGCATTTTATCAGTCTGATTTATACAGGGTGTTACAAAAAGGTACGGCCAAACTTTCAGGAAACATTCCTCACACACAAATAAAGAATAAATGTTATTTGGACATGTGTCCGGAAACGCTTAATTTCCATGTTAGAGCTCATTTTAGTTTCGTCAGTATGTTCTTCCACCTACGCTCAATGGAGCATGTTATCATGATTTCATACGGGATACTCTACCTGTGCCGCTAGAACATGTGCCTTTACAAGTACAACATGTGGTTCATGCACGATGGAGCTCCTGCACATTTCAGTCGAAGTGTTCGTACACCTCTCAACATCAGATTCGGTGACCGATGGATTGGTAGAGGCGGACCAATTCCATGGCCTCCACGCTCTCCTGACCTCAACCCTCTTGCCTTTCATTTATGGGGGCATTTGAAAGCTCTTGTCTACGCAACCCCGGTACCAAATGTACAGACTTCATGCTTGTATTGTGGACGGCTGTGATACAATACGCCATTCTCCAAGGCTGCATCAACGCATCAGGGATTCCATGCGATGGAGGGAGGATGCATGTATCCTCGCTAACGGAGGACATTTTGAACATTTCCTGTAACAAAGTGTTTGAAGTCACGCTGGTGCTTTCTGTTGCTGTGTGTTTCCATTCCATGATTAATGTGATTTGAAGAGAAGTAATAAAATGAGTTCTAACATGGAAAGTAAGCATTTCCGGACACATGTCCACATAATATATTTTCTTTCTTTGTGTGTGAAGAATGTTTCCTGAAAGTTTGGCCATACCTTTTTGTAACACCCTGTATACAAGTATGGTTTTATCATTAAAAAATGTAATGTTCGGTTTCCATTTAACACTTCTCTCTTCAACTTAATTTGCATATGTATTTTCCAATAATTTGCAATGTTTTAATATAAGAAAGATTTTTATTTACACGATTTAAAATAAATCCTAGCTTTTTCTTTGATAGATTGCTGAGGTAGTCACATTTTATAACAAGTATTTTCTGTTCTTTTAGGATACATGTTAACATAACATCCTGCACTCAAACAGAACTAGGAAATACAGTAATCACTCCTAATCAGCAATACGCAGAACACAACACACAGATAACAATTACATTCCTGTTTAATACATTATATATATAACTCATGATATGCCAACAAATAATGAATATTTTTCATTGTACAAGAAGATGAAAATTCTAGTAAAAATTTGTAGCATCAAAAATATATTGCAACAACTAACTCTCAGTCTTAACAGTAAACAAATTTTGTATCTAATCTGTTGACACACACTTAGACAAATATACTGGTAAATATACATTGCCTAAAAAGCTCTAAGTTTTGTTACTTAAACGATCTACATTGCCAAATCATTTAACACAGGGTATGCTGTTACAAATTAATAATAATTAATCTACAGAATTATTGACATAACTGTGTGACTGACTGTTAGGAGAACTTAGAGGAGTGTGTTATCTGGAATTTATCACTGCACCTGACTGCTGTCTTGCCTTCATGTGAGAATAAATTTAAACTTGAGAAAAATGAAATTATAATACACTGTGCACCATCTGTGAATACTGTTTTCCATTTATCAGTCACATTGTTATTTCAATTGTTCTGTACTGCCTGTAACTTGATATCCCCTAAAACTTTTTTCCGCTGATCTTAGTCACATATAAAATTCAAAACACATATCCAAGGCACAACATCAAGTGTTTTCCAAATATGCGTTTTCCAGCATTTATATTTTTTAATTTTTTTTTGAAAAGAAAGAACAGTCTCTGCAATTTGTACAAGAAGAATTTACAAGTAAAGATTACACTGTATTTTCATTTATCACAAAGCAATAGCACACACACACACTTCGAACTCAATTCAAACTGATTCTTGTAATGTTCTTGCCAGAAAGAATAATTTTTTTGGAAGATCGTAAACATTCAGCTGCCTATTCCAGCTCACTCTGAATAATCATTACTTATGTATACCACTTGTATGATTATTTTGCACATTTATAACATGAATAGAAAATTTAACAATCTATCACAGGACCAGATGAGCACCACCTTTATTACGAAGAAATTGAATGATGAAATCTGGGACTCTCACAATATTTAGTATGCCTACAAAGACTGGAGTGTCCCTGAACACACCTGTTGTATATTTAGATTCTAAATACCCAGTGAGATCATCAAAAATAGACGCTATAAGTAAAAAACTCTGTCTGTGTGATCATAGTAAAAAGAACTGTAACAAAGATATCCACACAACGACGACAACAACAACAGGTGAACCACATGTACAACCACAAAAATGTGCTATGCATATGTAGACTATATGTACCTTGTAACAATTAATGTCCAATGTAGTTTAGTAAATTTTTTCATACTGTTAACAGCTGATATCAAAATCTCAAAACCAACACATTACTACTGGAATTTAATATCTCCATATATAAAACAATCTTTATGATAGTGTGTAGTGATAGCAGCACATTAATCAGTTCTGCAACATATTTTTTTTCCATGTAATAAAAATACCAATAACATGAAATTATGAGTATGAACAAACAACAATGAAGATGCACTAAAATTTATTCCTAATTTTTATTGAAACTATAGCATATTCTCTTGGGAAATGAAATAAAAGTCGAAGTGAAGTAGATAAATTATAAATGACAAGATTATTAGGAGATGACATGCACTAATTGAACAATGAACAAACTTCAGAATAAAAATTAATTAAAATTTGTCGGTCATAGGCCTTGAAAATAACTTGGCAACAACAGAACAACCTGAGTTCCTGGGAAGAATCAAATGAGGATTAATGGAAAACACTGTGAGTTAAGAAAAGTGTAACTTTTAACTAGTATGTAAATGGCATCAAAGGAATATGGGAAGTGGATCATTCTGATGAGTTGAGAGAACTGACAGCTGGGAGAACTGAATGACGGAGTTTGTGTATGGGAATATGGCAGACATTTTAAAGATGATAGAGCCAAGAAGGAAGAGAATTTGGGGAATAGCAATTGCGATGGTATGGTATAGATGTGAGGATAAGAATTTCTGTACTCTTGGGACACTTAGCAAGTGGTAACAATGGAACAGTTCTGC
Source organism: Schistocerca piceifrons (assembly GCF_021461385.2). Lineage (NCBI taxonomy): Eukaryota > Metazoa > Arthropoda > Insecta > Orthoptera > Acrididae > Schistocerca > Schistocerca piceifrons. The sequence goes on along the minus strand of NC_060138.1, from coordinate 637,495,437 downwards.
ACAACTTTTTAAATAGCCAACAAATAATGTTCTTTCTCTGTAGACTCAGCATTAGACTTCTTGTTAGCAATCAACTGGGCAACTGCTAACTTTTCTTTGTTATGCAAATCACTTTTTTTAGCTTTATTTAATGTATTCCTTATTTTTTTCAAATGCAATTACTCCTTATGTTTCTTCTTCAAATTCTTACTATACAGTTCAATTTGTCTATTTCATCATCTTTTTTTTTTTTTTTTTTTTTTTTTTTTTTTTTTTTTTTTTTTTTTTTTTTTTTGCTTAATTTGCAACTTCTTTTAGACTGCCACCTCCCTTGTTGCATTAAAAACTCTTTCTTCGCTGAATGTCATTTCCTCCTTACTGCATTTATGCTCTTATTATCATTTAACATTAACAGTATGTCTTCCCTAGCCACTATTGCAACTGACACTCACTATCACACAATGCACAGTATCTAGAGTTTAAATTCTATGTTTTTATTTGAATTCTGTTCTTGACCAGTGAATTAGCAGAACTTTCTAGCAGATTAGTTATTCAGAACAGCTTTCATCCAGTGGCTAAATAGCTAAATAGTACCGATTTTCTGAAATCGCTTATTGCTTTCAAATTTCTCTAAGAAAACATTACACTCTACAACTTAAAAATATTCATTGCTGATACATTGATTCTGGTAGCAGCCACATTAATGTATCATTATGAGAGTGTTCATTTTTAGTAACTGGATCAACAGTTAAAAAATAATTAGTAGCTGCCGTTATGGGTTACCAAACCAAACAGGTTCAGTTACGGATTACAACTATCAGTTCACTTTTACTCTTAGGGATTATTTGACATGGGTAGATTCTGCCACAATATTTCCACTAGTTAATTGTGATCTATGCACAACAAAGGGTAAAACACACACTTCCAGCCACTTTCATTCATCCATTATGTTAAAATTATCTTTTGGTACTTTTTACAGGTTATCAAGTAGCAACTTACACATATCACGCAGTGTCAGTTTCCAAGTGGAAGCCAGCTGAAGGATGTTATTCTCTAACTAATCCATCAAATCCCTTTTGCAGTTACCTCCACACTTTGTAAGACATGTTCCGATGTCAGTTTTATGGATATAAGAACTCATGATCAGGGCAACACTTTTGAAATTACTCCGTAATTTATTTGCCACTTACGTAATTCGTTTACCACTAACAGCCATGAAGAGTTAAGGGTGGGATTTCCAAATTTTGTTTAGAATCTAAATTACATTGTAATTCAATTGCTTATTACGTATCATGAAGTACCTAGAAAATTAATTTGCTGCTCCATCATTTAACAAAGCGGCCCCCCTCCCCCATTCCAACCACGTTCGTAATTCAGTGTTAAAGGCCACATGAAAACAGAAGTGATATCATAACAATTTGACAACTCAACTTAATCTATTCTGTTGCTCTGTTCAACTACAGAAATAGGACACACAAATTTCACAAGCTGCAACTTCTGCAGTTTGTCCAATGAAAATAGTCTTCAAATATGTCACACAATAAAAATATACTCATTAACTGTTTGCACATGCACTCACGTACTTTCATTAATGCACATACCTTATGTGGTCAGACTGATTACTAAAATTTGGATTAGGATCATGACATTTACAAAATAGCAATTTTCCAGCACTTTAAATTTACACATAAACCACTAGGGAAGCACCAACACAGTAGACATTCATATAGTCACCTATTACAACAATACCGTTGAAACTTTTTGTCTCATACTAAATAAAAACTGAGGAAGACTATATAATTCAGACACTAATGACAAGCTCTATGGACTGAGTAACAATGACAACTGTGCACCAAACTGCTCATACTTTGTGCTTCTGGAAGATTTTGAGAACCAAACAAAAATAAATTTTTATAATTCTCAATTTTTATCTTGTTAATCCAACAAATAATTCAATAAGATAGCTTGTTGATTCTATGTTCATTCCGTGCCTCACTATGCCTTCAACTTTCAGAACATTCACTTATTGGAATTGTAAACAATCACTGATTAATAAGCTGACTGGCAAAAAGCCAATGGTCCGTAAGTTTTTCAACTAAACAGACACAACAGCATGTGATAGATTAACATAACCAAAGTCAGACAAACTCAGTAAAGCAGGAATTCTACACTGCTCAGATAGTATCTATATACATATTAGTATTTGTTCATATACTGGAGGTTCTGAAGCATAGAAACAAAACTCATCTAGCCATGAGGCTGTACTTTCTATCTGCATGCAGAAATTATTGTGGAGTTCATTAAAAACTGAAATAATGATATTTTCGTTTTCAACATGACTTATCCCTCTCAGCAGTCATCAATATGTGCCATCCCTATCAGGAGTCATCAGTATGTGCCATCTGTATAGTTGTTTTTTTTTTTTCTTCCACTGATTTTTCACTGCTCGAATATTTCACCTGCTTCTTACAGAGCTACAAATTTAAAGTGTACCTTGTATTTTCATAGAAACAAAAATAAAATGCAGAAATATATCACCTTATCACTTATCAACAGACTAATCACTGTGGAGTGTATGTCACTAACTGCTTTGTTGCTTTTGCTATGTCATATGCACAGGAACGTACTTGTTGAAGATAATATGATCGATCTGTCTCTCCAGTGCATCTCTGCAGGTTAGCACAAATTGTCTGTAGGCGAGCTGTGTTGCCATTCAGCTGACGAAGTGGTATACGGATATGCTCATCAAGAGGATTCTACAAAAAAGGTAAAAATAAAAACTTTAATTAGTAACAGTTCTTTTTATCTTTAAATGTGGATGATGAAAACTGGTGCCAAAGAAATTAAAAATACTTTTCTACCCCTGTAGTAAAAATTTACAATCTTTCTTCTTCTTCCTCCCTCTCTGTAACTTATCCCCCACTCACCCATTCTCTTTCCGCCTCTCTCGCTCTAGCTTTTTTTTTTTCCCCTTCATATTTCTTACTAGCACTGTATTTCAAAACACAGTTCTAAAGTACTTTGCTATACTGTCTAACCTCTGCTTCTGTAGAAGCAGTTCAATAATTGTGTTTCATAAGCCTGCTGGGTTCTGTGTAAGCTCTATAGTGTTAAAAGGAAAGGAACCGAAAATTGAAATTTGAAAAAGTAATTAAAAATCAACATACCTGATAACTAGATAACAGATTCCTGTTCCTACACCATAATGGTACTGAACAGATGTGGTTGGCATTATCAACAGAAATGCAAGTTATTTTGGTGTTCTGTGATACATAAGGATGTACAAGTGATATCAAGTTCCGTTGTAAAAAAATTCTGTGAACTGTTAGACTGCAATGCTCATACTCAAGAGAGGGAGCATAATGCTATTCAAACACATGCATAAAAGTTTGAAAGTGTAGGGATTTTTAAGTAAGGTAGAGGTTGAAAAGTTGCTTAAGTCTGAGTTAAGGAAAGACTACATACACAGCAAATGTAGAAAGTGAAAATTTGATGATTGCACACATGCATGTGGACAGACCCTATATTGTGCCGGATGGGCACACAATGTTGGGATTGCATTTTGGCAGGTGGACTAGAGGACAGGGGATCAGATGGGGTGCGTAGAAGGACAGAGAGGCAGGAAGAGGGGTTGGGGGAGTGTTACTAGTCGGTGGCTTGGAGGAAGACAGCAGAAGCAGGCTTATGTCTGTTGAAGTAATTTTATTGGCCTTGACGCAGCCACTAGGCTAAGACATTTTTCATTTATTAATATGTATAACTTCTGAAGAAGGCCATATTATTATAGCAGAAACAATGGTCAGGGTTTAAAATAAACATAATTTAGTGCAACTATGGCCTGTTTTTCATTCAGGACAATTATGTAAAGGTTGCTGTTGTCGCTGCCATGATGAAAATAATGATGACACATTTACCATATGGACTCATGATGAGGCTGACCTGCTAAAATTCCTGAAATCTCTGAATACCTTCCCTCAATTAAATTTTACATAGTCCTATTCCAAAGTATTTGAGGGCAGTGTGGAGGGTAAAAATCTTAGAGGGAGAGCAAGAGATGAATACACTAAGCAGATTCGGAAGAATGTAGGTTGCAGTAGGTACTGGGAGATGATGAAGCTTGCACAGGATAGAGTAGCATGGAGAGCTGCATCAAACCAGTCTCTGGACTGAAGACCACAACAACATTCCGAATACCATGCCACTTCCCTTGAAGTTGATCTCGTCCTCACCAAAGACCAGCTACACATCTCTGTCAACATTAAATCTACCAACCAACAGTAGTACTTACATTTTGACAGTTGCCATCCTTTGCATGTCAAACGTTCCATCCCATATAGCTTTGACATCCGAGGTAAACATATTTGTTCAGATGCAGGCTCTTTACAGCGTTACACCACCACTCTCACTTCAGCCTTCACTGGACGTAATTATCCCAAGAGCCTAGTTCAAATGCAGATTTCCTGGGTCATCACATCCAATCCTGGTATCGGTGATCCCTCCAAACAATGTTGGAGCACACCACTTGTCACCCAGTGTTATCAGCTACTTCAACAAGGCCACGACTTCCTAAAATCATGCACTGAAATGAGATCCCTTCTGTCTGAGATTTTGCCTATGACACCTAGAATAGCTTTTTGTCCCCCTCACAATCCATGCAATATCCTTATCAGACCTTCTACTCCTTTTGCACCCATCTTCATACCCTACCCCTGTGACAGTCCTTGCTGGAAGACTTGCCCTATGCATCCTCCTTCCACCACCTATTCCACTCCTGTAACTGGCAAAACATATACTACCAAAAGGAGAGCCACATGTGAAACAATGCATGTCATATAACAGCTGTTATGTAAACACTATTCGGCTTTTTACATTGGCATGACTATGACCCAGCTATGAGTCAGGAAGAATGGACATAGGCAGAGGGTGTATACAGGCAACTTGCAATAACCTGCTGCAGAGCATGTTGTACAACATGACAGTCATGACCTCAGTGCCTGATTCACCAGACACCCCTTCTGGGTTCTTCGCCCAGGCACCAATTTCTCAGAACTCTGCAGGTGGGAACTAGCATTACAACATGTCCTTGGTTCTCGCCACATACCTGGCCTTGATTTACATTAATTCCTTCCGTCTTGGCATTTCTTCACAGTAACTACTCCTTTCTTCACACCATTTTAGTTTCCTACATCTTTCATTTTCTGACTATTTTTTGCCGTCCCCCCTCCCACCTCTGTTACATACAAGGCACTCAGCTTTTCACTGTTTTAATATTAATCTCTGGCTTGCATGTTACCCTATCTTCCACCTTTAAGCTCTCAGATTTTCAAATCTTGACCGATGCAGTGCCCAACAATTTGTCTTTCCTTCTCATCCTGTTCAGTAAATCTCCCCTGAGCTGGGTTTCTGGGCAACTTTTCTGAACTTTTGCCCTTTCCCTAAACCTCTCCAGTCCTTTTTCTTCACCCCTCTTCCATTCACTTCAACTCTTCTGCCAGAAGGAGGAGCCAATGGCTCCGAAAGCTTGGAAAAGTTAAATCCTTTTTGTGTATGTTACCCTGCCGCCGCTTGGTGAGTAGATTTCTTGTCTATCCATTTATATTATATTATCAGGAACAGAGGAAGAGGTAGACAGTGTGGATTGGCTGTGACTGAGATCAAGAGGACTGCAGGAGCAAAGGATGTGTTGCAAGGACAACTGTCATATACTTAATTCAGTAAAGTCATATACTTAATTCAGTAAAGCTAGTGCTGAAGGAAAGGGTGCTGAAGGAAAGGATCCGAGTGGCCCCAGTTGTGAGGCATAGATTAAACCCTTGGATATTGTGATCGGTTGCTTGTTGTGCCACTGGGCGGTCAATTCTGTTCTTGTCTACAGTTTGGCACTGGCCATTCATCCAGGTGGACAGCTAGTTGGTTGAAGAATTCTGGAAACATCCCCCAGGCTGTGGATAAGCCATGTCCCCGCAATATCCTTTCTTACAGGAGTGCTAGTTCTGCAAGGTTTGCAGGAGAGCTTCTGTAAAGTTTGGAAGGTAGGAGACGAGGTACTGGCAGAAGTAAAGCTGTGAGGACGGGGCGTTGTCGTGCGTGGGTAGCTCAGTTGGTAGAGCACTTGCCCACGAAAGGCAAAGGTTCCGAGTTCGAGTCTCGGTCCGACACACAGTTTTGATCTGCCAGGAAGCTGGTTGGTTGACATACCAACATTAAATGCTGTGTAGTCATTGCAGCAGAGTTGGTATATGTCATGACTGACTGCATACATGGCCCTGTCTTTGATGTGTTCGGTTAAACCTCTGACAGGACCCGAAGTAGGAAGTGCTGGGTGAGTGGATTGGGCAGGTCTTGCACCTAGGTCTTCCACAGGGATTTGACCCTTGTGGCAAGTGGTTGGGAGTGTAGGGATGGATCAGGGTGTTGTGTAGGTTTTCAGTGGGTGACAGAGTATCACTTCAGCAGGGATGGCAAGGACATTGAGTAGAATCTCTCTCAATTCTGGGCCCAAATAAAGATAATTAAAGCCCTGGCGAAGGGTATTTATCAATTGTTCTTGTCTGGGACGATTGAGTGAAGAGGGGAGAACGCGCCTTTGCAGCCAATTCTTGTGGGTGGTGGGAAGATTAGGTGTGTGTGTGTGTGTGTGTGTGTGTGTGTGGGCGCGCGAGCGCGCGCGCGTGTGGATATGGCATGGGAAATCTTTTTGCAGACTAGGTGTATAGCAGTGGTGCCTGTCTGTGAATGCCCTCATGAGATGTTCAGCATACTGGATAATGGAATTCTAAGTCACTGGAGGTATGCCGTAGACAGGAGGCAAGGCTGTAAGGAAGAGAATTTTTTGTGTGGAAACAGTGACATCTGTCAAAATGCAGGCACTTTTGGTGGTTAGTGGGCTCAATATGGACAGAGGGAAAACCTGCATAAGACGCTTCCCAACCCTCTTAAAGTGGTGTTCTGTCACCCACCCAACTCACACAACATCCTGGCCCATCCCTGTGCCACTTCCACTCCAAACCCATTGACACAGTGTCATATCCCTCTGAAAGACTCAGGTCCAAGATCTGCCCAACCCATCCACCAGCATTTCCTACTCATTATGTGACAGGTTTATCCTATTCCATCGTAGTCAGGGCAACCTGTAAAAGCAACTATGTCATATACTAACTCTGCTGCAATCGCTGCACAGCTTTTTATGTTCATATGTCAACCAACCAGCTGTCTACCAGAATGAATGGCCACCACCAAACTGTCGCCAAAAATGAAATTGACCACCCAGTGGCACAACATGCAACTGAGCACAACATACCAGCGTTCAACGGTTGCTTCACAATCATGCCCATCTGGATTCCTCACTACAGCATCAACTTTTCTGAACATTGTAGATGACAGTTATCCTTGCAACACACTCTTTCCCCCTGTAACCTCCCTGGCTTCAGTCTCCACTAACCCACTGTCCCAACACCCTCCACTTCACAGTTTCCCTTTGCTTTGTCCATCACCCCACCCAATCCATGCCATCTTCACTGTGCATTGCATCTCGCCAGCTCTTGCACCTGTATATCATAGCCCATACACCTGCCACCATTCCTACCCACATTCCTAACCAGGGACATGTCCGTCCGTGTTGGCATGAACAGTGAGCAGTGTTCTCCACATTAGCAAGGATGGACCTGCTCCAAGCCAGCGATTCCTACTGTCATCAATCTGATGACAATCTTATCAAAATCTGCTGCCTCTAGCTAGTCATCGCCATTGCCTCTTCCTGCCTCCTATCTCCCCCCCCCCCCCCCTCCCTTCTACCCACCCCACCAAACACATCCCCCACCCCACCCCATACCATCCCAGTCCACCTGCTGATAAGCAATCCCAGCATTTTATGTCCATCTGCCACAATGTAGTATTGGTCACGTGTGTGCATCTGTCTGTCCGTCCTGCAGCTCATCAAATTTGTACATTCTGCCAGAAAGTTCCTGTTATTATCAATAACTATATCATATCTGTAAGATTCAAAACAAGATATACAGAACACAATGTCTCACCTGTGGAAATATAGCGGTAAGTTCTGCAACAGCAACTCTTATTCTTTCAGCACAAGGCACAAAAGCATCACAACCAGCAGATCCTTGCATTGACACAACCAACTCCTGTATTCGTTTCGTTACTTGGTCAGTTCGCCTAATAACTTCCTCACTAACAGGCATAACACCTCCAACAGTGCTACTGCTATAGAGACTTTGGGTGACAGCAGGCCGAACAGGTCCTGAAGGGCAGTCATAGTCCCCCGATGAATCCTTCTGAAAGATCAGAAATTATTAGATATTATTGCTTTCGTAAAAGTAAAACTTATGATACAACATCAGCAGCAGCAAGAAAAAAGTAGTTTTTGCTATAATTCATGCACAAACAAGTTGTAAACAACTATTAATAATTCTATAGCTTGTGAAAGAGCTTAAAGAAAAAAATATCAGCCTTTCCCTTTAAACGATTGCTTATAGGAAAAGATCATTGACCTCATCAATTTGTTGAACCACACTACTTTGAGACTGATTACTGAAACTTAATGTTAATTATCAGTTTTTGGAATAGATGACATTTCATCATGAGATAACATTTCACATAATGATTGTGAACTTAATATTTTCTTTGTGACCAGCACATAAAAGTTTTATGCTGTTTACAGGTACTGGCCCGTATCAAAACAACTGAAGTAGTATCTGAATGTTCCCACCAACTTGATCCGCCACCACTACCTCAAAATCATCCCTTACAAACCTTCCAAGAATTTCTGACATCCAGCATTGCTTCACAACTCTTCCCCAGGTCCCTACAACATGACCCTAACCTGTCCTCTGCACTACTACAGACTGTACTTTCCTAAAAACTGATGACTCCATCATTATCCTCCCAGGAGACGAGAGATCTACTACTGTAGTACTTGACCAAAATGAGTACGTTAGTGAAGGTCTACGCCAGCTGCCTGACACCTCAACATACAGTATCTGCCACCAAGATCCCATCCCTGTGATTCAAACTGACCTGCAGTCCTAACCTCAGGCCCCTCACAAGACTAACACCTCAATCCATACAACTCCTCACCCCACCCAAACCACGCACCCTCTCCTTTTACCTTCTTCCTAATATCCACAAACCCAATCATACTGGCTGTCATAGTTGATCAACACCTGAAACCCACAGTACAAAGACTCCCCTCCTACGTCAAAGATACCAACCATTTCCTAGATCGTCAGGAATCCATGTCCCTCCCACTCCCACCACACACCTTGCTTGTCACCACTGATGCCACCTCCCTCCATAACAACATCCCCCACATACACATGGTCTGTTTGCTGCTGAACATTTCCTCAGTCAGTGCCCACCTGATTCCAAACCTACGACACCCTCCCTACTCACCTTAATCAACTTTATACTTACCAAGAATTACTTCAACTTTGCGGGACAGACATACAAACAAATAGGGGTACGGCCATGGAACCAGGATGGATCATTCCTATGCCAACCTTTTCATGGCTCGCTTGGAGGGAGCTTCCCTGGGATCCGTAAGTCTTCAGCCCCTGGTTAGGTTTAGATATAGATGTACTCATGTTGAAACTGACCTGCTAAAATTCCTGATATCTCTATCTTCTCCCAATTAAATTTCACATGGTCCTATTCCGAATACCATACTATTTACCTCAATGCTGGTCTCGTCCTCACCAAAGGCCAGCCAAACACTTCCATCCACATTAAACCTACCAACAAACAACAATATTTACATTTTGACAGTTGCCAGCCTTTCCAAGTCAAACATTCCCTCCCATACAGTCTTGGCATCCAAGGTAAACATATTTGTTCGGATGCAGGCTCTTTACAGCGCTACACTGCTCTCACTTCAGTCTTCTCTGGACGTAATTATCCCAACAGCCTAGTTCAAAAGCAGATTTCCTGGGTCATCACATATAATCCTGGTACCGGTGATCTCTCCAAAAATCAATGTTGGAGCACACTACTTGTCACCCAGTATTATCCTGGTCTTGAATATATCAATCAGCTACTTCAACAAGGCCATGAATTCCTAAAATCATGCACTGAAATGAGATCCCTTCTGTCTGAGATTTTGCCCACAATACCTAGAATAGCTTTTTGTCACCCTCCCAATTTCCGAAATATCCTTATCAGACCCTATGCTCCTTCTGCTCCCATCTCCCTACCCTATGGCTCCTACCCCTGTGACTGCCCTGCTCCAAGACTTGCCCTATGCACCCTCCTACCACCATCTATTCCAGTCCTGTAACTGGCGAAGCATATGCTGTCAAAGGGAGAGCCACCTGTGTAATGGCACGTCATATAACAGCTGTTATGTAAACACTATTTGGCCTTTTACATTGGCATGACTACCACCCAGTTATTAGTCAGGATGAATGGGCATAGGCAAAGGGTGTATACTGGCAACTTGCAATACCCTGTTGCAGAGCACACTCTACAACATTACAATCTTGACCTCGGCACCTGTTTCACCACATGTGTCATTGGATTCTTCCCCCAGACACCAGTTTCTCAGACCTCTGCAGGCAGGACCTGGCACTACAACATGTGCTTGGTTGTCATCACCACCCTTAATCTATGTTAAGTTCTTTCGTCTCAGCATTTCTTCACTGTATCTACTCTTTGCTTCACTCCATTTTAGTCTTCTACATCTTCCATTGTATTACCCCCCTCCCACCTCTTATGTACAATGCACTTCGTTTTTCACTCTTCTTAACTAATGCACGATGTTTAGGCAGTAACCTCTGTCTGCATATTACCCTGTTTTCCACCTTTAAGCTCTCAGGTTTTCTAATCTCGTCCGATGCAATCCCCAACAATCAGTCTTTCCTTCTCATCCCATATGGTAAGTCTCTCCTGACCCACAGTTCTGTGTGACTTTCCCAAACTCTACCTCTTTTTCTAGTCCTCTCCAGTCTTTTTCCTTCACCTCTCTTCCTGCCCCTTCAACCCTTCTGCCTGAAGAAGTATCCACTGGATCTGAAAGCTTTCCAGTTACAACCGTCTTTTATGTGTGTGTGCTGCCGGCGCTTGGTGAGTAGATTTTTTTATCTATTCAATTAAATAATTTTTCCGTATAATGCTTTACCAGACTTTCTTGGAAAACCTCCTGTTGCTGCACCAATTGTTCTGGTTATGACCAATGATGACCAAGAATCATTTATGTGATTCTGTCAAAATATTAAGTCTACTATAGTACCAGTATTCTTAACATTGTCCCCAAAATTTGAGATGGTTTCGGAGGACTTTGGCCCTCTTTAGTCTTGCAGATTATTTGGGTATTATTTTCATTTTATTCTGGCTGCTATGTGCATTATAGCTCCCAAATCTCTGGCAGCAGTACTAGGAAAACGTAAGAAAGTACTGTTCATGTCTAATTGAAATGAGGGGAAAAATCTTAAATTTTTAACTTATTTAGTAAACAGAGTTGTTATTGCATTTATGTTGTTATTGCATTTATGTTGTTAATTTTCGTTTTTAGATGACAGGTTTTGATCTTCTAAGAGATCATCATGAAACCTACATTCCTTGACATCATGAGATCTACATTCCTTGATGACAGTAGGAATTGCTGGTGTGGAGCATGTCCGTCCGTGGAGGTGTGAAAAGTGAGCAGTGTTTTCCACATCAGCATGGACGGAGCTGCTCCATGCCAGTGATTCCTACTGTCATAGATCTGATGACAATGTCTTCCGTAACACACACACACACACACACACACACACACACACACACACACCTACTGTTTACTACTGACTCCGCATCCTGACAGTAATGATGGAATCAGACAACACTGTGTCAACATGAATCATGTAAGTGTGGGAAAGGTATGTGGGGCATACTACACTCAAAGGAACGAGGTCAAGGCAAAAGACAGATAGGAATAACAATGGGTACAAAGGAAGAGGCGGAAGGTGGATGTTTCGTAGTGGGAGAAGGGGATAAAGATTTAAGCAAAGATTAAAACAGGTGCACTTGGATGGAGTAGAAACATAACTGGAGAAAAGTGCGACTGATTTTTAAGCGGAGGAAGGACTGATGCAGTAGCAGAAGACAGTGCACGAAAGGTGGAGGACAGCATTAAACAATGAGTGAGACACAAGAAACTGAGGGGTGAATGATATATGACAAGAGTTCTCACCTGTGCAAATTCAGAAAATCTGGGGATGGAAAGAGACATATTCTAAAGCAGCTCATTAAGTCAACCACATTGTGCTGAAGAGCATGCACTGCAGGGTGGTGGCTATTCATGGAGGTGAGTAGATTGTTCCTGGTCATACTCATAAATAACGAGCAGTGAGGTTGGCGTATAATGTAACTACATCCTCAACTGGCCTGTCTTTGAGAGAGAGAATACCCATTACTGGCTTGGATGGGGTTGTAGGACAGAACCGGTCCAGGGCAGGGCAAGAGCAAGAGCAGGATAGGCACACAATACCCAGTTGGTGTTGACTGAATGGTGTAACAGGTTTATTCCTCTTAACAGCTTCTGTTCTCTTCTGTGTTCTCTCTTCCAATTCTCCTTCAATTGTCTCTGCTTTTCAAAATTAAGTGTTCCCTGGTGAACAATTTGTCACCATTTGGATCTATCTAGGGCTGCAGTTTCCCAATCATTTATGTATATTTGACATTTTGCATATTTGACTTGAGGGCATCTTTATATCATTCTGTTTGCCCTCCCTGATTGCACTGGACATTCTTTAATTGGGAGAACATGATTTGCTTAGGGAGACAGGAGTGTGGCTGGTGGATGATACGACCAGCCCAGCAAAGTTGGTGTTTGACGATTTTTGCTTAAATGCTGGTGGAGTTGGTTTCTTCCAAAATGCTGTTGCTTGTTCGCCAATCCTGCCACTTTACATTCAATATTCTCCTTAGGGACCGTTGGTGGTATTTTTCTAAGGACTTCAAGTGACGCCTGTAGGTGGTCCAGGTTTCACATCCATAAAGAAATGTAGGCATGAGAATTGCACTGTATACTGTAAGCATAGTTTTGACACTCAACTCATGGTTATCAAATACTCTTTTCAAAAGAAGACCATATGCAGTACTTGTAAACTTTAATTGGTTTTGAATTTCTGCATCTATGTCAGAAAGATGGCTTCCCAGGTATGGAAAATACTCTACAATCTCTAGAGGTGTACCGTCAACTGTGATAACTGGAGCTGCTGCAGTGGAATTTGGGGCCGGCTGATAGAGGACTTTTGTTTTGTCTGTGTTAAGCTCTAGACCAACGGATTTCTATGCCAGAGTGAATGCATTTACAGTTGTTTGTAGATCCTCCTCTGTGTTTGCCAAGATAACATTACCATCAGTGAACTGAAGTTCAATGACAGCTGTTGTGGTTATTTTACTTTTAGCTCAGAGTCTGCTAAGGCTGAGTAACTTACCATCAGTCCTATAAGCTATTTCAACACCCAACAGTAGGTTTCCTTAACAAGGTGAAGTATGGTACCCACAAACATCAAGAGAAGGCTAGGTGCAACAACACTTCCCTGCTTGACTCCTGAGGTAATCTTAAATGTTTCTCTGGGTCCACTGCTGGCAAGGACAGCAGCATTTATGTTGTCATGTTGCAAATCGTAGCCACCGTGCCTTGATTAAATCAAAAGCTGCACTGAGTTTCAGGTAGGGGTTTTTCAGCCAGAGAAAGTAGTCTGTTGGAGAGAATCCTAGCAAGAATCTTTCCAGCTGTTGAGAGTAGTGATATTCCTCAGTATTTTCCACAATGTGTCTTATCACCTTTTTTGAATATAGTAATAAAAGCAGTGTTAGGCAGATCTGCAGGTATTGTCTCAGTGTTCCACACATTGGTAATAAGGGTTTGAAAGTTTTTGATTGATTTGGTGCTGTCGTTTTTAAATAGTTCAGCCGGGATTCCACCCAGTCCAGGGGATTTGTCATTCTTCAGTTGCTGGATAGCTTCAACCTCTTGAAGGGAAGGGTCGTCACTCATATGGCCTTGAATGGGCTTTTGTGGTATTTTCGTAAAAATGTACTCCCACACATCTGAATCTCTTTTTAGAAGTTCTTCAAAGAGCTCCTTCCACCAAGAGCCGATAAATGCCAAATCTCGTCTTTAGATCGAAGGGGGTTTATGCCTATTTTGGAGGGGCCATAGATCACTTTTGTGGCAATGAAGAAGACTCTGGCTGCTGCTAAATTTTCCATTTCGGTTGATTTTATAGTCTACCATTGGTTTTTGAGAGCTCTGGTTTTCCTTTGAACATCGGCTTTGGCATGGGGATAAACTTATTGTTGTGAACTGGTTGTGGATCATTTTGTCAGGCATTGTAGGCCTTTCTTTTTTTATCTGACATGCTTTGAATTTCATCACCATTTTTGTCAAACCAGTTTCGATGCTTTCTGTGGATGAATCCAGTTGATTCTTGGCAAGTTGAAAGCATGATGGTTTTCAATCTTGACCAGTGTTCTTCAACATTGTCAGGATATTCAGCAGGCAACTTTTGCTTCACAACGTTCTGGAACTTCTTTTGAATCTCTTTATCCAACTTTTGCTTCACAATGTTCTGGAACTTCTTTTGGATCTCTTTATCTTTTAGTCATTCAAGATTTAGCAGATGTTTTGCTTGTTTCTTTTGCTTCCAATGTTTGGGTGGCACTTTTAGAGTCATTACTGAACAGACCGTTCGATGATCTGTCCAGCAGTCATCAGCCTGAGCTACAGTTCTTGTGATCCTCACATCATGTTGATCTCTAGAGCACACAATCACATAATTATGTGAGCCATGGCGAGCTGGTGCCAGTCTTATTTTGTCCATTTATCATTGAGATCGGTTGTGGTTGAGGTAAGCTATCTTTGCTTTTCACATGTATTATCTTGCGGCTTCACAGGCAAAGTGAGTTGGTTGTTAGCCTTCGACGGGAACCCTCAAGATCTCGTATCATTCATGGGGGAGACAAGTGTCAACGGCTGCCGAACAAGTGTGATAAGTGTGACGACCGTTACACGTTGTGGTGTGAAACTGGTTGGGTGTTTTGCCAATATGGGCAGCTTGGAGATACAAGTCCTGTGACTTCGCTGGGAACAAAATTTGAAGGGAAGTGGTGAAGCTATGGAACCCGCTCCCTTGTATTGTGTACCTGATATGGAGTAAGTCATCGTAACTGTTTGTTCACTGACACACTCAAAGATTTTAAATTTTTTTATTATTATTATGGGACACTTTCTTAGTCTAGCTAAATGGTGGCCGTTATTTGAAAATGTTCTCAGAAGTTTTTTTGTGTCTCTTGCAATCAAAAGATTTTATGTTGCTGTTTTTAAAGCCTGCACTCTATTAATACGGTTGGGTACATGTGTAAGTGAGTCAAAGGTTCTGTGCAGTGTTTCTATGTTTCAGAGTTATTGGAATGTCTTTGTGATTCGGGCAGAAACCTTTAATTGTGCCAGCGCCTTGGTAGGGAGTGAAATGTCATCCGAGGTCTAGGCCTGGCAGTGTTTAAGAACCTGGCCACTACCCGAGTTGGTCACATACCCCCTTCCAAAGTTTAGTATTTTTCTTCCTTCCGTCAAGGCGGGGGTTAAGCTGGTAGATGTATATGTTTTATATGTAACCTGTTTGTATACAAACTTGTTTTCTTAAATATTACAGACTAGCAACTGGCTAAACCTTAAACTGCATAGCATCCGCTGAGTTCCTTGTGCAGCTTTTTCAAGTGATTTTTTATTAACACTTATTTTTTTAAGATCAGTGTCTCTGTTGTAGGTTTTTTGATTAAGTGATTCTATCTTGTTATGTAATGGCATCTTAGTTTGGCACTAGTGCTCAAGTGTTATCAAGTCACCATCTACCTTTAATTGTTTCATTATATCTGTTTTGAGGGAAGTCCTATATGGGAGTTTGAAGTTCTCAAGTTTGTCAGTAACCCCCTTTTCTTAATTTGGAATTGTTTGTTAGAGTACTGAGTACGCTGGGTTTCTAATTGTATTTGCAAAGTTTTATCTAGTGGCTTGTCCACAATTTCTAATTTCATAATGCCAATAAAGTGTCTTAATTATAAAGTGTGACTACCAAACATGATTCCATCCCGCTTCCTCTTTTATGGTATTTAAGATATATGTGCAAGTGTGGCATAACTAAGGAATTACGTATCACTATGAGATGCCAGTGTTTTGACCTGGGGTGTTGCCATGTGGTTTTATACTTAGTTTTCTGTCAAAAGAGTGTGTTTGTAATGACGAGCTCGTGTTCTGAGCATTTAGTCAGAAGAAGGGTACCACTGCCTATACCCTCCTTTCCAATGATAACTTTCCATAGTGCATTGAAATCACCTAGTAGAATAATTTTATCTGATCGAGGTATGATTGATAAGAGTTGGTTTAGTTGGTTATAGAAATCTTCATTTTTACCATCTTCTGAGTGTAGGCTTGGTGGGTATGCACTAATTATAGTAGCTTTTTGGTTGTTCACAAGTTTGAGATGGAGGGTCATAAGTCTTTCATTTATTCCATAGGGTAGTTCGTCTAGATCATCGACAAATTGATTCCTCACAGCAAACCCTACTCCATGGATATGAGGCTAATTTTCATCTTTCCAATAGAAAGTGTAGTTTCCATATCTGACTAAACATAGTCAGCCCGACCAACCAACTACCTGACTGGATGGCCGCATCCAGAGGGCGGCCGAAACAAAAAGAAGAAACAAAACTTTAATATTGCTAGCGGGAATGTTCAAAATCTCATTGACTCTGACAAAAGCAACAGACAACAACAAAGAACAGTTATTGTGGAACATGTGAATGGATATAGTAGCAATGAAGAAATAATTTAAAAATGTCATGCACGATATGTCAAATTTTCACATGTCTCACTATTTATGACATCATGTCTCCTGAACTGTGTGTCATACAATGGTTTAACACTGTAGGTACATTCAGAAGCACATGTGGATACTGTCTGTGAAATTTATTCTAAACAGAGTTAGTGGAAAAGAAGCAATAAATTTAAATTTCATGCATGATGTGGCAGCTTTTCACACCTCTCTTTGTTTATGACATCATATCTCTGAAACTATGGGTCATATGATGATATAATTTTGCACTTACATTCAGTGATTTATGTGCATACTGTCTGAATACGTTGTACGAGGGTTGACTGGAAAGTAATGCCTTCGTAACTCTTCAACAGTTGGCAGCATTGGTATGTGGCAGGTACTGGCTTGTTCTGTAGCCTCTTCTCTACAGCTCCAGTTGGCAGGAAGCCTTAGCATTGAACGGTTATGTTGTTACAGTGTAAAGTATGGAACTCTACACAGACAGTTGGTCAATGTGATTTAAGCAACGTGCAGTCATTGAATTCTTGACAGCAGGAGATGTCGCCCCAAAGGAGATTCATCAGGGAATGAAAGCAGTTTATGGTGATTGTGTTGATGTGAATAAAGTGTGTTGTTGGGTAAATAAGTTTAAAGATGTTGAGGCGGAAACATCTGACCTACATTACAAACTAAGATTTGGACGTCCTGTGACAGCAACCACCGAGTTTCACAAGCAAAATGTTGACCGATTGATTCAGGACAATCGTCCTATCACTCAGAGAGAAATTGCA